>NC_139954.1:11786659-12086659 GCF_963454915.1 Gymnoscopelus microlampas | reverse complement strand
GTGTATGATCAGCGCAAAGTGCTAATGCTACAATGGCTCTCTAACAGTGGCGCTGTGTTAAAGTGAACAGTCCGTGTGTGTGTGTGTGTGTGTGTGTGTGTGTGTGTGTGTGTGTGTGTGTGTGTGTGTGTGTGTGTGAGTGCTCAGCACAACGTGCTAATGCTACAATGGCGCTCTAACGAGTGACTGCCAGCGCTAATTTCCCTGTTTGACAAAAGGACTCTGTGATCTTTGGCTGTTGTTAGCGGTTAGCCGGCCTCTCGCGCAGAGCAGCAGCAGGTGTTTGTGTGGGTGTGTGTGTGTGTGTGTGTGTGTGTGTGTGTGTGTGTGTGTGTGTGTGTGTGTGTGTGTGTGTGTGTGTGTGTGTGTGTGTGTGTGTGTGTGTGGTAGACCATGCCAGAACACTTCCTCTCCGTGGACAGACATGACCACATGCTCAAAAGCAGCATTGTGTGTGTGTGTGTGTGTGTGTGTGTGTGTGTGTGTGTGTGTGTGTGTGTGTGTGTGTGTGCGCGTGCGTGGGCATGTTTACAGTATGTTAACATATGTAAGTGAATGTACATCCATAAAACCTCCGTACAAACTCATGTGTATATCTTTGTGTGTTTGTGTTATCATGCCCACACACAAATGGGTGTGTTTGTGAACAACAGTACTGTATGTGGCAAGTTGCGAAAGGTCAGCAGTGGACAGTCTGAGCCACCGATCACTGTCAACGTCACCGTGCTCCTGACATGAAGATGGAGTGTGTGTGTGAGTGTGTGTGCGTGAGTGTGTGTCAGCACCTTCTAGCAGGAAGAAAAGAGCTGCAAAACAACTCTCAGAATAGTATGGTGGAGACAGGAGGACAGTATGACATGAGAACAAGGGAGGAGCGGAGAGGAGAGGAGAGGGAGGAGAGGTGTAGAATAAGACATAACAAAACACCTCAACAGACCTCCCAATGCGTATTCCATTCCTCGTTTATGAAAGAAAGTGCAAAATATCCTTAAATATAAAGATTATTAATAAGGAGGAAGGAAGAAATGTTTACACGTCATTTCTATTACTATGTATCTGATTAAATATTAATATTAATACGTAAATCAGTCGTAATGGTGCATGTGGCTGGCCGAAAAAAGCTCACGATGTGTTGCATTGCGACTCGTTGTGAGCTTGTAGATCTGCTCTATCCGGCATGTGACAGTGGCGTAGGACAGAGTATAAATGATGAATAACACTGCTGTGGATTTGGATTTGTTTTCTGAAAGGGCCGCCATGCTAAAAGTGTACGCCGATGATACTGTGATCTGCGAGGCACTTTGGATCAAAGGGTTCATCAAACGCGCGTGTGTGTGTGTGTGTGTGTGTGTGTGTGCGTGCGCGTGCGCGTGTGTGTGTCAGAGGTAGACGAGGTGGAAAGCAGTGACAGGGAGGTTGATGAAAGGATTGGATGAGTGGAAGGCATGAGGTTAGCAGAGAAGACGAGGCCAGGAGGACAGATGTGGTGACAACTCTGACAGTTTCAGGCCCCTTGCAGTCCTTTAGTCTTGGACCTGGTCTAATTTTAAACCCTTTCCCTAGGACTTGGGTGTGCTTTCGGAGACATCTCACCCCTATCGTCCCTGTGGTCTTTAACGTGTGCATGTAGGGGTCTCTTTGTCTATTTGTGAGTCTACAGTATGGGAGAAAGAGCGTGTCTGAGGGTACGCATTAGCATTTTAGTGTCTGTGGGTGCGCACACTTTTTGGTGTGTTTGTACATAATTGTTAGGGCTGGCCAATATTTTCTTATTTTATACTTTAAAAAATGGTCAAGAATAGCCAGATAGTAGATGTGAAAGCTCACAAACGGCCGTGTCACGGTCTATTTTAGGTATTTTTAACCATTTTTGAAAAAATCTAAACTAAATTGATATGGTTATTGTTCCAATATCATCACACTGTAGATATTGAGGTATTTTGTAATACCTCAATATTTGATTTTGTGTATAGCGCCCAGCCCTAATATTTGTGCATTAGCACTAAAGCATCTTTACCTACAGTATATTGTATAGATGGACGTGCGTACATATGCACCCATTGGAGGGCCTTGAGAAAGTTATTTTAGGCTGTGATCTGGTCTTAAACAGAGGGCCCACTGTCCTTCAAGAAGCCCCTGGCATCTCAGCCTCCCACGGTCCCATCAGCCCACCTTCACGGCCCCTCGTTCCTTCCTCTCTGGAGCACTCTGCTGAGTTGAGGCATTACATTTTGTTCCACAGATGGATATTGTGAAAATAGCAGATCTACAAGCTGATTGTGCATGTAGATGACTGATGTTGAGAACCACTGCTCTAGAGACCCAGTGTTCACAGAGTGTGCACATGTGCCTGCCTGCACATACACATACTATGTACACACACACGCGCGCACACGCACACGCACACGCACACACGCATGCACACATCAGGGTATCTGGCTGGCATAGGACTGCCCATACTCTCTAACTGCTCTCTCTCATTTTGTTCGTCTCTTCTTTCTTTCTTTCTTTCTTTCTTTCTTTCTTTCTTTCTTTCTTTCTTTCTAGTATTTTCACTCAGTATTTCCTAACTTTCTGTCCGTCTCTCTCTCTCTTTCTCTTTCTCTCTGTCCGTCTCTATCTCTGGTTTCTCTCAGACGGTCTCTGTCTTTCACACTTTCTCTCACACTCTTACTGACATGTATACAAAACGCTAAGTGGGCGTTGGAGAGGCTTTGTGCGTTAAGCGGAGTGTTGAGCGCTTCCTCTCGAGGACCCCCACCATGCCCGCGCCCGCCCCCCCTTGGCACGCCCAGAATTCACTCACCACTTACAGTACGTTGGACAAAGCCTGGGAGAGATTTAAACATTTGTTAAGATGGTTCTTAACCATTTGCTATGCGCTTCTCAGCATGTGTTCCACGCTAGCGGCCATCTGTTGTTGCGCGTTATTTCAATCGCAAACTCCCGAGTAAGTGGAGTACATGCCAGGACGCTAATAGAGGAGAGAGAGAGAGAGAGAGAGTGTGTGTGTGTGTGTGTGTGTGTGTGTGTGTGTGTGTGTGTGTGTGTGTGTGTGTGTGTGTGTCTGTGTGTGTGTAAGGGGGTGGGGGGGGGGACAAGACAGGCTGATGGGGTAGGACGGTCCAGGTCCCCTGAGAGGGGTCATAGCTTTGCCTGGGTCAAGTTCTCCTTCCGCTCCTTTCTCAAATTAGAGCCTCCAGTTGCTTTGGAACAACCCCCCCGCACTCCCCCCTGGATATCTCATTTGCCTTTTGTGAGCAGGGGGCTGAGGGGGCCTGCTAGTGACGAGCTGAGTGACATGAATGGATGATTTCAGGATATTTCACGATATAAGGGCTGAGATGCTGAGCCCTCCAGAGCCAACGCGTAGCCCTATGATGGTTGAGGTCTGGATCCCTTATTCTGAGCCTTAACCACTTAAACCCCATGTGGTTGACCGATTTTCAGATTTTTTTTGTTATTGCGGGGAAGGCTTTCGCTGAAAATAGCCGATCGTCAAGCTTTGTGAGCTTGTCGATCTGCTGTTTTCTGCGAAAGCCTTCCCCACAATACGGATGCTGGGGTTTAAATGGTTAATTCTCTCTGGTGGCCCTGTCTATATCTCTAAACAGAAAAAATGTGTGAGTGGATTTCCTTAAAAACTGTTGATATTGAACAAAATGTGAACACATTATTCTAATCTAAGCCAAAACCATGTCTTGCAGATTTCATGGTGGCAGGACTGCTCGTGTTTTAGGAGTGACAACAATGTGGCAACTTTCACCAAAGTGTCAAAGTGTTCATACAGTTTAGTCGTATCTCAATCAAATCATTTAGAGCCCGGATCCCACCGATCCAGCGCAGATCCAGTGCTTGCCGTTTTAAATAAATACAATCTGTATTAAAAGCAACCAAGTAGTAAAGTCTGTAATGGTCAGGGCCAAGAAAAAGCCAAGTTAACTTCCCTGGGATCCTACAATTATCATGCAAGAAATTGCAGCAGTTTTATGATTGTTTTCACATGTTCTGCTTTATGACTTCGATTGGTTATGATAGTCATGGCTGGTGGTAGTATAAGGCAGGACACCAGTTGTGGCATCAAATTGATTTGTACGTATCCTTAAATGAATTGTCTCATTTTCGCACTGCTATCGGATGACCGGGCTGTGATCTGGCCGTACCATGTTACCATGTTACGGCTGGCTGGCGCAGACGCGAGATTAGGGCCACAGCTGTCTCAGAACCTTATCGTGCCTCCCTGTTCCTCCCCGTTCCAGTTTCTCGGGAGTACGGGATAACCTTTCTGTCCCTGGAGGGCCAAAGGCAGGGCGGGTGAAACGGCTGGGACCATCTGACACTGGATCACCCCCGGGCGGAATTTGAGGAATGGCGCGGTCCGTCTACCGAGGGCCCACACCACAAGGGGACGTGTCGTGGCATCCCTGAATTGTGTTTATTCGTTGGCACCCTGTTGTGAAAACCTTCCCTTCAACTGCATGTTAATCTTCCCCCGGTTGAATTCTTTCCCAAAGTTGTTCTCCTTCCTCGCTTGCAGAAGAATTTATGAAGCTATCGTCACATCTGCGCTCCTCTCGCCGCTGCCCTTAACCCATTAAGACCGGGAACGCATCTGTGTGTCATTTTTAGATTTCTTTGGCTATTCAAAAATAGCAGATATACAAGATCTGCTATTTTTTAGAACATTGTGAAAATGTTTGCAAATCTTTGAATATATATATATTTTTTTTCAAAGCGAACTTTTTTAACTCAAATCTTTGCTTCTGGGGATTCTACAAATGTCTTCTAAATCCTAACTGTTTTTTTTGTTTTTTAACTTATGTTGCTATATATGAGCAACATATCCCTGGAGGATCTCACGATTTTTAGCTCATAGCGTGGCACAGAGTGCAGAGATGCGTCCCCGGATCGAATGGTTTAACTCTCCGTTTGGACCTTCTCTGCTTCTTCAGCTACGTGCTCCTGCATTTGTGACTCAAGACTTTCCCCTATTACACACACACACACACACACACACACACACACACACACACACACACACACACACACACACACACAGACACAGACACACACACGCGCGCGCGTGCGTTCAGACCTCCACATCCCCACATACACACACATAAACACACTGCCTGGTCTGGGTTTGGTGACATGTCGTGGTGGAGAGAGAGGACCAGGGCACTAAAAAGAGGCTCCAGTGATGAAAAACCTCCCAGTCCTGCTGGGCAGCCATCTTCTGTTTCACGGCAGGCCCAGGATTTATGAGCCGAGCACTGGGCAATCCCACTGGGTGTCTCTATACTCACCCTGCTGGGAATAGACAGTGGTGGAAGAAGTATATTAGATAGATACAGATATTTTACTTAAGTGAAAGTAGCAATACCACAATATAAAAATACTCTGTTACAAGTAAAACGGCCTGTGTTCAAAATGTTACTTGAGTAAAAGTACAAAAGGTATTGGCATCAAAATATACTTAAAGTACCAAAAATAAAAGTACTAATGTTTGAAAATAGCGCATGTATGATGTATATGTGAGAGAGAGAGAGAGAGAGAGAGAGAGAGAGAGAGAGAGAAATGGATGAATTAATTCATTTTAAACACAGTTGCGTGTTTTGATCTTGTAGATCTGCTACTTTAGATACTTTTGAAATTGAATCCTGAAAAGTAACAGTTTTGGACAAACAAGGTTTCCACCCGACAGAGATGATATGTACTTTGTTTTGTGTCAAATAGTGAGAATATAGCCCACATACAAGCTCACAGCAGGCAGGGGCGGTACCGGGCAAATGCCCGGTGGGCCGCTGGTGGGCCTTTTTGGGAAAAATATTTTCGCTCCCGTTTTAGGATTATTACGGTCATTTCCAAAAATTCCAGGGCTGAATTTTGGTCCCAGTCCGGCCCTGACAGCAGGTTGCGTTGTGATCATGGCATGAATAGCCATGCGTTTTGATGGCTATTTTTGCGTCTATTATGACATGCCCAGAAACGGGACATAGAGTTTATGTGGTTAAAGAATGAGACTGAGATATGAAGCTGAAAAGAAAGAAACGATGAAGAGAGAGAGAAAAACAATGTAAAAAGTGAGAAGAGATGTAGGCAGGGCATAAAAGATGGAGCTAAAGAGATAGAAAGATGACGATAAAGAGGCTAAGAGAGAGACAGAAGAGATGGAAGACAAACCAGGACCTAGGGAGAGGAGAGAAACAGGGGATGGTGAAATAGAAAGGGTATAAAGATAAATTGATGAGTTGATTGATTGATTGATTGATTGATAGAAATGAAAGGACGAAGAGACTGAAAGACATCTGATCTGACTTGATCTGATACAGTTAATGATCACTAATACACCCTTAAGTGTGGAAATATAATCGGATACCTTTGTTTAATTCATGGGACTATGTTTATGTTAATGTTAATGACTGATGTATGTTTCCATTTCTCATGTTTGAATGATCAGGTGCTCAATATGTATTTTTGCACATGTTGCGTGAGAACACACTTGTCTTAGGAATCCGCTTCGCTTGGATGTGGGAGTTTTTGAACCCCGAGGTTCCCATCCACGCCGTGAGAGCTGAGGATTGTGGGTCGTCCGCCAGCACACGCACAACAGGCCAACAGGCCAGAAAGCCATTAGGAAAAACGTCTCGAATCTCTGAAGGTTGGATTGATGAAATGGCTCCTCAGTCATTCAATCTAACATCAAACAGAAACTCACCGATTAAATAAATGCAAATCATGCGAACGTTGCGCTCGTCTAAATATTTAAAGTACGATAAAGTGCCGTGTTTGTCCGAGTCTGCCACGTGGGCACCGCAGAAACCCTTTAAAGGGGGATGATTTCACACAAAGAACAAGGTCCCAACAACAGAAGGCATTACATGAGCCATCCATCAGCAAGTTTATTTACCCTTGCGATGAGATCAATATTTGGTTTGGGAGCCTTGTGGAAAAGTTGGAAGCGCCGCGTGTGACTGAGCCCTAAGCCACAACGACAGCTCATGGAAAAAGTGTCACTCAGGCAAACGGACAAAGTTCAGGCTGATGAGGCGCGCGGTTGACATTTTCTTTTTGTGCTGTGTGGCTCCTGAACCGCGCTACCCAATTTCTACAAGCTCTTGGATCAGGGAATCGGATTACGTCATGGAATGTCATTGGCTAACCGTTCTCCCAGACCCCTTACTCTGACCTTTAACCTCTCCAGAACTAACAATAAGGGACCACTCACCCATTTTCAACCTATATTCATAATTGGTCCTCACTAATGTTGATTATAAGATGTCACCATTTCTGTCTGCTCGGTCTGTCTCGGAGGAGGGCTGTGTGGATAGTTCAGAAACCCGCCTACCAGTGACATCATCGGTACTGTTTGGTCATTTCAAACAAGATTTAATTTTATCAATACAAGAACAATGGCCTCTATTTCAGCATGCTAACTTCCCAGGAAGAGACATGCTGTAGTTTCTATTAGCTTGAAATCCGCACCAATTATGTCAGTGGTGGGCAGGCTTCTGAACTGTCCACAGCCCACCAATGAGATGGAGAGTGAGTAGACGGATATTGTGCCATCTTATAATGAGCATTAGTGAGGACCAATATGAAGACTACTTTTTGTAAAACAGGCCCCTCCTGCTAAATTTGGAAGCCAATTACAGACGAACGGTATGGACTATCAGAATTCCGCTTGGAGGTGTTTATCGCATGGGTCCAGAGATCATGTGTACCGATTTTTGTGAGATTTCAGATTTGGACAAAATATGTGGGAAAAGGAGCTAAAAGTGTGTTTTGAAGAAAATTCAAAATGGCGGGAAAAATGTTTTATTCTACGACCTACGGTTCAAGAGTTACAGTATAGGCTAAAACGTAAAGTGGGCTTTTATAGTGCCACCATGTGGCCGAATTATATAATATTTTTTTCAATAATTTCACACTAAATTATGAACCTCCCCTCCAAGTCTTGTAACTCTAGCCCTTACGGTTTTCTGAGAAAAAATACTTGAATTTGAGTTTTTTCATTTTCCCATTAAAGTGGATGGGGAAATTTAATGCACTAATAAATCAATATCAATGAAACTGTACAACGTATCTCTTAGCAAAGTACTAGCCTGTGATTCCCGATGAAGCTGGTCAATTTGACATATGGCACGAAATTGGGGAAAAAAACTGTGGGAGGAGTAGCGTGACAAAATAAAGTTTATCTAGAAGAATAAATAAAGTGTATAGAGTACTATAGTCTGGTTGCCCTGTTAGGGCAACCACACTAATAAGGTTGAAAATGGGTGTTCCTGTAAAGCTATAATCTGGGACTTGTTTTAACAACTTTAACCCTATACTTGTCTTGTACCAAAGGACTTTATAATAAAACCCCTCCTCATTGTAACGCAACGTCTTGTGAGCTTGTAGATCTGCTATTTACAGTATGCCAGATATTCGCCCCCAGAATAGGGACCCTAGGGTTCATGTGGTTAAATAATAAAACATTATTTTAACCAATCTGTATGGTAGAGCATGTTAATACAATATAACTAGTACATGTGCAGTGGTTGGAGGTGGTCTCTCTACTCTTCTATTGAGAAATGTAGACCATGGTGTCGGGTAGGACCCTGACTGCTTGACAGTGTCAATAAAGTTATTTGAAGGAGAAGGTACACCAGTCTGGACACTAGATATACATCGTGTTCATTGCAGCAACTGCAACATCATTGCAATTACTCCCCTCGGGGGGAGTAATTGCCAAATGGCCAGTCCGCCCCTGCCTGCTGTGAGCTTGTATGTGGGCTATATTCTCACTATTTGACACAAAACAAATTACATATCGTCTCTGTCGGGTGGAAACCTTGTTTGTCCAAAACTGTTACTTTTCAGGATTCAATTTCAAAAGTATCTAAAGTAGCAGATCTACAAGATCAGCAGGGGATCAGCAGGGGGAGAGACATGAAAATGACCGATTGTACCTTTGACCATCTCTAACATAATGCTTAAATAACCATGTTAACGTTATACCTGAATTTAGGGTTGTGTATGTCCAGTGGGCTCTTGAGGTTGGCTCTGCAGCGCAATGCATCATGGGGACGTTTATCAGACAGATCGCAGAACCATCCTCCCTCCTCGGACACGTCTGCGCGAAACCCACACCTGGCGACCGAAGAGATCCCAGTGCTGAAGGGTCACTCCTGTGCTAATTAAAAGCACCAAATGTCAGCCAAGACCCTGGGGAGGGTCACGTCAAGTGTCACCCCCCACCCCAAAACCCACACACACGCACACACACATGCCAATCAATGCCGATCACATTTAGAGGGCCGTTGTAACAGGGGTGCATGGGGAAGAGGATCTGGGACTATCGAGCTACAGCCCCATGCCAGGCCAGAGGTACATGGAACGCACATGGAGAGAGAGAGAGAGAGAGAGAGAGAGTGGCGGCAGGCAGGCAGCAGCGTTGGGTCACGTCACGGAGGACTTTCAGCGAGGGCAAAAATAACAAAGGCAACGATCGCGGCCATAAATCCCGGCGTGGACGCATCAAGCTGTCCGCGCACTCCTTAGGTGGAGCGTGGGTTGTTTTGGGAAGTGAAAAGTGTTCAACCCCCCATCGTGGCTAACAGGGTCATAACTCAAGACCCCTCAACCCCAACGTGAGTTATGGCCCCTCGTTGCGTTTGGACATCCTGCCCTCTCCCTCTCCTTTCTCTCTCTCTGTCTTGTCTGTCTGTATACTTATTCTTTCCTCCTCTCAATCTATCTATCCTTTCCCTCCATGCTTTTCTAGTTGCTTCCATGACTGATTGGACATACAGTCTTCTCTCTCTCTCTTGAACCCCCCTTCCTTCCCGTTCCGTTATAGTGTAACTGTGAGATGTGTATCTGTTTGCTGGCGTCCCCGGGGTCGTGAACACGATATTCCCTCTTACTCAGCCTCGCAAAAATGTGCCACAAATGTTCAGCTTTGAGGAAGACAGTGGGGAGCGCGCGGCGTCGCGTTTGGTCACGCGCACAACTTTATTTTTACTGGTTTGCGACACACGACGCTCACATACGATATGGACGCCTAATCTCCCCTGTGGGGTCATCTAGATTGTATTCAGGGGCAGGTGGTGCCTCGAGGCCGCTTTATACGAGTCCGAGGCCCCCCGGTGGACGATGGCGGACCGCCCGAGTGAGAGTGAGAGAGAGATTTGGTGAGAGACTGGATGTCTATAGCAGTGGTTCTCAAAGTGGGATCCGGGGACCCCCAGTGGTCCTTGAGGGGTTCCAGGGGGTCCGCAGAAAAATGAGTTAAGCATCACAGGCATTTTAACCATGGACTTCTCTTTATCTTCTCTTTATCTTCTCTTCTCTTCATCTTTATTTTATACGTTCGCTATTCAAAAATAGCAGATCTGCTATTTTTGACGTACAGTACAATTTGGCTTGTATATCTATATACAAGCCAAATTGTACTGTACGTCTGCAATGTTTTGTGTTTGAAAAATGTTTAATCATTTTGAATTTGAAGTCTTCTCTCCTGGGGATCCCTGGCACAAAATATATTTTCAGATGGGGGTCCATGGCCAAATAGGGTCCTTGACTTGAAGACCACTTATCTATAGGACTGTGCTTGAGTGCTTGAAGGTGAAGCTAAAGATGTGACTCTTCAGAGTCACAGACCTTCAAGGGTCCATTTGGTTCGTACCTATCATTTCTATCATTTAGCCGGGGACCCCCTTAAACCCTCTCAAAGGACCCCCGGGGCTCCCCAGACCCCCACGTTGAGAACCAGTGGCTTATAGTGTCCTTAACCCTCTTAGCCCCCGAAACCCTCATGATTCAGTGATCATGAACCTCATCTCTGATCACTTCATTTCCTCCCACTTTGATTTATCGGGTTGGGGGTGGGGGGACGGGGGGACGGGGTCTCAACATAACCTCCCGACAGGGGCCGTTTAAAGCCCCCGGTAATTCTTCTGCTCATTTCCCTGAGATGAAATACCGCCGGCTTGAATCAACATGGACTTTCAATGAGCTTTAACTGTTGAGCGATGAATGAGGGATTTATATTTGGCCTTTTTTGTTTGGGAGGGGGGGGGTTCTTTTCGTAATTCGAGTGTACGAAATAAAACGCTCCACTAAGGCGTTGTAATCGAAGCGTGTGAGAGCCGCCGTGCATGCTGGGTAGATTTATCACCCGTACAGCAGCAACAACCCCCCCCCCCCACACCCCCCTGGTCTAGATGAAAATGTTACTTGAGAAAATGTCGCGAGGGGAGAGCGAGAGAAAGAATGAAAAAAGAGATAGAGAGAAATCAAAACGAGGTGCTGAGAGATGAAGATAGACAGACAGATAGCGGAGAGTGAGAGAGAGAGAGAGAAATCAAAATGAGGCGGTGAGAGATGGAGATAGATGGATAGCAGAGAGAGAGAGAGAGAGACTAGTAAAATAAATCTGGGGTCTTCCTGTCCAATGATCTTCTGGCACGTGTTCTTATCTCATCAGTTGGATCAACTGTAAAGACTCTCGGTTTTCCCCCTCTGGTGACTGATAACCCAGCGGAGGAGAGGAGAGGAGGTTTGTTCAAAGAGATTTCATCTGTTTTCCTTCTCTTTCCTCCCTGACACCGAAGTGGAACTGTGGCGACAGGCGCCCTCAGGGGAGGGGGGGGGGGCCCGGCTTAGTCGGCGCTAAAAGAGGTTATCGGTAATATAGCAAGGTGCTAAGCAGAGATCTGTCAGTGAAATCCTGCCTGGAGGCTCTGCAAGAACTGTGAAGGAATGGAGGGGGGTGGAAGGGAGAGGAGAGGAGGAGAGGAGAGAGGTTGAGGGAAGGATGGAGGGAAGAAGGAGCAAATAGCACAAGGGGAAATGGAAGCAATGTATTTGTTTGCGAAGGACGGGGGAGATGAGAGGAGGGACAAACAGGCTGGAGGAAGAGGAGACAAGAGGGAGAGAAAGAAAGATAAAATATGTATGAGGGAGAGTGAGCGAGAGAGGGGACGGAGGAAAGCACAAAGGGGGAGAGAGAGAGAGAGAGAGAGAGAGGGAGAGAGAGAGAGAGAGAGAGAGAGAGAGAGAGAGAGGTGGTAGAATAAGCTACAAGCTTCTAGGATAGAACAATGGCAAAATATTAGCCAAAATAGCCAATAAGCTCTGAGCGGCGTGCAAAAGCTGCACGCTCTGAGCTCGTACATTGGCTATTTTTGCCACACGACGCCTTTATGTGACTGAGTATATATATATATTTTTTTAAAGGTTATTTATCAAATCGTCTCTGTCGGGTGGCAACCTTATATGTCCAAAACTGTTACTTTTTAGGATTCAAATTCAAAAAGCATCAAAAGCAGAAGATCAAGCTTGAAAGTTGCAAGCTTTGTAGATCTGCTACTTTTGCTTTTGTGTGACGCTGCAGTATGATCAAGTACAAATGTGAATTTACGAGTTCTCTGCCCCGACAGCAACGAAATGATTCACATGACTGAGACCTCTCGGACCAGTGCTTCACGGACCAGTGCTGGTGATGCTGGCGGTGGCGTTGTCGTGGCGATGCCGTGGTGCTCCCCCGGCCATGGGAATGCATCCTGGGATGAAAGAGTAGACGACTTCAACAGAGTTGTTGGTCTGTGGGAGGTGAGGAGGGGCGGGGGGCTTTTAACTTAATTAAGGACTAATATGAAGCAGTCTGATCCATTCGCTTTGTTCTGGGGGGGGGGGGGGGGGGGGGGGGGGTTAAGAGTGTGTGTGTGTGTGTGTGTGAGGGCCACAGGGAGGTGAGTGTTATTACAAGAGAATGCGAGGATTAGTGCGTGTGTGTGCGTGCGTGTTGCATTGTCTGAAGCTGAGTCACAGGTTCCAGCAGACCTGTTTTTACGAGGACATTTTTTTTACATTTTAAAATAATTCAATCAAATCAAAAATAAACGAGAAGCAGTTCTGGAATCAACTGTGGCTGAAAACCCGATTTTACAGCAGCTGTTGTGGAACAAATTTGATTTGTTTGAACCTTTTTGAACATCAGAAGGATGGGTGCAAATACTGTAAACCTGGCTCACTTCAACACACACACAAACACACTCACACACACAAGCATGCATGTGCGCACGCACACACTATGGCTGTATGAAAGGTTTTTTACATTGCCTTAATGTTACAGGTATTCCATTCCAAAGAGGAATTACTTTGGGGGGGGGTCACTGATTCAGGATCAGGGCAGCATCATGGTGTTGATGCTCCTACGCGAGGGTCCCGTCAAGTGAAAGAGGTGTCCGTCAACTCTCTCACAAGTGGTCCCATGGTGCTCTGCAATATCGTCTCTGTCGGGTGGAAACCTCATATGTCCAAATCTTTTACTTTTCAGGATTAAAATTTCCAAAATAGCAGATCTACAAGCTCAAAGCTATTTTTGATGCTTTTGTGTGACGCAGTAGAATGATCAAGTAGGGCGCTAATCTACGAAAAAAACACAAAGTAAAAATATGGAGATAAGAGGTTTCGACGATATGTAATGACATAGTGTCGTTTTGTGTGCCCATTACGTAGCAGGCATGCCGTTGGAATAAACACAGTGTAAAACCCCTGCTATTAACCACATGCCACGGGGCTGATGATGGGTGCTGCGCGCATGCTAAAATCCTGAGTGTTCATTTAACTCTGGAGAGTGTTATTTCCAGTCCCGTTTGGTTTCATTTGTACACTTAGTTAAAATAACACAGAGGATTTTATTTTTTACTTGTGTGGAATGGACTGGTACAAGAATGAAGCTATAGCTAGCGCGTTGTGTCGCAGATTAAAAAGCCTTTGTTGGTGTGTCCGTTGTGTGTGTGTGTGTGTGTGTGTGTGTGTGTGTGTCTGGCCAGTGCCCTGGTCATTGACAGAGGGATTAGAGTGGGGCTCGGAGCTCAATCCTCTGCGTTGACAGATGACCTGTGTGTGTGTGTGTGTGTGTGTGTGTGTGCGCGTGCGTGCGTGCGTGCGTGCGTGCGTGCGTGCGTGCGTGCGTGCGTGCGTGCGTGCGTGCGTGTGTGTGTGTGAGAGAGAAGTCACTCAACACACTCTCTGGAGACACACACTCCCTGTGCCCTCATCTGACCCCTGTTTTTGTGTGGCTCTGTGTGAGTGTGTGTGTGCGTGCGTGGGTGTTGTCAGTGCACGTTGTCAGTGATGGAAGAAGAACTATTTATACAGCAAATAGTGGTTTAATATATGTTTTGTAATAATAATCAAAATCTACAAAGTAACTGAAGTTTTCAAATAATTGTAGTGTAAAGTATAATATTTGTAGTGGAGTAGAAGTAATACGGTACATGAGTACATGTACTTACTGTAGTTATTTTCCACCATTGGGGTGTGTGTGTGTGTGTGTGTGTGTGTGTGTGTGTGTGTGTGTGTGTGTGTGTGTGTGTGTGTGTGTGTGTGTGTGTGTGTGTGTGTGTGTGTGTGTGTGTGTGTGTGTGTGTGTGTGTGTGCATTCGTACGTGCATGTTGTCACTACGGTAGTGATCAAGACTTTGGACCTGTCACTGATCTAACAATACTGCCGTACTGACAGCGGTCGTAAATCCACCGGCCCGGTGCAACGGGATACCGCAGAGCAGTGGTTCTCCAACATTTACTACATTTCCAGGACCTCCCTTAACTCTGACAGTGTGCAAATGGAACCAAATGGACCCGTTAGGGTCCATTTGGTACCATTTGCACACTGTCAGAGTTACAGACTTGTAAGGGTCCATTTAGAACCCCCTCAAGGAACGTTGAGAGTGCGTGGACCCCACTTTCTCAAACATTTTCGTGACAAAGAACCTCCAGGTTGATATCTATACAGTAGGGGAGTGAAAAACCTATAATCCGATTGATCATTCTTAAACATTACATTCTCTCTTTGGAATTAAACATTTTATAAAATGATAGTGAAATTAATCGATTTCAACCTGGAGTCCCTATTTTAGGCATGGCACTGGCACAAATGTTCAAAAAAAGAATGAAAATAGACGATCTACAAGCTCACAGAGCACTGCGTCGTGAGCTTGTACATTGGCTGTTTCTGTTGTTTTGGAAATTGTGCTTTAAGTGGGATCCCCTGGAACCCTCTTAAGGACCCCCCCTGGGTGGTCCACAGACCCCACTACAGAGAATCACTGCTGTAGATGTTCAGCAACTTGGCCGGGTTAGCCTACCGATATTTCACGCAGAGATGTGTTCACCATCAGCCACATTAAGGTCACCGGAACAATCAAATTGGGCTCTTGTGAATTAACTGGAAACACTGATATCAGATGTTGGAATACCAAAGGCCTTCAGAGGTCTGTAGAACCTACGGCTGCATGAAACATCACAGGGCTGGAAGTCATGTTTCTGTGTAGAAGGATCGGGGCAAGAAGACAATTCTGTTGCAGTTCAGATTCAGAAACACAGTGAGATAGTGGGTTAACCACTTTTGGAAATGTCTGAATTTGTTTCTTAAATAGCAGATCTACAATCTCAAAATGCGTCGCAATGTGACGTGTCGGCTAAGTTTTGAATATATTTTTTAATCACTCACTTTCCCGAAGGCCTTATGTTGTGGTTTACTGTCTGACATTTAGGCCTTAAATTTATATTCTACAGAGGAACCCCCCCCCCCCCGCCCCATGTGTCCACCTGTTTTCTAAGCAGCATCTGAGCATCAGCAAGAAGTCAGACACCCCATGCAACACTCCTGTTTGTTCCAAAATCCTCCCAAACCCGGAGTCACAGAACCCTTGATGTCCGGTAGAAACCCAAACAACTCAGCCAATTACCAGATTGGATGTGGAAGTCTTACCCCACCTTACTGACCCAAGCGTGCTCCATGGTGGAGTGCGACCGACCCGCCGCCCGGCCCCCAATCCCACCCGGCTGCAGCCCAGCCCTCTGGCCATATCTGAGCTGCTCTGTTTGGTCTAACATTGGATCAAGGTGTCAAAACTACTGTGGAGCCAGTGGAGGAAACATGGTATAATCAGACCAAATCAGAAACCATCTGAAGAATGCCTGTGAAGTGTGGCTCGCTGGCCGAGCCTCAATTATCGATGAGTTGTGACATTTTGGGAGTGAAGGGGATTGTTTTAAAGGTTTAGAGGTTTTTTGCATAAAAGTTCACTTTTAGACTTGGGAACGCCGTCCTCAGAACCTAAGCGATTGTTACGTAAAACTCAAGAATCATCTGAAACTGTGACATGTGAAAAGGAGTGTTAAACTATTAATGTCTCCGGGAATTACAAAAAAAGGCTGAACTCTATTTGAAATACAGGGGCTGTGGCTCGGGGACCGCACCACGGTTGCCGATGACTGCAAAGTGAACCGTGTCAAAAATCTGTCATAATATCCCAAGCGGGGACAGAGCCTGAAATCTTTTAAAGAGAGCAGAGCGTCTCTTAAAGGGACGCGTGTGGTGGAATCGGAGTCTTAACATGTCAGGGTTGCCTTTAGGGGCAGAGAAATTGAAGCCTGTCATGAGTAATGTGGCTATTCCCTTTAAGGCCTTATTATTTTTGTGGAGGGGGGGTTAAAAAATTGGCGGAGCGGGTAGCGTGGAGCCTGCCGATCCCCAACGCTGTCCCAACACACCACGCACGCCCACACACACACACACACACACACGTGCGCACGCACGCCACCACCCTGTTAGACCACCCACACGCACCAGTGAGCTGTCAATCATTCAATTTCGGGGATAAACATTGCAGTATTTTGTTACTTGTCGAGGTTCAAGCCCCATATTTCTTTTGTATGCGTTTAAACTGGGATCTTATGAGGGACATGGATCTATCACTGTGGTTTACAAACCTTTTTGTGGTTTTCTTCGCTCTAATTGTGTTTTTATTTTTTCGACTTTGAGCGGTTTTCTAAATGACTTTATTTCTGGTCAGGAAACTAGTACCTCTGGAATCCAAGGAAGAATTCTTCCAATCCTTAAAGAAAACTGACCCTCTGTTTTTAACCCATTAAAACCAGGAAAGCATCTGTGTCATTTTAGATTTTATCGTTGGCTATTCAAAAATAGCAGATAATCAAGCTCAGCTTGTACATTTTAGTGAAACAAAATTGAATACTTTGACTTTATGAAAAAGTTTGAGAACCACTGATTTAAAAGCCATCAATGTGGAATCGGCCTCACACCTCAAACAGTTAATAAAATACACATATCAATGGAGTTTAGACTGAGTGGACTATCTCACACCAAGAAGGGTCAGCCATCCATTCTGTTATTGAGAGTAGTTCCAGACACCAGGGGTTCTGGGATGCAAGAACACACCGTTGAGCCTTCTGCCGTTATCATGGGCCAAATTGAACATAGCATCTGGTTGTTCTCTCCATGAGGGAGAAAACCATCCGGACACTGAATGAAGCTCCCAGAATCTATTATTCTATTATTACTGCAACATTTTGACAAGCACTTCAGGTCTTCATCGGGCAAAACCTGATGACCCGAAAACCAAACATCAGCGCTCACCAAACCCCTCTGGCAGGTAGGATGAGTCTACCATGTTCAAGGTAGTGGTGGACAAAGTACTCAACCCCAGTATTTGAGTCAAAGTATATAGATACTCCTGGCTCAACTACAAGGGAACGTTGTTCTGTAAAATTTGTACTTGAGTTAAAGTACTGGAGTACTTGCTTTTAAAAATACTGAAAGCGTCACTTTTTGTTAATGCATAAAATGGAATTTTGTCCATGACTGAATTATATAGCTAAAATCAAAAAATTACACAGATGCTCTCCACGATTGAATGGGTTAAGTCTCCGGATCATTATTATCACAGTATATCAGCACAGCACAGTACATTTTTCTGAGCTGTTGCACTAAAGCGATTTCGGAAGGAAAATAGGAGTTGAAACTCTTGAATTTGCAACAAGACAACTGTTGCTGTATAGAACGAATGCTTTGCCGGTGGGTTTTGATATTATTCATGGACACACAAACCCGTTTCTGTATCCTTGGCGTGGTTTCTGTGTGGATGAAGTTGGGTTTTTCTAAGCACAGGAAATTGCTTGCGCGTCACAGGGGGATTGTGGGTCAGCGTCCTGCCTGTATGTCATCACTCCAACAGTGACCATGTAGCAAATCAGTGTTACACAAATTACCCTGTTCCCTTCAATTTGTTATTCTACCACTTAAGACCTATATATCCTATACTTTGTCGTACGACGACGTTGCATGGCGAAGATAGCTGATCTGCAAGCTCACCGTGAAATGCGAGCTTGTAGACTGGCTATTTTCGAAATAATTTGGGAAATGTTTGAACATGTTTGAAAATAGGGACGCCGTCTTAGTGGTTGAGAAAATGTGTTATTTCTGAGCCATGCGTTTGATTTAAATCAGTAACTTAAACGTTAAAACTGACTTTACCCCTGGAAACCACATTTCCCCCTTTAATGACCTACCTCAAATTGCACACTCTCATCAGATAAATATATATTTTTTTTGTTATTGTTCAAAATGCACAAACAAATCAGTCTGACCTCGCCCTCAGTCCAAACCAAGCTTAAAGCTAAAGTTACATAATTCTAATTCCACCACACTCATTCCTTTTATTTTGTGCAGACAAGCTTTTGCCTCCTGGTTATCCAGATTTTGGCATAATACCAAGATAATAACAGAGATTAAACAGTCCATCCCATCTCATGTCATCCTCTGGCCCAGACGTGGTTTATAAACCTCACCTCCCCTGCCTTATGAATTCCTGCTGTGGAGTACCGTTGTTAAAAAATGTTTTTGGAACAAATCGGACCAGAACAAGTCTAATAGATTTTCTTTTCTTTTTTTTGGTATTTATTTTCTGTGTTTAATTGGACAAATGAATAGCATTCCAGTGCAGGGAGAACAGTGGCATTATTGTTCTCAGCGAATAAACACAGAAAGGGTCCTGCATGGACTATAAAAGTCCAGAATAAACAGCCCTCTCAAAGGCTGGTATTGAATGACTGTTTATGACTAGTAATATGAAGTGCAGAGCCCTAACATCACTAATTACATCAGCTATGTGGATTTCTGGAAAGAGCTCTTAAAAGGGGTATTGGTAGCTGCATTTGTGTGTGTGTGTGTGTGTGTGTGTGTGTGTGTGTGTGTGTGTGTGTGTGTGTGTGTGTGTGTGTGTGTGTGTGTGTGTGTGTGTGTGTGTGTGTGTGTGTGTGTGTGTGTGTGTGTGTGTGTGTGTGTGTGTGTGTGTGACACACACCCTTGTACTTGTATTACTATACTGGTGGGGGCGAGAGCCAAATGTCCGCACAAGTATAGTAGAATTTGAGAAATAGACATTGCGAGGAGAATTGTTCCTGGTCGTCATAAGACAAATGGTTGCGAGGTTGTGGTGAGGGTTGGATTGCATTATACTTAATGATTGATTTATTCTGTGTTTGCGTTAATCAGATTGGCAGCTAAACACTGGGTAAGTTCACTGTCAGCTTGGCTAGTGATGCTCGATCACTTCAACATTTAAGGAGATCAAGGTGAAAATAGCGAATGAATTTAACCTTTTGTGTTTTTTCGTAAATGAACGCCCTACTTGATCATACTACAGCGTCACACAAAAGCAAGCAAAAGTAGCAGATCTGCAAGCTCGAAATGTGGCGACACGTTTTGAGCTTGTATATCTGCTACTTTTGCTGTTTTTGAATCCTGAAAAGCAACAGCTTTGGACATACTGTATGAGGTTTCCCCCCGACAGAGACGATTTTATACTTAGTTGCTTATAGGTGTGCATCCGCCACATTGAAAATAGATGATCTACAAGTTCGCAACACGGGTTTTAAACTGGCAAAGAAAACTTCAAACACCCGCTTTTAAGTGTCACTTTTAGATCTCTCTCTCAGTGAGATGGAATGGAATCGCTGCTCCTGGTTATTAGATCACAGAGTAAAGAGGCAACAGATAAATATAATGGACAATATTTTGACATATATTTAAAAATGTAATAAGAGAAAAAAGAGCCAGGTCTTCAGAGAAAGGAAACATTCATAGCTCTGTGTGTGTGTGTGTGTGTGTGTGTGTGTGTGTGTGTGTGTGTGTGTGTGTGTGTGTGTGTGTGTGTGTGTGTGTGTGTGTGTGTGTGTGTGTGTGTGTGTGTGTGTGTGCGCAGCTACGTAGTTTCCCCAAAGTAGAGTTCAACCAGTCAACGAACAGGCCGTCAATACTGCCGGCCAGGGCTGTGTGCTCCGTCACCTCATCACTCAGTCTGCCTGGACACACACACACACACACACACACACACACACACACACACACACACACACACACACACACACACACACACCCATACACACAGCTCACACCTGCAGGCTCTGCTGCTGTAGTGAAGGGGTCATAGGGAGGTCTCGTGGGGTCTGACCTGTCACTTCATATCGTTGCTGTCAAGTCAAAACCTTGTATCTCCATATTTCAACTTTCTAAGTTTATGTTTTTCATAAATGAATGCCTTACTAGCTGATCTACAAGCTCACAATGCGTCACGACGTGATGCATTGTGAGCTTGTAGATCTGCAGTTTCCCATATTTTTACATTTTGTTTCCCAAAAATATCGTAAGTGAAATAATAATAAGTGTATTCTGTGGGTTTTATAAATATTTAGCCATTGAAAAGTATTAACAAGAGCTTGTGACTAAATAACAACTACACTGGATCCATTGATTAGAACAGTGGTTCTCAACTGTTTTAGGCTGTGACCCCACAAAATAATCATATTTGAACTGGGGACCCCCCACCCTGATAAGCACTTGGAATTGTAAGAGTTGAGGCATTACATTTAGTTTGACTCCGTTCCACAAATAAATATTTAGAAAATAGCTGATCTACATGCTCACGTTGCGAGGCGTTGAGAGCTTGTAGATCAGCTATTTTCACAATTGTTGCCTCTTTCTTATATTATTTGACAGTTTGGCCAGTGTTTGACCAGTTTTATAGTATCGTTTGTTGATTACTTTTGATGCAGTAATGGTAATTCTTTTAGGTATTAAAAAGGTCTGAATAGTAATGGCGACGACATCCTATTGAAGGTATGAGAGCTGGTCTGTCTGTCTGTCTGTCTGTCTTTCTGGCGCTAGTCTCACAAACTGCTAGAGACAGCCTCAAATCTGTATGCACGCTGCCGGTATAGGCCACATAGTAAGTAGCTCCACTAATAGCATTTCCCCCCAAGTTTTATAGTTTTTGAAATATTTGACTTTAATGTTATAATTCTTGCCCAAATTTTGAGTCATACATCATAGATATGTCATAGACCATTGGTTCTCAAAGAGGGGGGGGGGGGTTACAGGAGTTCCCCAGCTAATTTGATGACTGGTGAGGTCAAAGAGTCTCTTACTGAGTCTCCTATTGATTGATTGAATATTTTATTAGGCAAAAAATGTAAAACAACACATTTACATTTAAAATACTTTGTCTAACAGGTCCGTTCATAAAAGTCCTTGCGGACTTGTTTCCAATGAGGGCCTTTTTGACCAATTGACCCGGTCATCAAATTATTGGGTGGAATGAGACAAAAACTAAAAAATCTCCATGAATTCAAGGCTTCATGGGGTGTGTAATTGGTAGAAAAGTAATTTTTTGGGTGAACTACTCCTTTAAGTAACACTTGCCAGCTTCAAATACCACAAATACAAAAGGTGCACAGGTGACATTAACCTTTCATCTTTTCATCTCACTAGCTACAAGTGGTGTCCTGTGTGGTTTGTTGGAGTTGACTCTTTTTAATGAATACAATGTAATTTTGTCCAATTTGAGTATGTTAATATAATAACTTGTGCAATTGAGGTGGTTGTATTTTGTCCCCCTGCTTCTATTGAGACATTTAGATTGTGTCAAAGGTCATGTCTCACCTAGACACAGGATCTGACACGGATTCTGACCTGATGGTCAAGATTCAATTTATCCCCCGAGCAAGCAGGCAGGCTCTATTAGCTCAATGGTTAAAAAAAGAAATCAGCTCTTGCGCAGGAAACTGGGTTCCAATCCGTGGTAGAAGATTACATAGTGCTGCTTTAAGTCACTGTGTCATCACAAGTTCTAGTTTCCTGCAATTGCTCCTTAAAGGTGGGTCAAGATACCAATTATATCAGGAGAAAGAGCCCCACAAATATAGTTTATCAGTTTAAAATTGTAATAGTGTTCCAGTAAAAAGAAAAACGTCAGGTCATTTTGTGTTTAATCACTTCGGATTTCCCTTTTTTTTTTAAATACTGTATTAGTTCTCTCTCCTGATTGGATAAAATTGGTATCCTGACCTGAAAATGTATTTTCTGATTACTGAAGAGCTGGAGAGATGGGGGGACTGTTACTTAACTAGAGCTATTTGACACTAATTTTAACCAGAAAAAAAAAAAAAACAATAATAACAATACATCCCTTACACTCCCTTTAAAACATATTTGCCCCCCTTTTTTTCCTTGACAACGGGGGCAACTAATGCGTCATTCAAGTATTGTTACCACTATCATATTCGCCGGGTCAGATACAGTGCAAGGCTGTATCTTGCATTATGGATACAATACGCTATGATCATGTAAGGAAACACTATCTTGAATGCATAAAAACAAAAACAAAAAAAACAACAGCACTCAAACAAGCACCCACTTTTACAGCCCGCACGAGAAAAACTATATGGGAAATATGGGTCATCCCATAACCTTATACTGTATCACGTTCACCACTTATATTGTACATAATGGTACCATGTAAGCCCCATATACTACAGTATAATGGTGTATGTGTTTAATGGCATACAGATTGAATATCAGCCTTGTTTTCTTCTGTTAGTTGACACATTTTTTGTTGCATTTTGTAACTGTTAAACTGGTTCAAAGACCAACGTTGGCTTCATGAAGGTCATTTAAGAAATGCAATGTTAAATGCATCAAAACCTACTGTAAATCATAGCCCCATCCAATTATGTTAGTATTGGCACAACATCCCCAGTGTTAATTTGAACTCTGAGAGTGTATGGACCCTTAAAGGGCAAGTGACCCTGTAGGCAATTTTAAAGGAGAATTCCGGTCGTTTTAAGTGTTATGTTTGATGTGTGTCAAATCACTTACCAACGTAGAAATGAAAATCGCGTTACTCGACAGATCCCCCTGTCAACCCCCACCGTTGCCATGATACTCCTATCGTGGATAGCCCAAATTCGCCTATTTTAACAAATGTAAAGTCTGTTTTTTTTCTCCTAGTACTCATTGTGGAGTCCCATGATAACGTAACAGGCGCTAAAACTCCCGACAAGCTAACGGCTAATAACAGAACGAGCTAACGCTGGGGCTGCTTATCTCTGCATGGCAGCCCCAGGTTGCCAGGTCGGGAGAGAAACCAGCAACCAGCATTAGCTCGTTCTGTTATTAGCCGTTAGCTTGTCGGGAGTTTTAGCGCCTGTTACATTATCATGGGACTCAACAATGAGTACTAGAAGCAAAAAAACAGACTTTGCATTTGTTAAAATAGGCGAATTTGGGCTATCCACGATAGGAGTATCATGCCAACGGTGGGGGTTGACAGGGGGATCTGTCGAGTAACGCGATTTTCATTTCTACGTTGGTAAGTGATTTGACACACATCAAACATAACACTTAAAATGACCGGAATTCTCCTTTAATATAGGAATACATTAACATTTTAGGCATAGAAATACAAATAATAATAATAATCACATGCACATCCAAATGATCAAACGTGTACCACAGTAAATTGTATTTACGATACATGCACCGCTTATAAATAAATACATTACATTAATTATTAACCATGGTGCTGTAATACATTTCTTACAATGAGAGATACTGTATTAGGATTTAATTATATATTTTTTAGGATCTCCACGGACGTTCCGTTCCAAAACCAATGCTGTGGGGTCCTAGTGCCGAGGGAACTTTGGAACGCAACAACAATGGTATGTATTAACTTTCAAATTAATAATTAAATAAATACATGTCCAGTACATTCCGTGTCGGGGGGCACAAGTTTAGAAAAGGTGTAAAAAAAAATAAACGTTTATATGTGGATTATGGTTATTGTGGAAAAAATGGAAGTTTACGGTATATTAAAAAAATACTTTTGATTTAATCGGGAAAAAGTCACACAGTATGACTTTAACACTGAGGATTTGACTGTGAAGATAAGCGAGCCACCTCAACAGCTGCTGATGGAGATGATGGGTAATAAACCCAAAGTGGACACGCACGGCAGACGCAAAGAATAGAGAAGGAAAAAAAAAAGACCTTGCAGCATGAGAGAGAGCAGTACTGTCTGGCTCAGTGCCCACGGGCAGTAAAAGTGCCAGTGATGCCATGTGGTGGTATCAGTGGGAGAGATAACTATCTGTGTGTGTGTGACCGTGGTGGCTAGCAGCCATGACTTGGACAGTGTCCTAACCCAGCCATTATAGGCTGAACACTGCAGCAGGTGGCGGGGGGCCGGTAAGCCCCTCTGACATGATGAGGCAGCACAGTGGCTGGATGGGTGGATGGATGGATGGATGGATGGATGGATGGGTGGATGGATGGGAGCCTATAGGACAGATAGTGCTTCTAAAACCTTTGTTGAGCTTTGGACCCCCTAACATTTCAAACAATCCTCAATGACCACCTGACCTCTACACCTCCCCCACAACAATATGTCGGGCAGAAACCTCTTATCTCCATATATTCACTTTTTGAGTTTTTCCTAACGCCCTACTTGATCATACTACAGCGTCACACAAAAGCATCAAAAGTAGCAGATCTACAAGCTCGAAACGCGGTCGCGAAGAAGCGCCGCGTTTGGAGCTTGTAGATCTGCTACTTTTACTATTTTATGAATTTGAATCCTGAAAAGTAACAGTTTTGGACATAATGAGGTTTAAGTGTCAGCAGAAAGTATTTCTGACGCACAAAGAATTGTGAAAACAGGCGATCGACAAGCTCACAACGCGTCACGTTGTGAGCTTGTTGATCTGCTGTTTTTCTTTTAAGTGAAAGTGGTTAAGTGTGTCGGTGTGTTTTAACCAATGAAAAGTATTAACAAAAGCGTGTGACTAAATAATAACATTTTTTTTAAAATTGGAACACAGGCCAAAAAAAACTATCATCTCCTGAAAAGTAACGGTTTTGGACATACAAGGTTTCCACCTGACAGCAACTACATATTTAGTATATGAGATATATCACAGTCATTCATTAAAATGAATGAACTGAAAGCTGGATTCATATTTAATTCTGTGCCGGTGTCATGCACCCCAAAATTGGCAATCTACAAGCTCACAATGTGTCGAGCTGCGACACGCTGTGAGCTTATAGGTCTGCTATTTTCATTGCATGACACCGGACGCAACTAAGTATATCAACAGTCATTGTTTAATTTCAAGCCTTTTCCCTAGACTATGCATATTAGTTCAAACAAAATCTTTCATTTGGAAATATGTCCAAAACTGTTACTTTACAGGATTAAAATTCAAAGTATCAAAAGTAGCAGATCTACAAGTTCAATCAAGTAGGGTGTTATTCTACGAAAAAACACACCAAAAAAATATGTTTGATACATTTAACAAAGGTGTCGTGGACCAGTAGAGAAACAATGGCCTATAGGTCAGGATACCAGGAGGAAAAGGATCTATTTGTCTGCCCTGTGAATGGACAGCTGGTGGAAGCTCAAAGAAGGGCAAGACTGACATCTAGGGGTCAGAGTTAGTAACAGCTGAGGCTTTTAGTCTCCTCACAGGCCGTGTGTGTGTGTGTGTGTGTGTGTGTGTGTGTGTGTGTGTGTGTGTGTGTGTGTGTGCGTGTGCGTGTGTGCGACGTGCGTGCGTGCGTGCATTGTGTTGGGTTTGAATGTGGCAGTAGTGGAAGGTAAAAGTAGTGATACCACAATGTAGAAATATTCTGTTACAAGGAGAAGTCCTGCATTCATAATTCATTTTCAAAGTGGGGTCCTTGGGTCCAGTTGTTCTCAACCTTTTCAGGCCGCGACCCCCCAAAAAAATCATATTTGAACTCTGTGTGGACCCTGCCCTCGACCCTGACAAATTGTAGGAGTTGAGGCATTACAATTAGTTTGACTCGGTTCCACAGATAAATATTGTGAAAATAGCTGATCTTACATGCTCACAACGCCTCGTGTGTCACTGAAATACGGACTGCTTACGTTTTTTCCAAACGTCCGACCCCTAAATCCTGTAGCGGTTCAAAATGTTTCACACCCCACACATCACACACTTTATTTTCCGCCAGCGTGTTTATTTCCTGCCCGCGGGGCGTGTGCGAAAGAATGAAACGGAGCTTGTGAAACACCTCTCTTTTTTTCACTCTCTCCGCGTTCAGGGTTTTAATCTCAGGGCGGACAAAAAAACAAATTAACTCTGTATTTACAAGAAGGCCAAGGGCCCTTTATGAGGCCGGGTTCTGCCTTCACGTTGTAAATGTCACACCTACCGAAATTAAAAATTCTTCTGGAGAAATAACAGAGCAGGCCTGTCACACACACTCACACATACGCTGACACTGCATTAGCACCCGGCAGTGGTTTGAAATAATCACTACAAATTGAGTGGGGGAGAAAAAAGGTGATATTAAAGCAAAGGATCGTGTGCACTTAAGTGCTGGCTCTTTTGTTTTCATTTAATTTAATTTGACCGTTAAGTAATACATCACACCCTGAAGATTAGATGACACATTAACTCTCATTTAAATAGCAATATCTTTCCCATATAATATCTGAATGTGAGTGATCCCATTGCAGTATTTTCCTTGTGTTTGGTAAAAATGTCCCAAATGCGCTTGGCAATGCAGCCGCCAAGTGACATTTACACATAATGTGTAAATGGAACGCTTACGACTGCCTGCTCACACACACACGCACACACACGCACACGCTCCAGTACAATTATTACAATAATTGCAATTATTTGGCTTTTGTTACTAGTTACTACGCTTAGGGAGCAGTTAGGGCTTACAGTAAGTGTCTTGCGACAGATACACAGGGCAGGCCAGGGGCCAAACCAGTGACCTTTTGATTGGCCAGACAGAATGTCTCATAATATCTACCCACTCAGCTATTGGCCGCCTTGCATAGCTGTATTACAGTTCATGCATTACTAATGACAGTCCAGTAATAATAATTATAATCACTATAATCATTATAATCATACTCATCAACATTGTGGTAGATAGTAACTAAAACCAAGTACACCACAATCTTTAGTTACCTAATTGCAGATGTAGATTATGATTACATAATCATTAGGTTACATAAGCTGATAAACGATGATGTATTATTATTATAGGTTAATAATAATAATACATTTTATTCATAAAATAAAATATTACAAACATATAGGTTACGCTACCACTCAGCAGCACATCAAGTATTTAAAATCAGCCTTTACCAGTTGCAGTATTAAAGTGATGAACACATGAATGCATTACTAATCAATCCAATAATATGACTGTGAAAAGGGGCCGTTCTGTATAATTAATACGTAATAAGTTTGGTGCTGTAGGCAAGTGGTTCCCAAACTGAGGGTCGGGAGCCTGCCGGGGGTCCCCAAATTATTTTGGGGGGTCCCCAGATGATTAGCTTAATGTGCAAAATTGTTTTCTCACTCAACAGTAAATAAACCAACATACGGTATAAATATACAGGGTATCTGAACATTTCTATGGTTACAATGTAATGACTTTGAAGACCTTTTTAATTCCAAACTGGCCAAATTGACAAACTTTACATAAGAAAGAGGCAATTATTGTGAAAATAGCCGATCCTCAAGCTCACAACGCCTCGCAGTAAGTTTGTAGATCTACTATTTTCACAATATTTATCTATGGAACCGTGTCAAACTAAATGTAATGCCTACAATTATGCACTCGTACTTTATTACTTTTTACTTTTACTTGAGTAACATCTTGAAAGCAGGATGTTACTACTAGTAGGACTATTTCTACATTACGGTATTGCTTTGTGAACATCTGAGTGGGAGACTTCTACTTCTTCCACCACTGGCATGGGGACCGTATAAATTCAGGCAAAGTTACAAGAGGCAGTAAAGCCAAGCTATTATGTGTGTGATTTTTTAGTATGGGATGACTGCAGTGACGGGTACTGGGAGCAGGGGAACACTACTCTGGGAGTCTTCCCCCCTCTCGGTGCTCCGCAAGGGCAGTTATGGTTGCGATCCGGTGGTCCAGGACCTCAGGTGGTCTCTCCGACACAGGCCTCAAGACTTCTCATCTACCGTACCGTAATCATCTCTGTCGGGTGGAAACCTCATATGTCCAAAACTGTTAATTTTCACGATTCAAATTCAAAAAGTAGCAAAAGTAGCAGATTGGCAAGCTTGAAACGTTTCAAGCTTGCGGATCTGCTACTTTTCAATGCCTTTGTGTGACGCTGTAGTGTGATCAAGTAGGGCGTTGATTTACGAAAAAGCACAAAAAGTTAGAATATGGAGATAAGAGGTTTCTGCCTGACAGCAGCGATATGACCCCCTCTCTTTTTCTGCCTGGTTTGGCCCACGTCCAGGCTCTGAACAGTTCCCCTTAGGCCCTGCAGTACAGGAAAGCTGAGAGAAACCAGACTAAATCATACCTGTCCAGCTCACTTTCCCTTCTGTGTGTGTGTGTGTGTGTGTGTGTGTGTACTTGTATTACTCTACTTGCGAGGGTCAAACGTCCCCACAAGTATAGTAGAATTTGAGAAATAAGACATTGTGAGAAGAGGACCATTTTCCTGGTCCTCACGAAGAGAAATGGAAGATTTTTATTGAGAGTGAGAGTTAAGCTGGTATGGATTAGATACTAGATGTTATATTTAGAGGTTCGGGTTGGAGTTATGCCTATAGTTGTGTGGCGGTGTCGTGCAGCAGAAAATAGACGATCTACAAGCTCACAACAACCTATACAACTACAAACTGCAAGGACAACAATCACTGTTTGAGTAATATCTTTAGCACATTGGTTCTCAAAGTGGGGTCCGGGGACCCCCAGGGGTCCTTGAGGGGGTTCCAGGGGGTCCCCAGCTAAATGATGGATAGTTAGGAACCAAATGGACCCTTATGGGTCTGTAACTCTGAGTATACAAATGGAATCAAATGGACCCTAACCGGTCATAATTTGTACACTCTCAGAGTTAAATTAACATTGATTTTACAATATAAATTGGGGTCCCAGAGATAGAAATACCATTACACGGGAGTCCGTAGCCTAATGCATGTCAAACTGGGGGTCCTTGAACTTAAAATGGTTGAGAATCACTGCTGAATCAGTAAAAAAATATTCTCTTATGGGGGTCCCTTTCTAGGTATAGTGGGGTGAAAAGCCCCCTTTTACAAGGACAGAGTTTTACAGGCGGTATGAACATAGTTTACATGGGGTCTATGGCTGCCGTGGGAACCCCAGTACACACATGCACTACATCTCTCCGTTTTGGTCTCCCTGACAGACTCCCACCGACCGTCCTACGATTTATTCCTTTTAAAAGCCGGCTATAAAAAGGCAGAGGGAGCAGAGTGCTTCAACAGGAGTAACAGACACAGTTTATTTGGGAAATGAAGCGTGCCAGTGAATAACACACTGTTACATCCTACCAGGATCTTATAACAGTCACATACACACAAAAAAAACAACAAGAACCAACGGTGTAAATCTCGTGACCACCCACTGGAATTCCGCTCATCGTGAGGTAACACAGTTAGGTGGGGAGGGGGGGGGGGGGGTGGATTGTAAAGTGGATATTTATCTTACGGTCATTTCTTTCATAGACATAATTTGTCGCATTGGCCACTGGATCGTATGTCAACATCGCCACAATGGTACCTGAGACTAAAACCTTTTTATTCTGTTTTCATGCATGCAAAAGTGTCACTTTTCGGCGAAATTCGCCGTTTTGAATCCAAATAGGTCATTTGTGTGAATCGTGCAGATCCGTTGAGAAAATGTGTGGGGGGGTGGGGGGGTGTCGTGTCGATTGTAAAGGCTGTGCCAGTCACATATATAGACTGGCAAAGATTGGATATAGGAAGGAGGTTTTTGTGGACGAACGCCAAAATAAAGCTTCAGTTGACTAATCATGATACATGATACTAATCAGCGGTAGTTTTATTTTGAAAACCCGCTTCAGGAAGTTGTAGCTGCAGCCTGCGTTAGCTGACGAAACATGCATTAGCTCAGCTGGGCTAGGGGGCATTGTTATGGTTCGTTGCGGTGTTGTGGAAGATGTTTGAATCGATAAAAAGTTTATGAGTCACTCCGCTAAACGTTTTAACAATGTGAAAACCATGCACTGTGGACTAATACCGTTCTTTAGACCATCCGTTGCAGTGGTGAGTGTGTTGTTATTTTACGTCGTGTCTGTGTGTGCAGCTACAAACTTGTGTGTGTGTGTGTGTGTGTGTGTGTGCGTGCGTGCGTGCTCGCGCGCGTGTGCTCATACGTGTCGCACACGCGCGCTCAGCGAGGCTTTGCCAAACCTTTACTGTATTCTTTGATTTTGAAACGGTGTAGATTTAATGTTGTTATTTAACAGCCCCCTCAGCTAGGGGAGAATGGGATAAGTTGAGCCACTTTTCACTTAACCTTATTTCAGGATGTCTTCTATCAATCGAAATTATGAGTAAGCATCCATGACAAAAACAATATTAAAAAAATACAACTTCTAAAACGTTTTTAAAAGTTTAAACTTGAACAACTTGAACAAATAATGTTTTCACTTATCAAAAATAATTGAATAACACATTTCCCTTGCAAATAGTCTTATTTATTATCTTAACGTTTTTTTAAAACAATACAATGCTACTTACATAAAGTTTTGTTATTCTGAACCTTTTAATATTTGCAATTATTATAATAATATTGCAAACGTATCTTAAATGAGATATTCATCCAAATTAAATGTCATCCATTATAATTTGAGTAGCAAAGAAATAATATAAAATATGAATAGTGATTAATATTAGGATATTCAGCTCAATTACCCTGGGGCATTTGGTTAATTTTACCCCACAGCCACCATTTTAGACACATTGGCTAGAATAATTCTTCAGACAATGTCTTTGCTAAATTATTCACATGGTTTTATCCATTGGCAAATCACCAACATGTATGATATACATTTTTAGATCTGGGTAAATTAGCTTTGATACAGTCATTCTACCTGACGTGTAGATCTTACTTTGACCGGCAAAAAACAGTTTGTTGTGTAAATGAATGTTTTATAGTTTCCCCAGGTGCTTCCCAATTTCACAGCTAGGTGTAAATGATGGATGTTTACTATATTTAAGGTCAATCATCATTTTATTTGATGGCCTTCTTTTTGATTGGCCTTTTACAGGCCCTACCAGCCTGTAGGGGAGGTAGAGAGTAACATATTATAATACCAGCCTGTAGGGGGAGGTAGAGAGTAACATATTATAATACCAGCCTGTAGGGGGAGGTGGAGAGTAACATTATAATACCAGCCTGTAGGGGGAGGTGGAGAGTAACATTATAATACCAGCCTGTAGGGGAGGTAGAAAGTAACATTATAATACCAGCCTGTAGGGGAGGTAGAGAGTAACATTATAATACCAGCCTGTAGGGGGAGGTGGAGAGTAACATTATAATACCAGCCTGTAGGGGAGGTAGAGAGTAACATTATAATACCAGCCTGTAGGGGGAGGTGGAGAGTAACATTATAATACCAGCCTGTAGGGGAGGTAGAGAGTAACATATTATAATACCAGCCTGTAGGGGGAGGTAGAGAGTAACATTATAATACCACCCTGTAAGGGGAGGTAGAGAGTAACATTATAATACCAGCCTGTAGGGGGAGGTAGAGAGTAACATTATAATACCATCCTGTAGGGGGAGGTAGAGAGTAACATTATAATACCATCCTGTAGGGGGAGGTAGAGAGTAACATTATAATACCATCCTGTAGGGGGAGGTAGAGAGTCACATTATAATACCAGCCTGTAGGGGGAGGTAGAGAGTAACATTATAATACCATCCTGTAGGGGGAGGTAGAGAGTCACATTATAATACCAGCCTGTAGGGGGAGGTAGAGAGTAACATTATAATACCATCCTGTAGGGGGAGGTAGAGAGTAACATTATAATACCATCCTGTAGGGGGAGGTAGAGAGTAACATTATAATACTAGCCTGTAGGGGAGGTAAAGAGTAACATTATAATACCAGCCTGTAGGGGGAGGTAGAGAGTCACATTATAATACCAGCCTGTAGGGGGAGGTAAAGAGTAACATTATAATACTAGCCTGTAGGGGGAGGTAAAGAGTAACATTATAATACCAGCCTGTAGGGGGAGGTAAAGAGTAACATTATAATACTAGCCTGTAGGGGGAGGTAGAGAGTCACATTATAATACCAGCCTGTAGGGGGAGGTAAAGAGTAACATTATAATACTAGCCTGTAGGGGGAGGTAGAGAGTCACATTATAATACCAGCCTGTAGGGGGAGGTAGAGAGTCACATTATAATACCAGCCTGTAGGGGGAGGTAGAGAGTCACATTATAATACCAGCCTGTAGGGGGAGGTAAAGAGTCACATTATAATACCCCCCGTTGACAAAGCGGTGGCGGGGGGCACCAAACCGGGTTCAAGCACCGGGCACCACGAAGGGTTTTGTAACCCTAAAAACGTGTTTGGTACCCCTAAAAAACTTGTCACCTTTTTCACCATTGGCCTGTTTGCATGCCTGTGTTTTATGATCTGTTTTGTAATCTGTTATAATCTGTTAATTTTTCATTTAAAAGGGATAGTTCACCAAAAAAAGTACTTATATTCTATCAATTACACACCCCATGAAGCCTTGAATTCATGAATATTTTTTTGTTTTTGTCGCATTCCTATGCCAATCATTTGATTACCGGCGGAAAATTGCTAATGTCTCCAGTAGGAGACTCAAGGTGACACCTTTGAGTCTCCTACCTGAGCCGCTACCGGTCATCAAGTTATTGGCTTAGGAATGCAACAAAAAAATCTCCATGAATTCAAGTCTCTATGGGGTGTGTAATCGATAGAAAAAATCATTTTGGGGGTGAACTATCCCTTTTAACCAAGTATCCTATATCATAACAAAATGTCCTGACATTTTTAACAAACCAAACCGCTTGAAAGATTGGTTGAGAATTCTGCATGTTATGATGATTTTAATTGTGGAGACACCGTCCTGCTTCAAAAGACATACAGTACATGCACTACGTCTCTGTCGGGTGGAATAGCAGAAGTATGAAAATAGCAAAAGTAGCAGATCTACAAGCTCAAAACGCGCCGTTTCGAGCTTGTAGATCTGCTACTTTCGATGCTTTCGTGTGAAGCTGTAGCATGATCAAGTATATGGGGTTCATTTACAAAAAAAAACACAAAAAGTTAGAATATGGAAATAAGAGGTTTCGGTGGTACAGCTTGCCATTATGTTGACACATGGCTCCAATGTTTGTTTGTTTGTTTGTTTTACGTCTGGGTGGTTGTCACGGTGATTCAGGCGACGGTGAGGATAACTCGCTCCCTCCTCCTGCGCTTCTTCTTCTTCTCCGACAGGCGGCCGGTGGCGTCCGCGAAGAACATCACGTCCTCCTTGCTCTCGATCTCGCGCTGCAGGAACTGGAGGCCCGCGCTGTTGAAGCCCAGGACGTCCTGAAAAACACAGGAGGTGAAGGAGGGGGGTTATAGGGAGTGGTGTAAAGTATTTACTCAAGTACTGTACTTAAGTACAATTTTGAATTTTACTGGAGTGTTTTTAAATGTCAGTACGTTAACTTCTACTCCACTATATCATCGTTAAAGGGAACGGTTAAGGAATCAGACCGTTAAGAGGGAATAGTTATGCTACCGGAAGCGTTAGAATCTTAAAGGATCCCAAACCTAGTGCTCAGTAATCTCTCAAGAACAGATTCTGCTCTGCGGTGGAATCTGTCGGTAGCCGTGTTGACAACCCGTGCACATTGGTTTCAAGTGGGTGTGCCTTCAGATCAGGAAGCAGGCCGCGCTTTACCCAATCAAATGTAGTGGGCGGGATTCACGTGTCCGTCCACCCTTCCCCCCTCGAAACTAACCAAAACTAATTTAACAATAGCGTCCTCGGAGCAGACAAAACCACGGAAAGATATTCACATTTTAACTTACTCTTTCATCATAGAAATAAGTGGGCTTATAACCAAAACCATCCATGTTCTCTGGGAGAAGTGGTGTTAGTGTTCCGTGTAGAAATATTGTTAGTGGGAATGAAAACATAGTCGCACCAACCGGAAGTGATGCGCTGAAGGCAGACACAAACCCCGGTTTCCTTGCGCACTGGTGTTTCGTTTGCTTCCTGCCAGACCCAACAGACAATGCAAACAGCAGAGGTCGCTGTTTTTCATTTTCAGTTGGGTCTGGCTACACGAGACTAAGTGCTCAGTGGATAGCTAGACCCTAATTTATCCTTCGCCGGCCTATGGTTTCGCATGCCGACAGGACCACTCACTCTGATCTCGTGGACTTTGGAGATGGTGTTGGCCCTCAGCTCGTCTATGACCGACAGCAGCATCTGGTTACTGGTGATCTGACCAAAATGGATCCTGAGGGGGGAAGAGAGAGAGAGAGAGAGAGAGAGAGAGGGCATCACGTTAGCAGGACCACTCATGGGTGTGATAACAATCTCCTGTTATTCTTCCTTTGTTGAGATAGTACAGAACACAGGACAACATACACACACCGAGTGTTCAGTTAACTCGTACATGTATGCATACATGCTACATGCAGACATGCTTGGACACATTTAATTCTGTGTCAAAGAATATTTGAAAACCCCCCAAAAAAAGGACATCATTAAATATTAAATTATATTTTTTTTACACAGAATCAATTGCTTTATAGTCATGATTCACCAGGATCCTGGATGGCTTGGTTTCAGGCTTAAAATGAATATGAATGAATATAAATATTTTCGGAAATCTCTATGGGAAAAAATGTATGGGCTTTTGATCTGTGGCACCACAAAATGGCCGCCACTGCTATGCCCTAAAGTAACACAAGTCCACACACAAACAAACACTATGGTAAGGTGTGTGTACCTGAGCAGGAAGAAGAGGCAGCGACAGACCAGCTCCACCTCTAGGCCCTGCTGGACGTAGCTGTTGAACAGAGACAGCAGCTCTGGGACGTAGGTGAACGGCAGCACCAGCAGAGATACCTCTAACTCACTGGGAGGGAAACACACGCACATTTCATTTCATTTCACCCTTAAGTGAAGATTAGATGACACATTAACTCTCATTTAAAGCAATATCTTTCCCATGTAATATCTGAATATGAGCAATCCCATTGCAGTATTTTCCTTGTGTTCTGTCAGAATGCAACGCAGCAGCCAAGTGACATTTCCTCACTGTCAGACAGAAACCTCTTAGCTCCATATTTTTACTTTTTTTTTTTCTTTCTGTAAATTAACGCACTACTACAAGTACATTGTTGAGTTAAAAAAACAGTATGTCTTCCATGAAGTAGTGCTCATGCCTTACCTGGAGCGGACCTTCTTTATCACGTCTAAGACGTAGCGGGACGGCTAGAAGAGAAAAGACCACCATTAAAACATACTCAGGTTCTATTCATTAATATTATCAGCATACAATTATTTGAAGCAATGTGATACGGCACATTTATGTGTTAGCTTAGTGGTTTCTCAACCGCAGTCCACGGAATGTTCTGTCAATCTGCTAACAAATAGCGTAATAAAAAACATAGTATTTCTACATTATGGTAGTGGTCAAGTGCTCTCTCTCTCTCAGTAGTAAAAATAATTGGCTACCTTTGACTACTTTCCTTTAAATGTAGAGGAACAAATGTGTCAATTTGTGGTGTGTGCGCGTCTACCGCCTAAATCTTCCACTTTCAAGTTGCCTGACTTAATTAGCAGTTCAAGTGTCAGCTGTTCATGGATAGGTTTGAATTTACCGTAGTAATGAGCGCACGTCCTTGTGGACAATGTTAGAATAAGGTTATGAGGTTCAGTTTGTTACTTTATGATAAAAATCTCAAGGGAAAGGCAAGCTTCAAAACGTTCACCACTAAGCTTCCTACATGCCATATTTGGCCATCGGCATCCCCAATTGTGATTGGCTAACCCAACTCCATTGGCTTTGCCGATTGGCCGAGCTTTGCGTGACGTCACAATATAAAATATAACAGCAGAGGCGTTCCCCCGGTGATGCATGTGTCCGTCATGTTTCGATGGACCGTGCACCTGGAGGGACCGAACAGACCGTACAATGCAGCGGTGGCGGTCGAGCACAAGATCTACTCCTTCGGAGGGTCCTGCACCAGGGAGATCTACATGAACAACATGGGACAGATCGATGTCCACGTCTTCAACACACTGTCCTTGCGCTGGGCGAAGCTGCCCGCAGTGACAACCGGAGGGCGTCTGCTGGAGGTTCCCTCCATGTGCTTCGACCACACAGCCGTGCTGATAGACCACATCAGCTACATCTGGGGCGGGTTCACTTACACAAGGGAGTACTGCAACGTGCTTTACACGTTCGACGTCAACACCCACAGATGGTTCAAGGCCATGGTTTCTGGGACCGTTCCGGAGGGGAGGTACGACCACTCGGCCTGTGTCTCGGGGAAGGCCGTGTATATCTTTGGAGGATTCAACCTGCTGAACAGATACACTTGCAACGACATCTACAAGTTGGACTCCACCACAATGGTCTGGTCTTTAATCAACACCAGAGGCACGCCGACGTCCGCTTCGCGATGTCACTCTGCCACCATCATCGGGACAAAAATGTTTGTGTTCGGGAACTACAACTACGACAAGTACAGTGGCGTCCGAGTGTTCGACACGGAGACCAACTGCTGGCACGAAGCGACCTCTGCACAGCTGCTTCCAGGAGGACGGGGGTGTCATTCAGCGTTCGTCCGCGACGGAGAGCTGTATATATTCGGCGGTTACAACTTTCGCCTGGACCAGAGATTCAACGATCTGTGGAGGTTCAATCCAGACACCCTCTCCTGGAAGGAGGTCGAGACCAAGGGGAAAGGCCCGGGCGGGACGTCTAGCATGTGCTGCTGTGCGGTTGGAGATCGTATCGTCCTCTTTGGGGGATCCATACACACGCCCAACGACCTGTACATCTTAGACTTGAGTCCTAGCCTTAAGACGCTATGTAAGCTAGCGGTTATTCAGTACGGTCTGGAGCGGTCAGGACTCCCGCACGACATCAGGTGGGAGCTGGCGGCCATGACTACTGACAGCAGCAGAGGAAATGAATAGAAATATTAAATATTGTTTAGAAACACGGAAGTGGATAGGTTTCAGGCAAGTGGAATATAAGGAAAGGAAAATGACTGCATAGGTTGAGAATGAGATCTTTGTGTTCTTTTTATTATTGTTTTTAAAGTGTTTTTTTTAATGTTTTTTTTAGGCTGGAGATTTGATCATTCGCACAGGTAACAACAGCTGGCTGTCTTTTAAAGTTACACCATTGGTTGGCCATAGTAATCAGTTACACCAGTGGTTCTCAAAGTGGGGTCTGGGGACCCTCAGGGGTCCTTGGGGGGGTTCCAGGGGGTCCCCAGGGAAATGTGTTACCATGGCTATATAACAAATAGCAGATCTACAAGCTCACAGGGTCGGTGCTGTGATATTACATCTGCTATCTTTGAACATTTTAGAAATATCTCGTGTTTGAAAAAGTTTGAAACATTTTGATTTATTTTTACAAAAGTATTTTCTGGGGGTCCGCGGCCCAAAACATTTTCATATGGGGGTCCGCGGCCAAATACATCAATTTGGGGGTCCTTGACATGAAAAGGTTTGAGAACTACTGAGTGACACCACTGGTTGGCCAGAGTAATGACGTTACTTGGATATATGCGACTCCTGGGCAACACTGTCTTGAAAAGAGACAAACTATTGTTGTGCATATCCAATGGGACTGCTTTGAAATACTCTGTGTGATTCTGACTTGAAGTTCATGAAGATTTAATTTTTAAAGGTTTTTCGGAACACTCGCTGGGAAAAAAGTGTGTGCATGTTGTGTGTGCGTTAATTGGCCACAGGGCCGGACCACATTTACCAACTATGATAAACAATTAGAAAGATTGCTCAAGACTATATCAAAAAATCACACCCAGTGTGAAGTGGGCGGTGTGGTCACAGTGGTCATCACAGTGATGGAAGTGATTCACTTAAAAAAAAACATGAAAGTGTTTTTTTTAAGTCCATACTGCTATTCATAGGGCTGCACATGTGTCATGTGTTTCGCTAGCCAATCACAGTCCTGAATTTGCAAAGTCAGCCAATCACATTACAGCTAGTGGTGATGACACTAGCTGTAATGTGATTGGCTGACTTTGCAAAAGTATAGATTTGCATTGACTGTGGAAGGGTTAGCGTTGTAGACTGCGTTGTAGACTATTGGCCAATCACGGTGCAGGATTGGTCAGTGTCCAAACCTCACTTATAGGGGGCGGTTACACCGCCCCAAAAATAAGAATCTACGGAATAACAGTGATCTATCCAACATAGTTTTACTTACTGTAACATTTCCAAAGGCCACCAGGATAGGGTTAGGTTTGGGTGGAGGTAACTGCAAAACATAGTTTAAATGAGGTCTTAATCCAGAGCGATTTACAGTAAAAATCAGTTGGACAAGTGATATTGTCGTGTATAATCAGTTATTATGAGTGTCTGTACCTTTTTGCCTGCATTCTCGCACGCATATTTATGTTCCTCCATTTTCCTGGTTTCGTCTCTGTAGAGCTCCAGAGCCTCCATGATTCTCTCCGCCTGCAATGGACGCACACACACACACACACACACACACACACACACACACACACACACACACACACACACACACACACACACACACACACACACACACACACACACACACACACACACACACACACACACACACACACACACATCTTTACTGAACCCCCAGCGACTGACACTCTACTCAGAATAAAATACACCAACAAATCAATCAAATGTTTTCAGTGTTGTCGAAATTGAACTAATTGACTTGGTTGATGATACAACATTTTTATTAAGTAATAATCGATTCTAAATGAACCGTTAATAGTAGTAAATAGTGTAACACATTTTCTAAGTTAAATTTACTTATTCTTAAAACAGCTGATCTACAAGCTTAGGATGAGTCACATTTTCAACAGACGATTATCTCAAATAATTGCAATTAGGCGATAATGTAATAATTGTGACAGGCTTACTGCCGTCTGTGGCAGTGACACATAAGCTAAACTTACAGCTTTAACAGTCTCGATGGTCTTCTTGGCTGCTGGAGCTGCCTCTCCCTGGGTCTCTCCTGGAACCTGAAGGAAAGACTCACTCATCAGTGTACTGCCCGTTCAAATGGAGGGCACTCACAACATATCATTGGCTCAATATTTATTAAATCACCCACTTTCACTCACATTTACATTAACTACACTCACAGAAATGTCTATTGCCAACCACTGCAGATGTGTTAGTTATATTGTCTTAACATACTCTACCATACAGATTGGTTTTAAATTACCGTATTTATTCACATGCAACAAAAGTTATGGATTTCAGCTTTACGTCAACTTCACATGATACTGGTTTGGATTGTGGACAATGGACATATATTTCTAGTCGCCAGTGGCGAGTGTGAAGCTATCGTAAAATGAGGCTGTCTGTATGTCATGCTGTCCACATATTTGTCCATCAGAGGGCGCTAAAAATGACAAAACAGTCTTGAGCTGAATCACTTCCAGAGTCAGACACCCCAAATGAAAGGCAAGAAATTGTGTGCACGTGCATTCCACACTAATTCACTGATTGAAAAAAAAATACATTTTTTAAGATATAACAGAAGTACAAGGCAGCTTTAGTTATCTTTCAATTCTCTTATGACATTCTCTGCCATTGCTTTCAGCGAGGAATACAAAATAATTAGCAAAAACGGGTGGAAACCTCATATGTCCAAAACTGTTACTTTTCAGGATTCAAATTCAAAAATAGCAGATTGACAAGCTGAAAACATGGAGATAGGAGGTTTCTGCCAGGCAACAGATAAAGTGTAAAATTGTTCAAAGACAGGAACAATAGCTACTCACCACAGGCTGGTCCCCTTTGGCCATGCTCTCCTCAAACTCAGCCTCTCGCTCCTATAAAAAGGACAACGTTGGTTTAGTTGTGTTCTTTGTTCTTCAGTGCCTTTAATAACTTCAGTTCACACAGGGATTTAAAAAAACCCTAAAGGGTGAAAAGGTGCCCCCTCACACTAGCGCTCTGTTTCCTAAACAATTTGCATAATATGTAAAAATGATGATGCTATGATATTATCATTCTAAAAACTTTGTTAGTGAAATCGCAAATTGGGGCTTTAACCTTTGCTTGTATGAAATATCTGTGACCATTATGGTTTATGGAAGATGCTTCAATCTGAACATGTATTCTATTGCTAGTTAGTTCACATAACTGGGTAGTAGAAGGATGTGAAAGAGGCAAGACATTTACAACTGTCTTTTGGAACTCAGTGTAACACTCCCATGTTTTAAACACGTCACCAGTGTTCCTTAATTGTAAATGATATGCATGTCAGACAGTACTTTAGGATCTAAACCAGTGGTTCTCAAACTTTTTCATGTCAAGGACCCCCAAATTGACTTATTAGCCCGCGGACCTACATAAGAGAAGATTTTTACGGCTCTAGCAGTGATTCTCAACCATTTTAATTTCAAGGACCCCCAGTTTGGCATTAGACTACGGACCCCCATTTAATGGCATTTCTATATCTGGGACCCCCATTTCTATTGTAAAATCAATGCTAATTTGGGTCCATTTGGTTCCATTTGTACACTCTCAGAGTTACAGACCCATTTGGTTCCTAACTATCATTTAGCTGGGGACCCCCTGGAACTCCCTCAAGGACCCCTGGGGGTCCCCGGACCCCACTTTGAGAACCAATGATCTAGACAACTCCCAGGTTCACAGAGATAGGACTCGTTTTGTTAGTCAGAACAGAAGGTACTGCCCCGGTGGGGACGTTTTTCCAAGATGGCACCCAAGTGAAACGACCCCTCTTATTAAACTGCCTCCCTCTCCTCCACCTCTTAGGCCTCCATCTCCTCTCCACCTCCTGTGTGGTTCTTACCGTCTCTCTCTCCTCCTCCAGGATGATGGGCTCCCTGGTTCTCTCCCAGAGGCGGAGGGACTTGTCGTGGGATGAGGAGACGATGTGGTCCCCACTGGGACTGATGGCGAGGCACCACACCTCATGATGATGACCCTGGAACCAAGAGAGAGAGAGTTACAACACATTACTACCAGTGGTGGAAGCGGTAACTAAAGTACATTTTGAGGTACTTTCACTTTACTTGAGTATTCAATGTTTCGATAATTTGTACTTGATAAGTAGGGTAAGTGATTTTATTTGGTCAAAATAAGTTTTATATAGCTCGTTCAGTAACAGGACTCTCCAGTTCTTCATTAAACAGAAAATGCATTTTCAGGTCAGGATACCAATTTTATCTAAGTGATGACGCAGAGAATTGAGCAGACAAAATTGGAACTGGAACACTAATAAAAATAAAGCTGATAAATGGGTACTCTCTCCTGATTGGCTGACATTTTGCCACCTACCTGAAAATGTTTATTAAAGAACTGGAGAGACAGGGAGACTGCTGTTACTGAACAAACACTCTATAGCAATGATTACTATCAGAATATAGAGTTTTAACCTTTTAACCAAAGAACCCAAAAAATATCACTTACTCTACCAACAAACACCCCATACGCTGTCTATGGTGTATTGCAGATCTGCAAAATCTCCCGTCTCCAACTAGTTTTTTTTTATCTTACTTCCTCCAGCTTGAAGGTTCTGTTCTTTTTTGGGCCACAGAGCTAATTGAAACAATCACACCAATGTCTGCAGTCTTTAATCCTGGAAATTAGCTCACTCATTTTTCCAGGAGTGTGATGATGGAGAGCAGGAGCCCGGTTTCCATAAGAATAGCAGGGTAGTGTGTCTTAGTAAAAATACAGAGAAGAGAACCACAGAGGGGAAAGGAAAAGGAGTCTTTTCTTGTCCCTGAGGGGGGAGGTGAAACTTATTTTACGGCTTCATCCAGCTGACGGCTGCACAGATGGATTCGAGTGCACAGGAGGAGCCGTTAGGGGTTAAGTGTCTTTAAGTTTGAATCCTGAAAAGTAACAGTTTTGGACATAAGAGGTTACTTTCCACCCGACGGAGACGATATGCTTAAATTATACTCCGTCGTATGATAGCGTTGCTAGGCAAAAAATAGCCGATCTACAAGCTCACAGTTGTGTTGCATTCAGTATTGTGTTCTAGGTTTTTTCGGAGGGTATACGCTACGATACGATGCGCGTGGTCGTGGGTATACGCTCTCGCGTTTTCAATGGATGAAATGGTTATTAGACTGTATACGCTTCTTCCCAAAATAATCTGGACTGTGTACGCCGTATACAGCGTATGACGGTAGAACACACCACTGGTTGCATTGTAGGACTAAGTATAAATCGGAAGAGAAAGAGATGAATGAATAGCGAAGAAGCAGAGAGAGAGAGACGATCACCTCTAAGGTCTGGATGAGCTCAAACTTGTCAGCGTCCCACTGTTTGATCTTCCTGTCCTTGCCCGCCGTGAAGAACAGATGAGTTTTGGGGACAAACTGGAGGAACATTACGCTGAAGGGAGGATGAGAGAGAGAGAGAGAGAGAGAGAGAGATTTTTAAATAATGGAACAGATGAGATGAAAACAGATGTAGGAAGGCAGTGACATGACAGGCAGCTGGTGTGAAGTCACTGGTCAGAGAGCAGTCACCAAGGACATGGATCACAGCCTCTGGCAACAACACATGAAGTCATACAGTACAGTACGGTAACTGGAAACACACAACCTACAGAGGCCAGAGCTTATGAAATGATATCATTACACGCTCACTTTGTGTTTCTTCATGCAAACAATGAACACATGAGCTGTGTGTGTGTGTGGTGAGACCCAAAGCCTGTATGCTTTGGGTCTATTCAGTGTGTGTGTTACCTTGGCCATCACGTGATGGGTCTGTATTAGGCATGTAACGATTTATGGTAAATCGATTCAAAACGATTCAAACTGGTGACAAATTAAATCGATTCAATAAAAAATGTAGCGCGATACAAACAGCAGAGGGCGCAATCCAAAAAAAGAAGAAAATACAGGATCTTTGTAAGAGAATTGATAAAAAAGTTTTCAGTCATTTGCTACTGTATTGAAAAGAGGATAAGAGAAAACACGGTATTGTTAAAAAATAAAAAAAAAATACTGGATTTGTGTAAGAGAAAAAAAGAAGAAGAATATTCTTCTGTCATTTGTCTGGAAAATAAATAAAAAAATGTTTTAAAAAGCGTATTGTGAACCTAGTATCGTAATTTTAATCGTATCGTGAGTTGAGTGAATCGTTACTTCGCCGCTGTTGTTGTTGGTTCAAATCAGTACCCAGGGAAGGCTTTAGCTAACCTGTCATCGTGAGCGAACATGGAGCGATGGCAGTCACCAAAGTCCAGACCCCAGATCTTCACGTTCCTGTCGGCAGAGCCTGTGGCGATCAGTGTGCTGTCCTGGAGAGAGGGTGGGTGGGTGGGTGGGATTTTTAATGACAAAATTCAATGACCTGTAAAGCTACCAGGACGGCACATGCAATGAGAGACAGGCGGGGGGAGAAAGCACTCACGGTTGAGATGTCCAGACAAAGTACAGGCAGCTTGTGTCCGTACAGAGACAGGAAGAACTGGAGGAGAGAGGGAAACATTCAGTCACCATCAGTATGCCTAAAAACCCCTCCCTTCACAATGAGTCCTCCTATTGAGGGCCACTGAGGAGCTCAGCTGAAGCTAGCAACTAGCAAGCATGCAGTGCATTGCTCAATTGCAACGTATGCCCGATTTATTTATTTATAATATTACCCCCCCCCTTTTTTTGATCTTTTTTTGATTTTTTAGTAATTATGCTAATTAATCCACCCCACACATTGCCACGGCTGTTGTACTTCCCCACCAGGAGGACTTAGCGCCTCCATCCTATACGGCACACAAATATTTTGTGATTTTTGCTTAAAAAATATATCATATTCAAAGCTGTGCACACATTTTGAAGATTTAAAAAAAATAGCAGATCTACAAGCTCATTGCCACGTGACGCGCTATGAGCTTGTATAAAGTAAAAGTGCTTAAAAATGATTGTGATGCTATATCAACCCTTTGCCTGCCAACGATGAGAAATGATTCTGCCAAGGCTAAATTTGCCCATCGTCGTACAGCCTGCCACTGACGAGAGTGACGAGATTTGTGTTTTCAGTGGTTTTCCACCAGTTGCCGGTGTTCACTACCTCGGATCTGACGTCATAAAAAAAAAAAAAGTTTACTTCCTGTTAATTTCCTGAGGGAAAATGGCTTTATCTCTGTTCCTGTTGCTTTACGGCAAAAACAAGCCACATTCAACAGGCTACAGCTATGCAACAGATTACCACGACCGGATAATGTTTTTGTTCGAAACTCCCAAGACCCCCGTGCGTGTAATGAGGCAATCGCCATGAGGACAGCGATCACGGAAAATAGGTTGGTAAAATCGCTCGTTTTCGCTGCCAGTAGCGTCACACTATTACACTATTACTCTGGAAGTTAAAGAGTTAACTACTTTTTAACTAAAATGACACAGATGCTTTCCCGGTTTTAATGGGTTAAGGCAGTAGTGTTGACAGAGAGATTATACTTGTTTGCGCAGCACATCGCGCAAATAGCCAATAATTGTGCATTGTACATTCTCCTCATCCACTAGGAATAACTCCAGTGCATGTTACCTTGAGAGTGTCTGTGTAGAAGATCTTGACGGTGCAGTCCAGCAGAGAGACGGCCAGAACCCTGTGGTTCGGAGAGAACTTCACACACAACACGTCCTCCTCCAGCTGCAAGGTGCGAGTGTGTTTCACCGTTAGCCTCCTGTATTATGTAAGGTAAGATAGATTTTATTTACTGTATTAGGAAAGGTAAGGTAGATTTTATTTACTGTATTAGGTAAGGTAAGGTACATTTTATTTACTGTATTAGGTAAGGTAGATTTTATTTACTGTATTAGGTACGGTAAGGTACATTTTATTTACTGTATTAGGTAAGGTAAGGTACATTTTATTTACTGTATTAGGTAAGGTAAGGTACATTTTATTTGTAAATGTGCCTTCCAAAACGAGTTACAATATGCTGCAAAACAACAATAACAGGAAAAAAAGGATAATAGACATTAAAGCTGCGATGCATGAGTGACGACTTACTTCTGTTCTGTCTGCTCATCCTTCATCAGCTCAAACTCCCAGAACTTCACAGTCTTGTCTGCACCTCCAGTCACTATCCCACGCTGTGGAAATCACACAGACAAACATTCAGTCACAGTCACAGATTACTGTCTGTTTTCAAACCTCAGTGAAACAATGACCAACAAAACGTGTCTAGGTGCAGTACTACAGGAGAGGAAAAAGACAAGACAGACAGACAGATGGTCAGGACCCAGGAGCGGTCAGTCAGTCAGTCAGTCAGTCAGACAGACAGACAGAGTGATGATGCCATTAGATAGACATTGGAGAGACAGAGTGAGTGACAGTGACATATACCTGGTCAGGAGCCAAACAGAGGGACCACAGTGCTCCGTTGTGAGCGTCTACTCTGTCCAGGAGATTTCCTGAGGCCAGGTCAAAGATCTGCAGCTTACCACTCTGACAGGGAGAACATGATAGAATGATGATCATACATGTAATGTCCATTAACCCATTAAGACCTGAGGTCGATTGTACAAATGCCTTCTAAATCAGTAGTTCTCAAACGTCTTTGTGCCAAGGACCCCCGAATTGATATATATATATATATGTTTGGCCGTGGACCCCCATCTGAAAATGTTTTGTGCCAGGGACTCCCAGAAGAGAAGATTTTGTGTTAAAAAACGTGTGTATGCGTGAGCATCCGATCTGACATATCGTCTCTGTTGGGTGGAAACCTCATATGTCCAAAACTGTTACTTTTCAGGTTTCAAATCCAAAAACAGCTAAGGTAGCAGATCCACAAGCTCGAAACACGCCGCTGTAGTATGATTAAGTAGGGCATTCATTTACGAGAAAAAACGCAAAAAGTTCAAATATGGATAAGAGGTTTCTGCCTGACAGCAACAATATACTGTATGTGTGTCTTACTATAAGAGTGTTTATTCTGACAGAGGCGATCAACACATTAGGTGGGATTACAAGGCCCAGCTGAGCGGAGATTGTGTGTGTAAATAAATACCTTAGTTCCCAGGATAATCTGTCTGTCTCCAGGCACAAAGAGGGAGCAGAGGGCATATTCACATGCCATGGTACGTATCACCTGCAGAGTAGACCTGTGAAGGGGGTATGATTTTATTTTATTTAATGTTGGTAAAAGATATACAAGTTAAAACACAATATAACTTAAACCCAGGATAACAATAATAACGTAATGAAACATTTGTTTCCAATGTGGTGCTGCAGCATAACTAAAAATTAAATAGTCCAATAAATGACATAGCACCAATACATTCTAGCACACAGCATGTCGCATGAATGTACAAAATACAAAACCATTGAAAAAACAACCTAAAATCCCTAACTAAATATCAAACCATAATAGCCCAAATTAAAGTGCATCGTTAGCCTGTAGCTTTTGCCATAATAGTTTTTTCCACACTGTTTTTATAGGACAGTTTAGATTGCCTGACACACCGAGGCAGCTCCATCCAAAGAGCTCAAATACCTGTGTAAATAAAATATCTCTTGCCACAACCTTTGACTCTTGGTATCAAGAGGGAAGGTAGAGAGGGACATACCTCTCAGGCTAATGAATCAAATCAACTCATTTTACATTGCCCACCTCAAAAATCAACAAACAAGTCTCACCTGTTCCACACTTTAACAGTTTCCGCCGAGGCGGAGAGGACGGCCATGTTGTCCGAGCTGAAGGCCAGGGTGCGGACGTCGCTGCGGTGGCCGCCCAGGGTGAGGCGGGACGTCTTGTTGGCGGCGGGGAGTGGCTTCTCCAGCGTCTTCAGGCTGTACGTCTCCACCGTGTTGTTCTGCAGGAGCAGCGCCACCTTCAGCTCGCCGCCCGCACACGACACACAGTCCACCCACCTGGCGGGAAGGGAAGGTAAGAGTTCAGTGAGTTCCAGCAGACACTACAGAAAAAAAGCCTAATTTTCCACTTACATACAGTATCTACAAGCTAACAATGCGTTGCATCGCAATGCATTGTTAGCTTGTAGTCAACTCAAAATAACCTTTAGTCAGAGAGCATTTACACATGTTTTAAGACTTTCTGAATCTTGTTACTCTTTCTGTAATAAAGGGAGTACAACTAGACAACTGGAACATCTTGAATTGAGGCATGAGGTTTTTTGGTAGCCAATCAATGTGAAGCTCACTGTAATATGACAAAAAGCACAGCAACAAAGAAAACATTTTGATATAAGTCAGACAAGGCCAGGCGTTATGATCAAAACCAATTTGAAGAGCTTGATATTCTCTAGTTCATAGCCAGACAAAGATGTAAGCACAATGCATGAGGCAATGGGCTGAAGCAAGAGTAGTAAAACAAAGAGCCTGAATAATACCAGTGTTAGACTGCTTGTCAAAGCCAGGCATGAAGCAGAATGACTAACTACTGTACAGGTCTTGTTAACGATAGACAGAACATTTCACTCTTGAGAGTTGTTTGGTTTGGCATAAGTTGTCCCCCACCCCCCCCCCCGAACAGGTATTTGGCGTCACGGTGACAAAGAAAAAACTCCACTTTAACAGGCAGAACCATGCTCTGGGAGAGCGGCCATCTGCCTCGAACGTGTTGGGTTCAGAGAAAGGGAGAGAGAGAGAGAGCGAGAGAGAGAGAGAGAGAAAGGGACAGCGAGGTAGAGACAGCATTGGGACGCTTCAGATAAATTAACGCCCTACTTAAGTGTTTCGAGCATGCAGATCTGCAACTTTTGATGCTTTTGTGTGACGCTGTAGTGTGATCAAGTAGGGCGTTCATTTACAAAAGAAAACACAAAAAGTGAAAATATGGAGATTAGAGGTTTCTGCCCGACAGCAACGATAGATTGTATGTGTGTGAATCTTGTTTACACATAAATACACTGACCTGATGCTAGAAGAGGCCTTGATCTCAGTCAGTTTGAGGATCTCATCCTTCAGCCTCCTCTCCACGCTGGGCTCCACTGTCTCTTCTTCTGCATCTTCCTGAGCTCTACACCAGGGGGCAGTCACACCACTGTTAGCATCAACACTATAATGTTATGCACCAGATCTCATCACTGCTCATATTGTGCACCTATTTAAAAAAGGTATGGTAAGTGATGTTTTTTGGCCAAAAAAAGGTTAAAGCTTTATATTCTGATAGAAATCATTGCTATAGAGTGTTTGTTCAGTAACAGGGGTCTCCCGATCTCTCCAGCGCTTTCATAAACAGAAAATAAATTTTGTGTTCCAGTTCCAATTGTGTCATCACTTCCAATTTCACTTGTTTATCCTGTATGAGTTCTCTCTCCTGGTTGGATGAAATTGGTATCCCGACCTGAAAAGGCATTTTATGTTTATTAAAGAGTTGGAGAGACAGGGAGACCCCCGTTACTGAACAAACACTAATAGAGCAACGATTACTATCAGAATATATAGTCAATTAACACTTATTTTAACAATGAAATATCACTTACCCTACCTTTAACAATAGATGCCCAAAAAGAAAGACAAAACAAAAATATCAATATCTGTATCTGTATAACAAAATATGACGCGTGTTTATGTACGGCTTCAACCAGACAATTTCAACCAATATCACAATTGAAGATTACAATATTGCTACAATTACACAACATACAGAGAAACCTAATATTTGTTCTCACTCTCTCATCTTCTTCTTGGCCTTCTTCAACCTCCTGGTCATCTTCTTCTCCACCTCATCTTCTGACAGCACAGAGAACAGCTCCAGAACCGAGTCTTTACCCTGACAGACAGACAGACAGACGCAGAGGGAAAATGTAACCATGTCCAATGACAGCAACAAAAAAAAAAGAAGAAAAACATGAATACATAAAATAAAAATGTCTAAACACGAAGTATTTGAACAAACCATATAAAAATGATGTACAGAACTGGGACCCCAAATTGCAGCCTGAGACTACATCCTCCAATTTAACCACTTAAACCCTATATCGTTGCTGTCGGGCAGAAACCTCTTAACTCCATATTTTAACTTTTTGTGTTTTTCCGTAAATTAACGCCCCACTTGATCATACTACAGCGTCACACTAAAGCATCAAAAGTAGCAGCTCTACAAGCTCGAAACGTGACACCTTTTGAGCTTGTAGAGCTGCTACTTTTGCTATTTTTGAATTTGAATCCTGAAAAGTAACAGTTTTGGTCATAGGTTTCCACCCGACAGAGACGATATACTAGGTATAGTTCACCCAAAAAAGTGTCATCAAATCATTGGCTTAGGAATGTGACAAAAACTAAGAAATCTCCATTAATTCAAGACTCCATGGGGTGAGTAATCGATAGAAAAAAAGTCATTTCGGGGGTGAACTATCCCTTTAAGCATATTTTGATGCCAAGACTTGGCCTTGCGAAACCTCTCACTGGAGCCATGCGGCTGTTTGAACAGTCTTAAAAAGTCCAACGTACAGACACACACAGTCACACACAGTCACACACACTCACATGGCACGCTAAGACTTTGCCCCGGGCGTCTGTCGTCATGGAGATCAACCGGTCCCTCCCTGACCTCAGGATGGAACCTGCTTCCTTACAGCTCACAATCCTCTGTAAAGGAAGAGAGAGACAGCGAGAGAGAGAGAGAGTGAGTTAAAACACCAGGAGAGGTAGAGTGAGTTAGCAGAGTTTAAGTGTTGTTTAGAGCAGTGGTTCTCAAACTTATTCATGTCACGGACCCCCAAATGTATTATGTATTTGGCCGCAGACCCCCATCTGAAAATGTTTGTGCCAAGGACCCCCAGAAAAGATTTATGTAAAAGAAATTCAGAAAATATTTTTCCAAACAAAAATAGCAGATGTAGCTTGTAGATCTGCTATTTTTTAATAGCTAACGTATAAAATATGGATAAAGGGGTTCAAATGATTGTGATGCTGTATTAATTTTGCTGGGGACCCCCTGGAACCCCCTCAAAGACCCCTGGTAGTTCCCGGACCCCACTTTGAGAACCACTGTAATGGAAGTGATCAATGCTGCACCTCTTCAGCGCTCTCATCTGGCCCGTCTTCATCATCATCATCATCCTCCAGTAGAGTCTTCCCCTTTTTCTCCTTGGGTTCGCCTTCTGCTTTACCCTAAACAACACAAGACAGACTCATTAATCAATGTGAACCAATGTAAATCGCTTAGTGGTCAAAGGCAGCAATTTACACAAGACAGCTTTCAAAATAAAAGTACTCAGGAATGAAATAGTGGATGAACAAATCAAGCTGCATGCTGGAGGCTAATTAAATTTTATTCAAGCTGGCCAAAGAAGATGTTTGGCAGTGACAGAGTATGCAACCCTGTATGTCTGCTCCCATGGTGCCTTTATTACAACACCCAAAGAATTGTTTCGAATGCTCTGCTCTTCTTCTCTTCTATTTGTTTCTGTACAACACCTGCATTTAATTTGGATGTGTGTGTTCTGTTAAGGGGTACAGTTAATCAACCTAATTGATTTAAAAATATAAAAGAGGGCTTAAGTGGCTAATCAGACTAATCAAATTAGTTGATTATAAAAAAATCTATACTTTTTCCGCTTCAATTCATTGATATTATATACAGTAAAAAAAATTGCTTCTCGCTTATTTGATTATTACAAAAAGGAATCAATAGAATCGCTAAGAAAATAACCAATAGTTGCAGCCCTAGTTCTGTTTTTCCATAAATCATCAATTTATTATTTTTTCTCGTTTAATGTCTCTCCGCTGTAAAGCACATCATTGACCACAGCTGTGTGTGTCCTCACCTCCTCCAGGTAGCTGAGGTCCCAGGCTCTCAGCTCACTGTCTGAGGAGCCAGTCAACAGCCTGCGCTCCTGGTTCAGCAGCACCATGCTCCACACCTAACACACACACAGGTTTGTATTACTATACTCGTGAGGACATCGATTTTAAGACACTGACTTTATGAATGCCATTTTTTAAAATGCCATTTTTAACTATAAGCCTAAAGCCGAAAAATTGCCGATCTACAAGCTCACATAGCCTCGCGTTGTGAGCTTGTACATCGGAATTGTTTTGGTGCTCGACACCAAGCGTGCAACTAAGTGTAAATCAGGCATAACTATCTCTAATCCCTAAACCAAACTTCTAAATATCTAATCCTAAACCTAACCCCACCCTGAATCTTTTTCTTAATGTAAACGCATCTCTAAAAATCTTTTTTCAACCATAAAACAACCATTTTTCTTCTGAGGACCATGGTTCTACTATACACTTGTGGGGACATTTAGTCCTCACAAGTATACAGTAGTAATAGAAACTACTGTATACTTGAAAACATTAACCACTTACAGTATACCGTATATATTTCATAATCATTGACCGGAGTCCCTCAGGGGTCTATACAAGCCCTCCTCCTTTTTTCCCCTCCACAACAAAAACAAAAACAATCCTATCACACAAACATTTGGTGGCCACTCTGTAGTAACTCTGAGGACCCCCTGTTGAAGACCCCTGTGCTATAGAAATGCAGACTATTTACACAACAATCTAACGTGTGGAAAACGGAGAGGCGTTTGTGACTCACCTGACTGCGGTGTCCAAACATGGTTTTGAAGCAATGCTGAGTATCCAGGTCCCACCACTTTACAAAGGTGTCTGTAGAACTGGACAGCGAGAAACCAAAGAAAAGAAATCAGTGTGATCCGTCAACAAAAGTGTGGTTAATTAACCACTTAAGTCCTATATACTTTGTTGACCGTGGTCCCCCAGGGGTCTATACTTGGTCCCCTCCTTTTTTCCCTCTACACCAAATCTCTCTCTCAAATGTTCACCTGTTTTCGTCCAAATGTTCGCCTATTATGACAAGCCCAGATTAGAGATGCTAGGATCCATGATGTTAATTAAGACGCTCTACTGGCTCAAATGAAGTCAAACATGTTTACCTGGTGACCAGCAGGTTCTTGTCCTTGAGGAACAGGGCCTGGGTGATGGCGTTTTTGTGACCCTTCAGCCTGTACAGACCGCACTCGTTAATCACGTCCCAAACGATCACATCCGTGTCCTGAAGGAGGGGAGTATGTAATTACAGTGCAATAGTTTAGTCTATCAGGTACTATGACAGGGGACACTTCCATAGGGGGCTGCACTTGAAGGCAAGGCAAGGCAGGTTTGTTTTTATAGCACATTTAAACAACAAGGCAATTCAATGTGCTTTACACAGAACATCAAGCAAAGGAAACACAATTATTCAATGAAAATAACAGATACAGTTACAGTACAGAGGAGAAAGGGGGGGGGAAAGGAAAACAAAAGTAACTCAATCAAAGGCAGTGGCAAACGAAAAGGTCTTTAGTTGTGTTTTTAAATAAATAAGAGTGGCAGCAGACTTGCAGTTTTCTGGGAGTATGTTCCAGATATGTGGTGAATAAAAGCTAAATGCTGCTTCCCCACGTTTATTTGTGGTTGTAGGGACAGAAAGCAGACCTTTCTTAGATGACCTGAGAGATCTGAATGGTTCATGATATCGTACAGGATCAGAAATGTATTTTGGCCCTAAACCATTCAAAGCTTTATAGACCAGAACAGTAGTATTTTTAAATCAATTATTTGACACACAGGGAGCCAGTGTAAGGATTTAAGAACTGGAGTGATATGCTCCACTTTCTTGGTATTAGTCCATCATTCATGGATACATTTTGTTTTTGTAGCATTCTTCACAGTGAATGAAGGATCAAAACATTGAAAAATAGGGGTTCAGGATTAACAAAAGCAAAACTAAACAGTCTTGTGCAAGAATGGGGAGCGGGTCTGAGCGTGCACGTGGGGGATAACAAGAGCCGAGTTCACACAAACGTGCTCTCCTCCCAGGGAGTGCTCATCATTCATGGCGTGAGACCGTTTTTCCCAGATGAATTTTAAATAGTCAAGTTTGAGAGAAAACGCTGTGTTTTGGAAGTATAATGAGGATACGCCTGGATACAAAACACTTGTATGGAAGTTTATAAACCGATTTTTTTATACAGTTTTGCTGTTCTCTTTGGTATCTTCCCTCATTTTTGGATTCTTCATTCACTGTGAAGGTATGCAATAACATACTGAATTTCTCCATGAACTCACAGGGCAAGTGACTGATAGAAAACACATGACACATGACAGTTGAATGACACATGACAATTACATATCGTCTCTGTCGGGTGGTAACTTCATATGTCCAAAACTGTTATTTTTCTGGATTCTAATTGCCCAAAAAATTGCAAAAGTAGCAGATCGACAAGCTCGAAACGTGGCGCGCAGATCTGCTACTTTTGATGCTTTTGTGTGACGCAGTAGTATGATCAAGTAGGGCGTTAATTTACGAAAAAACACAAAAAGTTAAAATATGGATATAAGAGGTTTCTGCCCCGACGATGTATGATGTTACATAAACAAAACAAAAGAAAAAACAAGACACAAGACACTGTTGTATTTACCTTGGACCCTGTGACCAGCCGGGCTCCCAGCGCGTCATAGCGGATGACGGTGACCGCTGACTTGTGGCCGTTGAAGGAGACGTTGCTTTCACCGCTGACCAGACTGAAGATGCGCACGGCGCCATCCTCGTAACCCACGGCGATGTGCATGCCATCGGGGGAGGGGCAGAGGAAGGTCACTTCGTGCTTGATTCCCTCTAGAATCAAGATCTGCGGAGAAGCAACAGAAAGAAAGGGTTGTTGTTGGAACTAATCTGGAAGCAAGTTCCCCCAGCTCTTATCTGGTAGGAAATTAACCCCGGAGGTTGGGCAGACTGATTGATTCATTGAATACTTTATTAACAGTTTGCAAAAAGTACAAGTTATACAATAATGCTAAAAGGATGAAACAAAAGGACCTGAGGGCTTGTTTACATTGTGGTCCTATGTATTCAGTTCATCAAGACATATACACTTTAAAGACATAATACTATACAAGAAATCATCAATACTAGGAGCAGTAAAAGTATACTTGCAGAAAAACAGTGGGGGGTTATTATTCTATAGCTAGAAGAATTGCGGACAGGTGCTCTTTTATGGTGGTTTTGAAGGAGGGTAGGGAGTCGCACTTTTTGATGTCTGGTGGTAGGGCATTCCACATGTTGGTGGCATAATAGCAGAATTAATTCATCCCCATGTTTGTGCCGAATCTGGGTGGTATGAGATCAGTGGAGCTCCCTCTGGTGTTGTGCTGGTGGGCGTTTATCACTCTTTTGAAGTAGTTTGACAGGTACACGGGCACTGGTCCCTTGAGTATCTTGAAACCAGGCCCATTGCAAGTTGCTGTACTCTGTCCTCTACCTAGATTTGACATAACCCTTTAACTTTTATTTTAAATTGGGTGTTGGAATTAACAAATAAGACTAAGTAGGAATAAAAGTGACGTACAAGTAAAACATAACACAAAATCAACAATCAACAACTTCACTCAAAGTGCACCATATGTGTGATAAATTAAGGCTCCTGAACTGCCTCACCTTCTCAGCTTTGCGTGTGTCCCAGATGAAGACGTGCTCGCACGCGGCCACCGCCACGTAGCGTCCCTTCTCGCCTCCCCGGAGGGTCACGTAGGAGAGGTTGGCCTTCGGGCTGCCGATCACCCCGAACACTGCGCTGGCAACGTAGCGCAGGTACTGCTTGGTCAACCCCATTATGGTGGTGGCTCTGCAGAGCCTCGCGGCAACAATGGATGACGATGCTCTGAGGTTACACAAAGACAATGGAAGGGTTTATTAATATAGCTAACATCACAAATCATTTTAACCACTTTTAACCATTTTTTGGGGCGGTGTAGCCGCCCCCTATAAGTGAGTTTTGGACACCGACCAAAAAATGTGTGTACCCCCTAACCCTTCCATTGTTAATGCAAATCGATACTTTTTTCATATCAGCCAATCACATTACAGCTAGTGTCATCACCACTAACTGTAATGTGATTGGCTGACTTTGCAAATTCAGGACTGTTATTGGCTAGCGAAACACATGACACATGTGCAGCCCTATGAATAGCAGTATGGACTTTAAAAAAAGTCAATTATCCTTTTTTTAAAGTGAGTCTTGTTGTGATGACCACAACGCCCACTTCACACTGGGTGTGATTTTTTGGGGCGGTGTAGCCGCCCCCTATAAGTGAGTTTTGGACACCGACCCAAAAATTTGTGTACCCCCTAACCCTTCCATTGTTCACTCATATACTGCCTAGAACGACTAAAACGACTTCTGTCCATAAGCCATGCCTGCCAAGAACGACTAAAACGACTTTAAAAAAAAAAAAAAAAAATTAAAAATATTTTTTTTTTTTTTTTTTTTTTTTAGATTTTTTTTTTTTTTTTTGACCCAAAGACCAAGGAGATATGATTTTTCGAAGATATAGACTCCCATCCACTTCCTTGTTAACTTAAAACTTAAAAATTCTGTATCTCGGCTCCTGAGTACTTTTTTTTTTCAATGAAAAATCTTGGCGGTGTTCAAACAGGCCAGAAATAATTCTGGCAGTGAATGAGTTAATGCAAATCGATACTTTTTTCATATCAGCCAATCACATTACAGCTAGTGTCATCACCACTAACTGTAATGTGATTGGCTGACTTTGCAAATTCAGGACTGTGATTGGCTAGCGAAACACATGACACATGTGCAGCCCTATGAATAGCAGTATGGACTTTAAAAAAAGTTATCCTTTTTTTAAAGTGAGTCATGTTGTGATGACCACACACCGCCCACTTCACACTGGGTGTGATTTTTATACTTATATATAGATATACAAAGCTCATAGCGTGTCACTTCGTGCCATGCTATTCATATAATTTTGGGGGGCATGAAAGCGTTTTGAGCACCACTGATATAGCAAGTTAGAAACATAAGTATTTCTGAAAATTGAATTGGCCTCAGGTCTTGGTTAATGTAATGGGTTAAAACCAATACTTTATTAGTCAAAAATGTAAACAGCATGGAAGTACAGTGAAACACTTGACCTAATCTTTTCAAGTAGTTCAACGTTTTTCTTCACCAGAAATTGAACAAAATGTGGAAAACAAAACCACAAATAAACAAATAAACAAACGTAACTACTGACCATGTACAGTAGTAGCCTTGGATCAAGACTATCATAGATGTATTTTATCGACTTTTACTTTCGTATAGATATGCAAATGTCAAAATCGATAAAATACATCTATGATAGTCTTGATCCAAGGCTAGTATAGTAGCTAGCTTGACAAAAGCTCCATCACTACATTTGCAGTGGCACATCGAGGTTTGAGTGCAGTTGTTTTGTTTGTCATCACATCAAAAAGAGAATTTAACATATTTCATCTATTTGTAGCTTTTACACGTATGTTTTATTCAATCATTGTCATAACATCATGATTGAATGTTTGGTGGTATTTTATATGTTGATGAATTGAATACCTAGGACCCCAATGGTAACAAGACCTCAAGGACTTTTTTGGTGTTATATATTAAGTGTTTGACTGTACTCGTGCTGTTTTTATATTTCTGTCTAATAAAATATTCAATCATTCAATCAATGTTATGACATGTTATTAACATGTCATAGCATCATATTATGACATGTTATTAACACATAACATGTCACATTACCAATTGTATTAGATATTAATGAATACAGAAGCATACATTCAACGTAGCAGTCTACTTTTACTAGTAATAACTTTGTAGCAGCTATATACTTATTTTTGAAAGAGCTAATGTAGCTCACTCTTTATGAATAGTAGCTATACTGTAGTGTAGCCTGGCTACACTGTATACACTGTAGCTACATTATAGTTTCATTTAGCTTTATTAATAGTAACTACAGTGCAGCCTGGCTACTCTATAGCTATAGTTTAATGTAGCTTGATGAATAGTAGCTATACTGTAGTGCAGCCTGGCTACACTGTATAGCTACATTATAGTTTAATGTAGCTTGATGAATAGTAACTAGTTATATAGCTGTATAGCTACACAGCTATTTTAAGTAGCAATTGTCCAACACCAGCCTTGGATCAAGCCTATCACAGATATTTGATCGATTTTGACATTTGCATATCATAGATACGAAAGTAAAAGTCAGACTCGATCAAATACATCTATGATAGTCTTTATCCAAGACAGCGTGTTCACATACTGATTGTTTCATTTCACTGGGTGTGCAGGATGAGCGGGGTTTACAGTGATTACACCGTCAAGAGACTTATAACTCCACCACATCGGCTAACAGTGACGACAAAATGAGCACAGCACACTAGCATCACACACCAACATCACACACACATGCACCCACGTGGTTGTGTTCCAGTGGAACTATAGACTTTACAAAAACACAAACGCGCGTTTCAACGTTGGGGAAACAGTCGTGTAGTATTGTCTTAAATGTATATCGGATTATAGAAGATGTAAATATTTGATCTTACCTTTAAAACACAGACACTAGCTTTAACAGATCAAGAGTGTTTCCTTAGACGAGTGACCGTGTATTCCAGGTTCTACCAATCGATCACAGCTCGATTCGATGAGAAGGCGGTCGCACTTTGTCTGAAGATGTTACAGTCTTACAGTCTGTGGTACAGAATCAGATCAACCAATATTTTAATTTATTTTCTATCTGGTGAACTAAGCACGATAAAATACATTTAATTGTATATATTATTTTGTCTCTAATACACAAAATATGTCTAAAACGACGTTGACGTGTATTAAATAAATATTTATATTTTTGTGTTTTTTCAATGTTTTTAATGTAATACATAGTTTTCAAGCGATACAGTCAACACGTACATTAAAGGGAAAAAAAGCTTTACAAAATTCTAGTGTTTTCGGATCATATGCGGTTTGCCATCAGTCCAGGCTAGCTCCATTTCCATTTGTGAATGAATGTAATATTTTCCATATAAAATAAAGATATTCAATATCATCAATATCACATCTTCTTTTCAATCTCTCTCTCTCTCTCTCTCTCTTTAAAACATGTTTTATTAGAGTTCGCGTTTTCCACAAACGCGGTGATTGATCACACATCCCTAACCATCCACAACGGAAGTGTTGTTTTTTTCTGTCATTGTCAGCTGATCAGGAACTCACTCTCTCACACACTGCACACAAACACACACACACACACACACACACACACACACACACACACACACACACACACACACACACTCTCTGATAATAACATCACCTACCTTTAGCATTGTGCCTTACATTGTTATAGTAAACATTTACACCACATAGAAACGGAGTGGATGTGTGAAACAGGCTTCACAACAACAACAATAATAATACTGTGTGATTTGTGTTGTAATTATTTCAACATTGTATTTGCTGCCACTTCCCCTCCACCAGTGCTGATAGAAGGCATCGCAAGGTAAGTGACAATGCTGATTTTTATTATGGCCCTATTAAAATACCATTCAAGTCGATAAATAAGAATTGAGTGAGGAATAATTTTAGCCGACAATAAAACATGTCATTTCACTGGATGTGGATGCAGCTCTCACTGCCTCGAGTCACCGACGCTGATTCCATAGCGACGTCATCTTGTAGTTCAATTATTGATTGATTTATTGACTTGATTTCATGGATGAGAGTTCTCTGTCGCCTAGAGAGACTGATTTCACAGTCATTTGCATTCCATAGAGGCAGTGGTGGAAGGTAACTAAGTACATTTACTCAAGTACTGTACGCAAGTACCATTTTGAGGTACTTTTACTTTACTGGAGTATTTCTAAATTTCTGTACTTTTATTTCTACTCGATCCATTTCATCTCAGAGGAAAATATTGTACTTTTTACTCCACTATACGTATTTGATTTGAGTTACTAGTTACTGTGTAGATTTTGATTATTATTACAAAACCACTTCAAGTTCAGACCTATAATACAGTATATATACTTTGGCAATTTAAAAATAGCAGATCTACAAGCTCATTGTGAAATGGGACATTCTGCATAATGAGTACTCTCTACTTTTGGTAGTAAGTACATTTATCTTTCTATTGGCTTGTCCCTTGGGGCTTTAACATGGCTGCTCTGATGTGGCTGCGTAATTAAAGTAAATTAAGCCTAAATCATTTACATTTTAAGTTTAAAGAATTGGTCAAACTATAGCAATTGCAATATATAGGCCTAGCTACGTGCTCAGAATCTTCCATACAACCCTATTGGTGTACTGTAAAGTAAACCTTTGCTTTCATAAAGGCAAAGGTTAAACCTCAGTCTGTGATTTCTTCAACTGTTTGGCTGTGTATGTCAACAACAGGAAATATATAGGTTTAGAAAGATAATATCAAACATCCACATTTTACATATTGTCCTAATTCTCAGAGTGCTATGCGGGGAAGCTGCCTTTATTTCCCAACTTGCAGATTGGGACTTGGCCTGACAAAACTTTCAGTCATGAGATTAATTTTTTGGGGGCTTTAAGCCATGTGATTTATTTAGGGATGATCTACAAGCTCACAACTTGTAGATCGGCTATTTTTGGCAAAGATATTTGGTGTAGAGGGAAACACTAGTGGATAGTGTCCGCTAGGGTCACGGTTATACTTGACCATGTCAACTAAGTGTAACCGTATACTGATTTATTTACTTAGTTTATTTAATGCTATGTACCATCCATGGAGACCAACAGTCAACTCTCTGACTCCCAGGCAGTGTTTACAAAAGTGTGTGTGTGTGTGTGTGTGTGTGTGTGTGTGTGTGTGTGTGTGTGTGTTCTGGCATGAGTCGGTTTGCTGATGGTGATGAAGTAAGGACTAATGGACTAAATGTGACTCGCAACATGTTTTTTCCTCTTTCAATCAAATTCGACCGGCACAATTAAGTCGCGATTTATGGACCCGATCAAATGCGAGCCAAACACAGAACAAGCAGTGTGTTTTTGGAAGTGGAAGGTCAGGTCATAGAAGGAAAAACCAGACAACCTTTTCTAGACACCCGTTGCGGTCGGGTCTCTCTCTCTTTCATCCCTCTATCTTTGGGTACCCTTCTGGCTCTGTTTTTTTGCATGTTGTAGTACTTTTATAACATGCAGAGTTATCCCCTCCTCTCTCCCTATCTGCAGTGCAGCTGCCTCCTTGAGGTTTGGTGCTGTGGCCCCGCGTTGAGGAGGACGGGCAGGAGGATGGATCCTCTGGGAGCTCGCTCTCAGTTTGTGGACGTCCAGACTCTTCCCACATGGGAGCGGGCGCTGGAGCCCGGGCCCGAGGAGGAGCGGCTGGACCCCGGGGGCGAGGAGAAGGAGGAGGAGGAGACGACGGCGAAGGAACACGATGACGACGACCAGCAAGCCTTCCCATCTCCCTTCCCTTTCAGACCAGACATCAACAAGAAGATTGTACTCTTGTGAGTCAAAGCTTTTGGTTTCTCCACGTGTGTCTCTCCTTGTACTGTTTTATTTCAATTAGGTTTACTTGACCCATTAAGACCTGAGGCCGATTCCCCAAAGTGATATTTGCCCCCTCTGAAAATGTTTTGTGCCAGGGGCTCCCAGATGAGAAGATTTGCGTTAAGAAAGAGGCAAAAATGTCAAACCCTTAGAAGATTTTTCAAAAAGGTTAAAAAATATCAGATGTGTCAGTAAAAATGAACATGTCAGGTGCAGTAGTGACTGAGCATATTGTGTTTTTTTTTCTCCAAAAAGTATGTTTTAGAAAATTCAACATAAACAACCATAAGGCGGAACCAGGGCAGAACAAGGCAGAAAGAGCCTGCTGGTTAGTCAGTCAGGGACCAAACAGAAGGCTGACAATGGGTCAATTAAGTTTTTTTCTTGTCCCTTTGGCATTTGTAAATCTCTGTGAATACAGTAAGTGCCAGCTAAACAACCTCTTCTCTGTGTCTTCTAAAGCCTTGGACATAATGTGATTGGTACTAGGTGTTGTTATTTGCCATTGTGAACAAAGGCATTGTGTTCTGAGCAAAAACCTAAACTATCTTCTAACTCATGGCAACTTACTCTAAATAAGCCAGATAAACCAGGGGGCTGCGCTGCGTCTGTTTTGGTGGTCTGCAGACCATTCGCTAGTGGTGGTCCTCGACGCCAGTCCGCACGAAAATGAGTTTTATATATAATATTCATGACCATTATATATAATATTCAGGACCATTATGCATCCCATCTCACACTTCTATCTCAGACTCATCACTGTTTTGTGTAGCCTGCATAACAAAACAAAACACAGTGCTTAACAAGCCATTGAAATCCATTGTGCACGACTTGTCACCCCCCCCCAGTCTGTCAAGCATGCAGCATGGCCACAGCAAACTTGTTACAGAATACTATGAATCAAGTAATTCAATTTGAAGTGATACCCTGAAGAAGACCTATATTGTGTCGAAACGTTGGTAAAAAAATAAAATAAAAAAGTTATTGCATCGTGGCTACGAGTTGTGCAACCTCTTTTCTTTCTTTTTTCCCTTTAAAAAAAAATAAATTTAGAGTAGCCAATTATTTTTTTGCCCCTTTTTCGCCACAATTTAGTCGCTCTGCCAATGAATTCCTCCCCACACACATTTCTGTGTCACTGCTGTCGTATCCTACTGACTCACCTGCCAGTGGGGAGCCCCCACCAAGAGGACGTACGTAGAGCCTTCGTCCTAGATCAGGTTCCCGTCTGTGCTTGTCCATCAGGACAGAATTACAATATGACAGGTACAATATAACCAAATATAATGGCCGTAAAGTTGAATTTAACATAGAAGCGCATTTTGACCAAATTTGACCAGCGCAGATCAGCAGCAGCTGGTCAAATTTCTCACTCAAACCTCTTCATGTCAAGGACACCCAAGATGATTATGTATTTGGACCCCCATCTCAAAAGTATTTTGTGACAGGGACCTCCAAAAGCAAAGATTTGAGTTAAAAATGTATATATATATATTTTTTAAAAGCAGATCTGTAAGCTTGTATATATGCTATTTTTGAATAGCCAAAGTATAAAATATGGTTAAAGTGGTTAAAATGATTGTGACGCTATATTAGCACATTTAGCTGGGGACCCCCTGAAGCCCCCCCAAGGACCCCACTTTGAGAACCAATGGTTTATGTGACCGAGTCCCGGAGGTACAGCTGAGGGGGAGGTCACAGATGTGATCTATAGGGTCGGCTAATCTCTCAAGAACAGATTCCGAGCTGCGCTACTGCATCTGTCGGAAGGACCATTGTGAACATTGGCCTACAAGTGGGCGGGCCATAGACCAGGAAGCAAGCCACGCTTTACCCAATGAAATGTAGTGAGCGGTATTTACATCTGTGAGTTCGCTTTCTAATGTGTTCCCACTGGAAACAAACCCAAACTCATTCAACGATGGCGTCCTCGGAGCCGACAACACCACGGAAAGTTAGTAACATTTTAACAATATAGAAGAAACAAAGGAAAAAGACAGATAACGGTATAAAATATCCCCATTTACAGAGTAAAATTCTATATGTTGTGGTGGGCTAATGATAATAGGCCTACCTAATGGGTAATTTCAATTGAGTGAGCAACTGAGTAGAATGCATCGATGATGACGACTCATATCGATTAACGGGTTAAGCGGTTAATCATTAACATCCCCAGACGAACATGTCATAAATCCTCTTTTATTGCAGAGCACATGACAGCCCAGAGCCCAGGCTGCCAGGAGCCGCTCAGTAAAGCCCCCCTTGTGCCCAGCGACATTCCTGCTGGGCTACGAGACCTCGCGGCTCAAGGGAGAATTGACCCTGAGAATTAAGGGCGGCATGCTTGTGTTAGACAGAGACGTATGCTTGTACAGACACACACTAATGGTATTGAGAAGTATAGAGAAATATTGGTGTAGGCCAGTGGTTCTCAAACTTTCACATCCCCTTAACTTTGACAGTATACATTCCATACGTTCCATTTGTATACTACATTATAACCTGTGAACACCTGAGAGCACCACAGTCCACTGATGCTTTTAAAAATGGAATAAAAACCTACCTTTTAACAAAGCGTTTTATACATTTTTCTTGGGCCTTTTTCTTTTCTTTTTTGTCTTTGCCCTGTTTCCTTTTTAGCTAGTTTTAATTGGACCCTTTAGTTTAGCCTAGTTGAGTCCCATGTAATTGTTTGGTTGCCTATGCTGTTTTTATGCCATGCTTTTAAACCCTGTAGCACTCTGAGATTCACAAGAATGTACACTTTGAGAACCACTGGTGTATGTTATAGCTGTGACCAGTTTACTTAAATTGGGGTTTCTTGACATCCAGTCTGTTGATAGAATACGATTGGAATACTTTTGTATCTATTAAGTATAAGAGGGAGTTGCTGATCGTGTACACACTGTGTGATGAAATTGGGTTTTGTAGATGGAAATTTAAAGACTATGGAACAACATTCATTGGACAAAGATGAAGCTATACCTGTTTGTATTTGTAAAAATGCCTTATTGCAACTATTTCAGAAGCTACTTGCTTATAAGTATACTGTAACATAAATAACATGACCTCTTTGGATTTTGCTGACTGTAAACTAGCTGTGTAGACCATAAAATACAAGTGGAAAAAGCAAAAAAATCTCTGGTTCACAATAATGCACCCTATCAAAGGTGCCTCGGATTCTGCTGTGTTCAGGTCTTGTGACGAAAGCAAGTGATAAGCTCACTTGGAGGTTTTGCCCTGCTAAGCATGTTTCTAGCACAGACGGGCACTGCTGCTAGCTACAGTAGGTGCATTTCAAGACAATTCACAGTTTTTTAAAATAGCCGATCTAGAAGCAGAGCTGTACCGATACCATTTTTTCCTTCCCGATTACGATATCCATAACTTGCATATCGGTCGATACCATGTACCGATCCGGTTTAGTTTCTAAAATATCTAGGACAGTGGTTCTCAAAGTGAGGTCCAGGGACCCCCAGGGTTCCTTGAGGAGGTACCAAATGGACCCTTACAGGTCTGTAACTCTGAGAGTGTACAAATGGAACCAAATGGGTCCATTTGGTTCCATTTGTACACTCTCAGTTATGGGGGTCCTTGAAATTAAGATTTTTGAGAACCACTGATCCAGGAATACGTAAAAATGCCATTAATAATTAAATAAATAAATAAGAGTGCAGCTCCAAGTTAGTAAAATAATAATGTAAATAGTAGCAGTAAGAGTATAAAACAGTAGTGCAACATCAACTGAAGCATTCAAAATATTACTGTAAATAAAATATGTGATAAATTACGTGGCATAAACTGGCAAACGTACAGATACCAGCATTTTAGGCAGTATCGGAACAACTTTATCTAGAAGCTCACAACACGTTGACATGTAACATTTTCAGCTTGTAGATTTAGGAATGAAAATTATAGTTGATAACATTATCGATCGATTAATCCATTGATTGATAAGCTGCATTTTTTAGGACCAAAGGGAAAATTCTAGTCCGAAACCGAAAATGAGTGCAGAAACCCTGATGTGTATAACATTAACGAGTGTCTGGACACAGACACACACACCTCCCCTCTGCAGTGCTCTATGGAGTCTGTCTCATTTCTCTCCAAAAGCCCTTGAATATGATGGAATATGAATATTCAATTAATTGAAAATAAATACATTTAATCAAGTAAATTCTTAACAGCAATGAATCGATTATAGATGAATTGTTAACATCCCTAAGATTGGCTATTATTGGCTATTATTATTGGTGCAAGACACAGTCTGGCCCGCAACGCAAGTATGAATCAGGCTTCAGCATCGCTGAAAAAAAAAAAAATTTGCGATGCAAAGCAAAGCAAAGTTTGTTGTTTACCCAGGGTGTCGGACTAAGTACGAAACTTGTTTCCAGCCGGACCCTGCATGGAAGCCTTGCTCAAGGGCTATTCAGCGGTGATTCATGATTGATGTGATGAATTGGGGAATCGAACTAGGGACCTTCCGGTATCAAGGCCGCCCCTCTAACCACTAAGCCACCGCTGCCACATGCCTTGTGGCACATCGAACTCTTCTCTCATCCTTTATTTTCTCCTTGTTTCTCTTTCCCCCGTGCTTGTTGAGCCCCACAGCGTGTCTTGTGATCAAGTGCTTTCAACACAAGCTTGAGTAGTTCCCTATTTAGGCCTCAGTTAAAACCTGAGTGAGTGTAGAACAGAGAACAAGAATGCACATTGAATGCTCTCACTGAAGTGATAAGGAATGTTTCACTAGAACTGCTGCTCTTCCTATAGACCTAGACTATGAAAGCAATATAATAGGCTTTAACCACTTAAATACTATATCGTTGCTGTCTGGTAGAAACCTCTTATCTCCATAACCAAACTTTTTGTGTTTTTTTTTGTCAAATTAACGCCCTACTTGATCATACTACAGCATCACACAAAAGCATCGAAAGTAGCAGATTTACAGGCTGGAAATGTGGCCCGAAGCGACACTTTTTGAGCTTTGATCAGCTACTTTTGCTATTTTTGAATTTGAGTTTTGGAGATATGAGGTTTCCACCCAACAGAAACGATATACTTTGTTGACTGGGGTAACCTCATAGGTCTATACTTGGTCCCCTCCTTTTTTTACCCTCTACTACGCCAAAAGAGTGGCGTTGCGACACGTTGTGAGCTTGTAAATCTGCTATTTTTGCAGAATGTTTGCCTAATTATGACATGCCCAGAATAGGGACGCTAGGGTCCATGTGGTTAAAGGCTCCCTCCCTCCCGCCAGCCAGCCAGCCGTCAGTGAACCAGTCAAGTCAGCCATGTAATCAGTAATGTTTACATATCGCTGTTGTCAAGCAGAAACCCCTTATCTCCATATTCTAAAAAAAATGTTTTCCCCGTAAATTAACGACCTAGTGTTTGCCTTTTTCCCCTCCCTCCCCACAGCACTGGAGACGTAGCGCTGCTGAACTGCACGGCCATCGTCAACACCAGCAACGAGTCGCTGACAGACAAGAACCCGGTGTCTGACAGCGTCCACCAGCATGCAGGGCCCGAGCTCCGGGACGAGCTGATGAAACTCAAAGGTACCAGAAGAGTCAGAATCTGAACCACTTTGCTTTAACACTGAGAGTATGCAAAATGTGCATTTGTACCACTAGGGCTGTCACGATTACAAAATATAAGTTGACGATTAAAGGTAGGGTAAGTGATTTTCTTTGCTTAAGGTAAGTGTTAAATAGCTCTATATTCTGGTAGTACTCGTTGCTATAGAGTCTCCATGTCTCGCCAGCTCTTTATTAAACAGAAAATGCATTTTCAGGTTGGGATACCAATTTTATCCAATCAAGATAGAGAACTCGGCCAGGATACAGATTAAACAAGCGAAATTGGAAGTGATGACACAAAGAAATGAGCAGACAAAATTGGAACTTGAACACTTCTGTTTATTAAAGAACTGAAGAGACAGGGAGACCCATGTGACTGAATAAACACTATAGCAATGTTTACTATCAGAATATAGTGCTTTAACCTGTACCACACTTTGAGACCCACTGATTAGCAGAGTGTTTCCAGTGAGCCAACATGCACGATATCAGCATCCTGTTTGACCAGTATGGAACAGAGCCTTCATCACTATAACTGGTAAAACCTGTGAAGGAAGCAAGGAAGAGGCCCAGATTTCTTTCCAATATGGCTGCTGTGCATAGAGCCTATTGTGTTTGTATAGACGGCGACGCCTGGCTTTCAAACCCACAGACTCTGCTGTGGTGGACAGGAACTGTACACTTTGCGCTATACGAGTGCCCTCAGGGGAGGTGTTTTCTTTTAGTTAGTGTGTTCAGTGATAAAACATGTATTTGTAATTGTTCCCTTGCCTCTTACTTACCGTTGTCCAGCTAGAACCTTCCTCTCAGTGTTACTACCATCCGTCTCAAAGTGAAAAAAAGAAATGTGATGGGATGGTAGACTGACCTCAAAACAAATGAATCAATCAATTAATTACACTCTGCATCACTATGCCCATGGTGGTTGTTATCACTGCTTGTCTGCAGGGTGTCGGACAGGCGAGGCCAAGATGACCAAAGGTTTCAACCTGGCAGCGCGGTTCATCATCCACACCGTGGGACCCAAGTTCAAGGCCAAGTACAGGACGGCCGCCGAGAGCTCTCTGTTCAGCTGCTACCGGAACATCCTGCAAATAGCCATGTAAGGACCTCCACTCATAGCGTTTTACAGCCACACCACCACCAGGCAATTTGAGTTCCTGTTTTCCCCACCCGCACGAAACTGTATACTTCACACCTTAGCAATGCTGTGGCAACCAGTGGTGGAAAAAGTATTCACATTTTTTACTTAAGTAAAAATATGAATACTGCAATGAAGAAATACTTTGTTACAAGTAAAAGTACAAAAGTATTGGTATCAAAATGAACTTGAAGTACCAAAAGTAGAAAGTACTACCCATTATGCAGAATGTCCCATTTCACAAGTTTTCACGTGTATAAAAAAATCATTTGAAAATAGCAGATCTACAAGCTCACAATCCGTCGCATCACGAGCACAACGCATTGTGAACTTGTAGATTGGCTATTTTCAAATGGCCGAAATGTATATAGGGCTGAAGTGGTTAATGTATGTTTTGGAATAATAATCAAAATCTACAAAGTAATTAATAACTACATTAGTATTAGTATAACGTTTGCTTCTGAGAGGTAGTGGAGTAGAAGTAAAAGTTAAAAAAATTGAAATACTCCAGTAAAGTAAAAAATACCTCAAAATTGTACATAAGTACAGTACTTGAGTAAATGTACTTAGTTACTTTACACCACAGGTGGCAACCCAGGCGGATGAAGGCGTGGTTAGGTTTTGATAGTGGGAGATGGCTTTCCTCGTCCTAGCCGGTCGCAGTACAACGGTCCCTATCCGGACGATGGGATGAGGAAACAAAGCGGACTAGTGTCATGAATGATAGAACACAATTTAAAATGGCCCTGCCAAACATAGTTTCTAGTGTAGCTTAACCACTTCCTTCCTACCTGACGTCCATATGTTGGCGCACATCATTATAATCAGATGAAAACTTTACAGCATTTTAAAACACATTTTCAAGAATGTGACGTGTTGTGAGCTTGTATTGTAGATAGTCTATTTTCGCTATTCACCGTACAGCTAGTATCTAGGGCTTAAAGTGTGTTCGACTTTGCACTCAAAACATACTTATTTGTCGAACGGTCCCTCTGACTGGCATCGATGTATAACACATTAAACAGCTGGGTGTTTTAAGATGCATATACAAGCCAGACCTGTGTGTGTGTATGCATGTTTGACCACTATTGTACGGAGCCTGACTCGGTCCACTCCGCTCGACCTCGTGTTGGTCAGGATTGAGTTTAGCTGAAACCCCTCAGATGTCGTCTCAGGACTTGTTGATTTGATTTGGACTCATTCTCACACACAGAGGGAGTTCTCTCCTCTGTGTCTGAACCGAGAGGGACGACTCATTAGGCTCATGTTCTCGACTTAAGCCACTTAAACACCAACTGTGTCTGGCTTTGTCTGAGCTGCTGTGTGACTCTCTGTGCCCAGGGGCCAGTGTTTGTCAGAGGGTCTGTGTGGTGTGTGTGTGTGTGTGTGTGTGTGTGTGTGTGTGTGTGTGTGTGCACGACATCTGCAGGGACATACACCCCTGCCCCCATCTTTGTACTGCTTTTCTCTCCTATCAGGTAGAGCTTGGCCAGTGGTGTAAAGCAGTGTTTCCCAAATTGATATATATTTTGGCCGTGGAGCCCCATTTGAAAATGTTTTGCGCCAGGGACCCCCAGAAGAGAAGATTTGTGTAAAAAAAAAAAACTTTCAAGATTTAAAAAATATATAATATAATGTACAAGCTCGCAGCGCCTCGCTATGAGCTTGTACATCTGCTATTTTTTTGATTAGCCAACATATAAAATATGTATAAAGGGGTTAGAATAATTGTTATGCTGTAATAACTACTTTAGCTGGGGACCCCACTGCTCCATTATGTCATTTGTAAGTGAATTTCTATTTTATGTTGACCATTCTGTATGGTTAGAGTATGTTAATACAAGATAACTTATACAATTGGGGTGGTTGCATTTGGTTCTGCTCTTATATTGAGACATTAGGTCCTGTGTGTCTAGGTTGGACACGACTCTCGTTTCTAGTTTGACAAGAATTTTGACCTCGGTCAAAATGACATTGCTCCCCAGAGTAAGCATTCAGGCTCTTATTAGCTCAGTGGTAAAAATGGCAGCGTTTGCACAGGAGATCCAGGTTCAAATCCAGGGCAGAACAGGAAAGTGACGTAGTGCAGCTTTAAACAAACCCTCGCTGCCTGCCTCGCTGACATGTTTTATGGATGTATTTTGGGAGAATCTTTGTAGTATCTTAACATTGTGTTGTGTGCTACTGCTCCTTATTCGTTTCTATGTTGAAGCAAATATTCCTCTGGGACAATAAAGTCTAATCTAGTAGTATTGATTATAACGGGGGTTTTCAACAGTGGGTCGATTTGCACGAAGATCTCTCTCTCTCTCTCTCTCTCTCTCTCTCTCTCTCTCTCTCTCTCTCTCTCTCTCTCTCTCTCTCTCTCTCTCTCTCTCTCTCTCTCTCTCTCTCTCTCTCTCTCTCTCTCTCTCTCTCTCTCTCTCTCTCTCTCTCTCTCTCTCTCTCTCTCTCTCTCTCTCTCTCTCTCTCTCTCTCTCTCTCTCTCTCTCTCTCTCTCTCTCTCTCTGCTATTTTTGAATAGCCAAAGTATAAAATATGGTTAAAATGATTGTGATGCTATGAACTAATTATGCTGGGGACCCTCTGGAACCACCCCAAGGACCCCTGGGGGTCACCGGACCAACCCCAATTTTTTGAGGATAGAAACCCAGAAATACCAGGGTGTTGCCAGTGATGCGTACCATAAGCTCTGTATGATGTTTTTATTTGTTGTTTATGATTGCAGAGAGCAGTCCATGGTGTCTGTGGGATTGTGTGTGGTGAGCACAACCAAAAGAGGCTACCCGTTGGAGGACGCCACACACATCGCTTTCAGTAAGACACACACACACACACACACCTCTAATCGCAATTATTTGAGCTAATCACTCAATGATTTCCATGTTGAAAATGTCACTTTGTAACACGTTGTAAGCTTGTAGATCAGCTATTTTTGCTATTTAATATTTTTTAAATTAAATGTCAGTAATTTATTTGTATATTTTAGTTATTTGTTATATGTGCCCTGTGCAATTCTTTTTTTATTACAAAGTGTAAAAGCCAAACAGAAATATATTTTTTATTCATAATGTTCCAATGTTCAACGAAACACAATTACATTGTTAATCACATTTAATTGAGTGACAATTAATCGTCAAGTAAAATTTCATGATCGTGACAGCTCTAACACACACACACACACACACACACACACACACACACACACACACACACACACACACACACACACACACACACACACACACACACACACACACACCGCTTTCAAGACGGTTATCAGTTTCTGCCCAGAATTTCCCAATCGGTGCATGCTTGCATACCCTCCAGGCCTGTAAGAAAAAAAAGAGGGGGAAACAGTGGAGCGTTTCATCTACGCACAAATAACCTTTTGGTAAACTGAAGCAGCAGTCACATGCAGCATTTCATTGCCGGGCGGGCACTCGCGCTCCTCGCAGACAAAACGCACAATCACACAATTCACACATATGGACACTCCCCAAAGCGGTCACACATGCAACACACAGTTAGAAATGTGATTATAACACACACACAGTGGTATCACTTAAGGTCAGTAATGTTACGTCGCAGACATGCCACGGTCAATTATGTCTAACACGAATGATGGCCCCATAACTCATTAACTGTGGCGTGTAGAGGAAATCACACTGTGGTTGTGAACATTAAAGGGCACCCATATTTCTGGCCAATTTCAGGGTAAGGCTATGTGTGTATTATGTATATTTTATACTTTGGCTATTCAAAAATCTTGAATTTTTTTATTTTTTTTTAAGCGAACATTTTAAACTTAAATCTTTGCTTCTGCGGGTCCCTGGAACAAAATATTTTGAGATGGGGGGGGGGGTCCATGGCCAAACATATAATTTTGGGGGTCCTTGACATGAAAAAGTTTGAGCACCACTGATATGGCAACATACTTTTTTTTCTGAAAGCTGTTGGGATTTTAAAACATTTTTTTTTATCGGCCTCGGGTCTTAATGGGTTAAATGGTCTTAAATTCATATGTACAAAAAAAAGGCCTTACATGGTATTGAATTGTATTAATAATACTATGTATATCACTCAGCCCAGTAATGTTACGTCGCAGACATGCCACGGTCAATTAGGTCTAACACGAATGATGGCCCCATAACTCATTAACTGTGGCGTGTAGAGGAAATCACACAGTCTGTGGTCGTGAGCGATAAGTTCACCACCACATATTCTGCCCAATTTCAGGATAAGGCTATATCAGCAAGCAAGCGTGCCCTGGCTATATGCCAACAAACACATCCTTCTTAATTAAAAAATGTACGTGTGGGGGGAGGCGGGGCTTTTGGCGTGTAATCAGGGAAATTAATTGAAAATACCCAGAATACTCCTGCTTGGAATCCCAAGTTGCACAGGGAGGGATACTGTTCTCCAGACAGTAATACAAATATCTTTTCAGGCACAGGTTCTTGGAAACTAGCGACTGAAGACTGGCACGCCATTTTCTCTACACTACACACAGTGCAATCCACAGTTAAAAGTGTTAATTTATCCATTTGTAACCCTGAGAGTGTACAAATGTAACCAAATGGACCCTTTGACAGGTCAATTTAGTTACATTTTGTAGTTTTCACTAGTCTGGAGATCTCTCACTTTAAGATGCAGAGGAGAGATGGCACGTCATCACTATTGTTGGAAGTGTCCAGTAGCCATTCTACTGTATATAACACGTATATATCATGTTTATATCTGCAACTGGGGAAAGGATCTATTCAAATTGTGCAGGAACAGAACAAGGGTTACAGACTGTTGAAAGATGTGTAAAATCTAGAGATGCACCGATATATCGGCCACATATCGGTATCGGGCGATATTTGCCGTTATCGGTCAATATCGGTATCAGACAAAAATCTTTTTTTTCCCCATTTGTTTTTGCTGGTTAAAGTGGATAAAGGAGTTTTTATTCTATGGTGTTTGTGATATGAAATCTAAGCTTACCATAATCACAGTAACTCCATTCACTTTCAGTTCAGCACAGCTGTCACTGTCACTGTCCAGCTGACGCTCGTTGACACTCGTTAATGTTACTTGCATCAAGGCAATTATGTTGTGTTTCTGCATGAAATAGAACTACACCTAATCAAAGATTCCATCAAAGCCAAGAATTTTTACGCGACCCTCTCTGGTATTAATGTTTTGTTTGAGCTGTTGGAAATAAAATAACTAGGCTAGACTTGGTTGTTAAAGTCCAGATGAAAACAATGAAAACCTAACCCTAAAATCGTAAATATAATAGTTATTTTCTATTTAGTTTTATAAAAGAAAAGTTTGTGTGTGGACGTGGACAACACGACTCTTAAGGTCCTTACACACCGTGGCGATTTTTTCGTGCGAATAATGCGTTTTTTTTTTAAACCTTATAAAGTCAATGGCTCCGTACATGGAGCGAAAAAGCGAAGCGAAAAAGCGCCTTTTAATTATTCGGAACAAGTCCGAATTTTGCGTATATTCGCTATATTCGCCGGTATGTAAGGACCTTAAAGGTTAGGAAATAATGCGGTGGATTGTCCTCACTAGTCTAATAATCCTCGTGTGTGTGTGTGTGTGTGTGTGTGTGTGTGTGTTACAAGGAACGGTGCGCAGGTTTCTGGAGAGTCACGGGGAAAGCATTGAGACTGTGGTGTTTGCTGTGTCAGAGATGGAGGAGGTAATGCATGTTTCATGTCTCCGATTATGTATTATTGATATCGTCGCTGTCGGGCAGAAACCTTAAGCTTTGTGGATCTAAATTTTACATTTTTGAATTTTGTATCCTGAAAAGTAATATGTTTTGGACATATGAGGTTCCCACCTAGAGACGATATTCAGATTAGTTTACCGTTATCTTTCTCGTTCATTCACTCGTAGGACCAGTAAAGAGAATTAGTGTGATATGGTGGCATGCTACAGTAGGTACACATTCCTGCCAGTGCCCTTGACCAAAATACTGGCAAATGCCAAACAACATGGAGTTGGTCCCCAAGTGCTGTACGGAGGTTTTAATCCATTAAGACCAGGAACGCATCTGTGTCATTTTAAATATAAAATATATATGAATTTGGGGGCCCTTTGCACAAAGAAGTTTGAGAACTGATTTAGAAGGCATTTGTAGAATCGGCCTCAGGTCTTAATGGGTTTGCCAATAATTAGATGCATTGCATGTGTATACATTTGGGTGATTCTGTGAGTGCTGCCCGGCGACGAGTGTCTTCATCATCAGTGTGTCCGTCGTCCCACAGCCGGTGTACAGGAAGCTGCTGCCTCTGTACTACCCTCGCTCAGAGGAGGAGGAGAGAGACAGCCTGCCCCTCATCCCGGCGGACATCGGTAACTCCGAGGGAGAACCCGTGGTGCCAGAGAGACAGATCCGCATCGCAGAGAAACCAGGCACCCTCGAAGGTACGACTTTCTTTGGTGTTTCGCCCAGGTGGACGTGGTTATATGCGTAACCCTAACCCAGTGGTTCCCAAACTTTTGTGGTCGTGACCCAAAAGACAAATTTGATGTCTTCCCGGGGAACTAGTGAAACTATCCCCATCTACAAGCTCACAACGCGTCGCGTTGACTTTGACTTTTTTACAGGGGCCAGTTTCGGCTTCATGGGCAGTGGTGTAAAGTAACTTAAGTACATTTCCTTTATTTTACTTAAATTGACTAAGTAGTACTTTTACTTTTCTGGAGTATTTCCAAATTTCAATACTTTTACTTCTACTCTACTACATCTCAGAGGCAAATGTTGTACTTTTACTCCACTGCAAGTATTTGAAAACTTTAGTTACTTTGTAGATTTTGATTATAATTACAAAACATACATTCACCACTTCAGCCCTATTTAAACTTTGGCTATTTGAAAATCGCCAATCTACAACGTCACAACGCGATGGGACGCGTTGTGAGCTTGTAGATCTGCTATTTTCAAAACATTTGTGCCCGCTGAAGTCTGCTAAGCCCGATGATGCACCGTATGCGTATTTTCATTCCAAGTGTGGCGTAAGATAATGTCTTTAAAAGTCTGACGCTGTAATAAGACGATCTGCTGATAGTGCGTGCTTTTCACAATGGATACACATGACAGTATTGTCAAATAGTTGTATAGTATGTCGAAAGCCTGGGCGGGTGACACCCGTGTTCCTGATGAGTCAGTCAGTCAGCAGTGGTGTAAAGTAACTAAGTACTCAGAGATGCTCGTAGGCCTGCGTCCTGCGTCTCTGACGCACCATATTGCGAAAGGACGCATTCATGACACCGCAGTTGCGTCCATGGGACGCACTAGAGTTTTCACCAACAACACAGAAAAATATAAAAATAATTCGCGGTAAAATTAGTAGTGCACGATAAGTATCAGCCCGATAATTATTGGTCTGATATCAGGATGTATGACATCATCCCGATAAAACCGATAACATTAATAATAGCTCCGATAATATTTGTCAGCTGTGATCTGCATGGAGCCATGGACTCTCGGTTAGACACCGTGTGTGGAGAAGTATAACTCTCCGGTTAGACACCGTTGTACTAGAGAAGTATAAGTCGGTTAGACGTTGTGTGGAGCATAGATATATATAAAGGCTAGATGACTCACCCGCGCTGCTGGCCAATGGAGTACGACGTCGCCACATGGCGGCCATCTTGGGACGGTCATTCATAACATTATGTCTATGGTGCATATACTTTGAAATAACCATAGCGTGCTCAATTTTCATCCGATTTTCAAACGGTTTGGTGTTTTGTAAACACCAATGATGTAGTTATGATATTATTGTATTAAAAAAAAAACATGATTATAATTATAAGTATGCAGTATCATAACTACATCTTTGGTGTTTACAAAACACCAAACCGTTTGAAAATCGGATGAAAATTGAGCACGCTATGTTATTTCAAAGTATATGCACCATAGACATAATGTTATGAGTGACCGTCGCAAGATGGCCGCGGTTGAGCTACGCTTGCGCCGCCCCCTTGAGCCATCTAGCCTTTATATATATCTATGGTGTGGAGACTCTCGCACAGCAGCAGCACAGCCCCTCCCCTCCCCACACACAGAGAGAGAGAGACGGCATGAGGAGCTGGTTGAGACCTGGTCTTAAACGTGTTAAAACGTCTTGGATAGACCACTGTCTGGAATAATAACTGATCATCATACATACAGGTCTACTACTAACCTTTGTTGCTATTGTCATCTTAAATTGACCAGCCAAAGTAAAATCCCCGATTTTAGAGTGTTCTCCAACTTGCTTGGACATCAGAGTGATGTGGTGGATTAATGTTGCCAATCAGCTGTGTAACATTAGCAGGTTAACGATGGCTCGTTGAGCCTATGCATTTGACCCTGATTTGACCACAAAGGCAATCAAAAGCACTAATTAATGGCAGCTGTAAGTAACCGGTTGTCTATCGTCTGTGTCTTGTGTATGTTTAATAGCCAACTGAATGTTTTCTGTAGCCTAGAGATATCATATCAATTAATTCCCTGAAGAGGGTAGACCCTCTCCCTCATGCTAAACTTAAAGTGACTTATAAGGTTCCACTTCTCCTCAAAAAGACAACTTTATTTTCCTTTCTCAATGACAAGCTTAATATTATTATTGCATGTTATGCAATAACTGCAAGCCAATGTTCATAGGCATTGTCAGTATTTGTCTTCATTATTTCTTGAATTCCTATTTCTTTAGTTGCCAATAATTCCACTGTAAGCCAGTGTTTTCAGTCTTTTATTGCTACACAATAAATAGTAAAAATAAATTCTACATTCATAAATAATACAAAATAAAATAATAATAACGATTAAAAGGTTATATGATTAAATGTATTCTATTGGTCAAAGGTATGTTAAATCCACCTGTTGTCCACTACTAGTATTTCTTACCATAAGGTGTGCTAATACTACAGATTCATAAAAAAAATATATTTATGATTTTTTAATATATGTATATATATCGGTATCGGTCTTGAAAAGCAGGAACGGGTCTGCACTGAACCCCCCCCCCCGTTGACAAAACCGGGTCCAAGCACCGGGCACCATGTAGGGTGTGAATTTGTGGGACTCATAAAATGTCCCTGGGACCCATCTAAAAGACCACCCTTGCATCCCAGGACCCATTACATTGAAAACCTAGCAACATCACTGAGTACTCAAGTACTGTACTTAAGTAAAATGTTGAGGTATTTTTACTTTACTGGAATATACCAATGCTTTTGTACTTGTACTCAAGAACATTTTTTATTTCTGACTTTTACTTGTAACAGAGTATTTCTACATTGCAGTATTGATACTTTTACTTAAGTAACAAATGTGAGTACTTTTTCCACCACTGTCAGTCAGTCAGACAGACAGACGGCCAACTACTCAGTCAGACATCCAATCAGTCTGTCAGTCAGAGAGACAGACGGACAGAAAGCCAATCAATCAATAAATCAACTGGTCAATCAGACAGACAGCCAATCAATCACTCAGACAGACAGACAGTCGGTGACGTCAGCCAGCTGTTCTGAGGTTGGTCAGTGGACACATGGGAGAAGCACGTAGGAATGTACATCTTTACTGAGGAACATCTGGACACGACGCACTGTATCTATCCATCTAGTCGTTTTAATGTTTGTTTCATGTTTTGACAAGACAAACTATGCAGCCAAAATAACATCACAGCACAGGAGAGCAATTTACCATAACAAACGCAAAACACAAATGCATCTTTTTGGCTCCGGGTTCTTTTCTTAGGTTTTTTTTTTTTTTTTTGCTGATGATGGCATATGAAATATCGTCGCTGTCGGGTGGAAACCTCATATGTTTTATACCATGGCTATTAAAAAATAGCAGAAGCTGAGCTTGTAGATCTGCTATTTTTGAAAAATCGTGAAAATCTGTGCAAATCTTTGAAGATATATATGTTTTTAAAGCGAACATTTGTACAAAAATCTTTGCCTTCTGGGGGGGTCCTTGGAACTAAATATTTTGAGAAGGCGGTCGGCGGCCAAATGCATATGATTTTTGGGGTGGTCCTTGACATGAAAAAGTTTTGAGCGCCACTGATATAGAAACATACGTTTTTCAGAAAACTGTTAGGATCTAGAAGACATTTGTAGATGCGTTCCTGGATTGAATGGGTTAATTTACAAAAAAAAAGTAAAAATATGGAGATATGAGGTTTCTGCCCCGGCAGCGACGATAATATATTGTTTAGCGGTTATGTCAGAGCGGTGTCCAGGGATGAATGCGGTGCGTTGCCAACACTGGACCGTGGCAAACAGAGAGCAGGCGTTCCTCTAAGATGTGTTCCAACAATGTAAGATTCATAGCCTTTATGCTTTGCAAACATGAGCTGTAGCAAAGGGGGGGGGGGTTATTTTATTTTATCCCATTAAGACCTGAGGCCTTCTAAATTTTCGTGCCAATGACCCCCAAATTTGTATATATTTGGCCGCAGACCCCCCCCCCCCCCATCTGAAAATGTTTTGTGCCAGGGACACCCCCCAAGAAGAAAATTCAAAATCAATCAAAATGGCCAGACTTTCAAGATTTTTCAAAAACGTAAAAAAATAGCAGATGTACAAGCTCGCAGCGCGGCACAAAGTGACGCGCTGTGAACTTGTAGATCAGCTATTTTGCAAACCAATGTTCTAAATCCTTTTTTAGAAGAGTTTTCTGAAAAACCTGTGTTGCCATAATTATATAGTAAGCTGAAATCTAAAATGACACAAGATGCTTTCCCGGTTTTAATGGGATATTTTATTTTGTTTCATGCTGTTTTTCCTCAACAGATGTTACAGTTGTTGTTTCTTTTCTTCTGTTTTATGATTTGCTGGCCTTTCTCTCACTTCCTCGCAGCTACGACTTTTGGGTTTGATCCCCCGTTTGCCTTCCTGAGACCCAGGGGTTGATTTACACAGCGGCAGCTTTTTCCAAAAAGCAAGAGATTAGGGCTCTACTGTGAGAGGCACGAAATCGTGTGTTTACATGTTTTTATAGGATTGTATGACTTTGACCTTCATCTGGCTTTGCACGCTCATTTTTTTTTGTTTGTTAGACAGCCCGTACGGGCGGTGTACGTTCGCTGAACTCGTTCACCTCCCGCTGCCTCGTATCTGATGTCTGCCGTCCGTATGGGCTCGGCTAGGGACTTTTTTTCACACCCCTGTGAGTAAGCTCCAAACACAACAAACAAACAAACAGACACACACGCCCGATACGCAACATATGGCTGTAGACGGATCCATATGGCCATGAACATAAATCACACTAACAAGTGAACTGGAGCCTGATGTTTGAGGGTAGGACCTGGAGGATAGCAGTGACGGAAGAAGTACTCATACGTCTGTCTTAAGTAAAAGTATCAGTACCACAAATTAGAAATACTCTACAAGTAGACAAGTAAATGCCTGGTGTACAGAATTTAGTTGAGTAAAAGTACAAAAGTATTGGCATCAAAATGTACTTAAAGTACCAAATGTAGAAGTACTCATTGTGCAGACTGTCTCATTTGAAGTTTTCAAAATGTATACAAATCTTTTGAAAATAGCTGATCTATAAGCTCACAACGTGTTGTGAGCTTGTAGATCGGCTATTTTCAAATGGCCGAAATGTATATAGGGCTGAGGTTTTGTAATAATAATCAAAATCTACAAAGTATCTAGTATAACTAACTAAAGTTGTCAAATAGTAGTGGAGTAAAAAGTACAATATTTGCCTCTGAGATGTAGTGGAGTAGAAGTAAAATTACTGAAAATTATGAGCACTTCAGTAAAGTAAAAAATCCTCAAAAGTGTACTTGAGTACAGTACTTATAAATATACTATACGTGAGTAAATATACTTAGCTACTTTACTGGAGAATAGACCCCACGACCTTGAAACACACGCATGCACACACACCCCGATACAGAGGCACTCATAAATGCTCAGATGAATCAGCAGATCAGCAGCAGATGAGGTGATATGAGGTGCAAATGTGACACAGATCTGTGTTTTTAACACGCAAACCGAAACCGAAGCGCATCAACGGAGCTGTTTTTTGGGAAATGGATCAATATGTAAACCAGTAACATAAGCACCAGAGAGGTCATCTAAACTGTCTGTTTGTATTATGTTACCTCCTCTGGACACGTGAAGGACAAATTGTAAACTGTGTGTGTGTGTGTGTGTGTGCTCAGGAGAGAGTTCTGAAGCATATCATTGCTGTGGGGCAGAAACCTCTTATCTCCACATTCTAACTGTTTGTGTTTTTTGGTAAATGAACACCCTACTTGATCAGAATCAGAATCAGAATCAGGTTTATTGTCACATCACGGGTTTACAAGGTAAAAAAGTGGGTGAAATTTGTTTTTGTACATCATTCCCATCGCAACGTTAAATTCCGTAGAAAGAAGAGTGGGGAGAGAGAGAAGAAGAGGGGTAGGGGGGCAAGTGGGAAGGAGATCAAACAAGAGAACAATAGAAGCCAAAAAAACAAGTTATCTACATATTTACAAAGTACCTGAGATAAGAGACAGACTAAGGTGCCTGAGCATAGCAGCAATGTATGTATACTGTGCATGATATACTTATAGACGTTAAGGTGCTTAGAGAAAAAAAAAGCGCAATAAAAAAAAAAAAAAGTTTGTGCGTTATACATAAGGTGCAGAAGCCTAAGGATGGACTGACCCTGGTATAATCCTCTTAATCTTGATCATGATCATAGTACAGCGTCACATAAACCCATCAAAAGTAGCAGATCTACAAGCTGGAAATGCTGCGCGAAGCGTCGCGCTTCGAGCTTGTAGATCTGCTACTTTTGGTACTTTTGAATTTGAATCCTGAAAAGTAACAGATTTGGACATATGAGGTTTCTACCCGACAGAGATGATATCTACAGTGAGTACGTGTGTGTGTGTGAGCAGTACTGTTGGAGAACATCATACACTTATCAAGAAACATCTGTCCAAATGTTTTGTGTCCGCTGCATGACATAACAAGACTGTGTGTGTTTGTGTGTGTGTGTGTGTGTGTGTATGTGTGTAGATGACTATGAAGACGACAGCCTGGACTCGGACCTGGGCCAGGTGGGGACCCACGCCTTCGCCAGGATGGAGGGCGACGTGGACAAGCAACGCAAGCTGGTCCTCCAGGGGACGCTGTCCGAGGCCGCCATGGTGAAACAGCACCAGAGAAAGTGAGCTCATCCTTCTTCCTCCTCACGGGTTGTGAACCAATCACAAACCACTTAGAATGGAGAGCAATGTAAAATGTTCATTTAACCCTTAGCCTCGTTCCCAGCCTTACTCATCTGCGAAGAGAAAAGCCTGGTCACGACCTAATGCAGAGCGTGTCTATAGACGAATCCACAGAGCCGCTGCCTGTAGCTGCGGTGTCGCGGCGCGGAACGGCAGCCGCTTGACACTGCAGTTATGATTGCCGCTCTGTGGATTCGTCTATAGGGGCGGGACTTCCGTCGTACGTATTTCCCCCGGAAAATATTTTTTTCGACCAATCATAACGCTTGTTTCATTCACGGTGAATGTAAACAGATTTGTGAAGCGTCAACGTAATTTCCTTGGCCGGTACTTCCGCCAAATTCCGGTACTTCCGTTTAGACACTCAAACGCCTAGGTCTTGCCCAGCGTGTTTAACTCTTGAGAGTGTACATATGTCCTTATTGTCGCTGTCGGGCACAAACCTCTTATCTCCGTATTCTAACTTTTTTTTTTTGTAAATGAACGCCCTACTTGATCATACTACAGCGTCACGCAAAAGTAGCAGATCCACAAGCTCGAAACGTGACTCGAAGCGTCTCGTTTCGAGCTTGTAGATCTGCTACTTTTGATGCTTTTGAATTTGAATCCTGAAAACAGTTTTGGACATACATGAGGTTTTCACCCGACAGAGACGATATATAAAATGGACCCGTTCCATTTTTTTGTACACTCTCAGAGTTACAAATGGGTTAGGGTCAAGCCCCCAGAACCGAGAGGGAGCAGTGAAGCGCATTGGACATGTTGGCCGTTCATACAGTAGGTACTGCAGCTTATTATGGCTGGGGCAAGACACATGAACGAGCGAAAACGACCAATGGGCTCGACTCACGAGTTTGCGCACGGGGTTGCGCACGGAGGCGACACTACTGCGCATGCGAGACGACGCGCAGAGTGACGCAAAACGCGTCACATAGGCCCCAAATAGGCCCCGCCCATCACATATCCCAACCCAGGAAGAAGGGGTGAAAAGAGAGTATGCGCTGGGTGAGCAACTCCATACAAGTGAATGGGCGGGGATTTCCGGTGCCCTCTCTATTATTTTTAACTCTATGGTTAGGGTCCACGTTGTTCCATTTGTACACTCTCAGAGTTGCAAGGACTGGAGTTCAAGGAGTTCAGGACTGTGTAATATTTGTGACACGTATGCTATGCTCAAGCAAATCCAGGCAGAGGTCATTGAAAACACATTTTGAAGAACGCAAATGATGGCTATGTCATTTTTGACAAATGTAATATTCGTATTGAAAACACATTGCGATGAACGCAAACGATGGCTATGTAATTTTTTTTTTTATGAAATAGTCATATCACTAAACTTTTATTTTGGAAAAAGAACAGGCCTTAAAACTAATTGGCACACCTCTCTCTCCATTAAAATTACAGTGTTTATTCAAAATAATATTAAAAACATGTCGTTCCATTTACTCCGAATTCGGCTTACTTCTTGAGAGGAATGGCCTCGAGGTTTATGACTTTATATAAAAATTGTCACGCATGACTGAGTTGCACCAGGTGCAGCGCCAAAGCACTGTACACTCATCAGTCAAACAGTGTCTAATTGGTATCAGCCGTTAAAAGTCAAAATGTTCCAGGAATATCAGACATTTGTTAATATTGCCTCATATCACTTTAACCATTATTTTATACTTTGGCTATTCAAAAATAGCAGACCTACAAGCTCATAGCTATGAGCTAGTAGATCTGCTATTTTTGAAAAATCTTTGAAGATATATATATTTTTAAGCGAATATTTTTAACTCAAATCTTTGCTTCTGGGGGTGTCCCTGGAACAACATATTTTGAGATCGGGGTCCGCGGCCAAATACATTATCTAAAAATGTTCCTAACAGTATGTTGCTATATCAGTGGTGCTCCAACTTTTCCATTTCAAGGACCCCCAAAATGATATGTATTTGGTCATGGACCCCAATCTCAAAATATGGTGTTCCAGGGACCCCCAGAAGCACAGATCGGAGTTAAAAATGTTCGCTTTCAAACATATATATATATATATATATATAGTTTCTTTTTTTTAATTGCCAAAGAAATCTTCATGGATTAAGTTGACATTTGTCTCCTCTGTACAGTTATAGCCGCTGGTTATGTCAAGCCAGGGCCGAAGATCTGTCCGATATAGCTTCACTTAAGGCCTTATATCAAACTGGTAAGTGTATGTTTGTGAGAGATGGATCCAGAGTGTGTGTGTGTGTGTGTGTGTGTGTGTGTGTGTGTGTGTGTGTGTACTGTACTCGCGCACGCAAGTGTGTGTGTGCATGCACGCACATGACATTTTGGACATCAACCTGTTGTCCCCAATTAGATTTTTACTGCAGTTTATACGGTGAGGGAGGGTTAAGGTTAGGAATGTATCCGTTTAGGCAGTGGTTCTCAACCTGTGGGGTGGGTGGGGGGGGGTCCCAAGTGATGTTGTGCATGTGTCTGTTAGGATTAATGTAAGGTAGTTAATTAATGTAGGCATGTATCTGTTAAGGTCGACGTTAGAATTAGGTTTGGATCTGTTAGGGTTGTGGTAAGGCTTTAAGTTAATGGGATATGGAATGAATGCAAGTCAATGCAAAGTCCCTAAAAGTTTGCAACACACACATGCGTGCCTGCGTCTTCCCTGTTGCTTTTTAGAAACAGAACTTCTCAGCTCAGCTCTGGGGAGGACATAAGGCATCAGGGAACACAGTAATCCCCTTTCTCATTATTTGTTTCTGGGATTATAACCAGAAGAGCAAATTAAATGGCCTGCGTGCTCACAGTTGGCGCTCCTCTCAAGCACACTGGTCTTTTTGAACCTCCAGCTGTCTCTATCTCATGTCTATTATCTGCCTCTTGTATCTCTTTTCCTTTCTCCTTCCATCTCTCCTCTTGTTTTCTCTCTTTGTGTCACTGGCCTTTACAACCAGTAGGAGGCAGTATTATTCCACTGGCAGGCTTGCCAACAAACCATCTACAGTACCTTGTACCTTGTCAAGCCTTTTCTGACAAGTTCATGCAGACACATAATTAATAATAACACAATTAAAATAGTTGTCGATTGTTCAAATCCTTCTCCTTCCTGTCTCTCCTGTCCAAACAAAACCCAAACATGTCATAAAGGAGATCTTAAAAAACACACAAGAACTTGGACTCCAAGCTGTTTGACTGAATTAACCACTTAAAGGACAACTTCACCCATTTTCAACCTATCTTCATATAATTGGTCCTCACTAATGCTGAACAAGTCCTTCCTCTTGCTCACTCGCTCTTCGATCTCTGCGGGGAGTGGGTGGGAGTGGTTGGCCCCGTCCCGACAGAGCCTCCAGCTTCCTCCACCACATCCTCCTGTCCACCCCGTCCAGTGTGGCCCTCATGACAGAGCCAGGCTGTTTAGGCTAATTGTGTCCCCGAGCCCTCGTGCGACAACGGGAGCGTCCATGTGACCCTCCCAACAGGCAATCGGCAAAGACCCCTGTTATTGAACAAAAACTCTATAGCAATAATTACCTAGCCTGGAAACCAGACGAATCTGCCAGTGCAAAAACAAAGAATCTGGCCCCACTCGGTTGTGATTTGATTTCCCTGCCCCCAAAGTTGTGGGGCACCAATCAGGGCCCAGTATGCAAATATGGGGCGGGTTTATCACCAGACAGACGCATTTTTTTAATCCGCCCCTTGGGAAATGAAGGTTCCACATAGAGATTCCAGACTAATATCTATGCAGTGATACTAGTCTAGCCATGCCATACCATCTGAATATAGCTATGTAACACTTCTTTGAGCAAGAAAATATCACTTATAGCACCTTTTTTAAGTCAAGCAACAACTTGTTAATTCTTTGTACAAGCATGACATTAGCATAACTGTGTATAACATGTATATGGTATGTTTTAGGTGTGGACTTGTGTGGCAGAACCGTAATGGTGGTCGTAGGAAGGAATATCCCCGTCTCCCTCATTGACCTGGAGAAGGTAACTCTCATGCCTCTGCTGACATTCACTGTGACTGAAATGCCATTCTGAAACCCCTTGAAATTAAAAGTGTGTGTGTGTGTGTGTGTGTGTGTGTGTGTGTGTGTGTGTGTGTGTGTGTGTGTGTGTGTGTGTGTGTGTGTGTGTGTGTGTGTGTGTGTGTGTGTGTGTGTGTGTGTGTGTGTGTGTGTGTGTGTGTGTGTGTGTGTGTGTGTGTGTGGACGTTTGGCGCTTTGCACTTTTAGAAAGGCTTATTATACCCCAGTTTGAGTTGCGTTTTGATTGGCTGAGAGGTATTCTAATTACTGCCAATATCTCCCAATAACAGCAATCGGATCACATCTCTATAAAAGTATTGCTCTTCCTTATTAACCTTTATTATACCTGTAACCTAGCAACGACTGCCAGCTGTCGGCAACAACGTAATGTTAACTCAAGCATCAGTTTGCTACTGGGCAAATAAAATGAATTATAATTAATTTGTTAAATCTAAACCTTGAACAAAATGACTTTGAATTGAAGAACCTGAACTTAAAACTGATGACCAGCCTGCACCGAAAATACCTGAAATGAGCTCAATCTACGGTTTATCCCACTTTTATGAGGACCTAGATGCAGTAGACACAGCAGGGACAGGATTTTTTTTACAATTCATTTTAAATAAACTTTCATAATAGCACCAAAAATGGCAGATCTACAAGCTCACAACATGTCGCAGCTGCAGAGCTTGCAGATCGGCTATTTTCGGCTTGCAGATCGGCTATTAACTCAATTACTGCCAATCACGCATAAATGCGATCTATTAAATAGCGCACTTGGCCGCCAATCACGCATAAACGCGTTCTATTGAAAAAAATTAAAAAATATTGAAAAAAAAAAAAGTTTTTTTTTTTTTCAATTTGACCCAAAGACCAAGGAGATATGATTTTTCGAAGGAAAAGACTCCCATCCACTTCCTTGTTAACTTAAACACCTAAAAATTATGTATCTCGGCTCCTGAGTACTTTTTAAATTTCAATGAAAAATCTCTGGCAGACAACAGCTAAAAATTTTAAATAACTCTGGCAGGTGAAGTGTTAAGACTGGCTTGTGTGGAATCCAAAATGACTGAAATCAGTCGTGGGCGACTGAGAACTTTAATCAATGAATACTAAGAATTACCTCGACAAATAATCTGTTGAACTTCTGAATTGTCAGGTAGGTACTAAGTCAGTAGGGGCTTCATGACCTTTAACCCTCAATATAATGTGTCGTGACAGGCACTTAACCCACACATGCATGTTTTTAAGGAAAGTAACATTGCAGTAAATGTTTTCGGTCAAAAATGATTCATGATCACAGATTCTGTGTCCTTAAATATTTGTCTTTCATTCATGCATAAACATCAGAACTTGAAATCGATGTGTAAATATGAAAATAATGCATAAATATCAACTTATTAATCATTTCCTACTTGATTTGTCTTTCAGAAAAATATAAATTATTAACCCACACAATCGTGTTAAAATGACCAGTTTAACACATCGGATGCCAGCATTTTTTCATAACAACTTACCGTGGGTGCCAGCATTCTCCCCATTGACTGCGCTTTGCTGTTTAAAGCTTCCGCGTGCGTTACAAGCAAATCCACGCAAAAAAAAAACATTGATTCATGTTGTGCCATGAGCCTGGCTACAGCCTGGAACCATAACATTTCCCTCGCGAGTTACAACGGGGGGGGATCGCGCATCGCGCATGACCGGTTTTCCCCACAGGAAACAGATTCGGAGATATAGGCGTTTCAAAGTAGGAAATAGACAGGAAGCGGATGGGATTAATTTTTTTGTTTCCGGTGAGCGATCTGGCACTTCCTTCGCAGGATTACAATGGGTGCTCCCAGAGCTGCTCTAGCCCCGCCCGCGCGGAGAAAAACGAAAAAAACAAAAAGACTAAACTCACGGTTCAGACCGTGTTCGGCACCGGAGCGCTACTATGTAAACACACGGTTCAGACCGTGTTCGGCACCCGATGTGTTAAAAACGAAAGTTCCATTTTCATCTTCTGCTGAGACGATAGTCCAGGGAGTGGTGGTTTGGCCTGCTGGCAGCACACTGAGACAAGGCATAGAAATAATGGAAGGAATGTCTCACCTTGGCTCACGTACCCTGAGCTACGGGTATTCAGATGCAGTGTACTCTGGGATAGTTTAGACATGTGGTTTTCAACCCTTTTCATATCAAGGTACATTATTTATTCGGCATTTGAGCCACGGACCACCATTTGATGAGATTTAGCCTCTCAGACCCAAGTCTTGAAATATTTTGTTATCGCTGGATACGATTTTGTCCACAATTCCTGCTGTATTGATGTTGGTACCATAGGAGAGATAACAGGCAAACGTTGAGCAAAATAACAATTCTTTACTTAAGTAAATGCAGATGTTTAATAATAATTTAATGTGGACTTGCTGTACATGTATCCTAGACGCCAATCTAAAAGTTGTCAGCTTGTAGATCTGCTATTTTTTGGCTTACGGTAAAAAATTACACCAAAAAATTAAGAATGGCGTTCATAAAATGATAAAAACACTGTTGTAAAACGTTGATGTCCTCAATACACAAATAATACAAACCTGTGTGTGTGTGTGTGTGTGTGTGTGTGTGTGTGTGCAGGCCCTGCTGTATTTCATCCACGTGATGGACCACATCACAGTTAAGGAGTATGTGATGGTGTACTTCCACACCCTGACCGTGGAGCACAACCACCTGAACGCTGACTTCCTCAAGAAGCTCCATGACATCGTAGACGCCAAGTAAGCCTCCATCCATCCATCCATTCAGTGGTTTTGGCGGTGTGTTTATACCCAAAACAACAAAAAACTGAGTCGTAATCACCTGAACACATTATTTGGTAATGTCTTGTGAACATGACAACGTCGAGCAGAAGCCTCCTATCTCCATATTCTAACTTTTTATGTTTTTTTCTCGTAAATGAATGCCCTACTTGATCATACTACTTGATCATACTACAAAAGTAGCAGATCCACAAGCTCAAGCTTGTAGATCTGCAACTTTTGCTGTTTTTGAATTCTGAAAAGTTAGTTTTGGAGATATGAGTTTTCCACCCGACAGAGACGAGGAAAATATAAAGATATTTTCATTGTTTAAGTAATTAAAGACATGTCTGGGCACTTTTTAAGAAACAGGTAAGTCTTAACTATCAATCAAATGTATTTATATAGCGCATTTAAAAACGTTCATTCATTCATAATCATAGTAGTTGGTCAGTAGAAAAAAACATTCAAAGCAGCAAAGCAAACCCTTCTTAAACATTATAGGATGGTGCAAATTCAGCCGTCGGGGGGGATTCAAAAGCGTCTGTGTAATTTTAGATTTCTTTGGCTATTCAAAAATACCAAATATAAAAGCTCATAGCACGGCACAGAGTGCCGTGCTATGAGCTTGTAGATCTGCTATTTTTGAAAAATAGTGAATATTTATTTATTTATTTTTAATATTTATTTAAAAAACTGTTAGGATTTAGAAAACATTTTTAGAATCGGCCTCAGGTCTAAATGGGTCGAAAGCCTCAACGGAGGGGGGCAGATCCAACAGAGAAGGAGGGAATGCTGTCCCACAGCTTCGGGGCCTGCGACAGCAAAGGCACCCCTAAGCTTCAGTCTAGTTTTCGGGATGACCAATGTCTAGTGGAAAGGTTAAGAGGTCAGCAATGTTACGCAGAAAGGGGCCAGCCCATCTACAGCCTAGTAAACCAAAAAGGAGAATCTTGAAGTTGATTCTGGACAGTACTGGTAGCCAGTGGAGAGAGTCCAGGACAGGGGTTATGGTCACAGTGTAAAGGGAGTTGCAATAGTCTAAACGAGACGATATGAGGGCGTGGATGACTATCTCGAGGTTGTGTACAGAAAGAAATGTATCTTGTTATAGACACTACTTCTGGCAAGAGTAATAATGCAGAGCCGTTTTGGTCTATGTAAAACCACTGAATAAGTCTGGTTTTATTATGTGTGCCATTCTGCATCCCCATTGTGATAACCAGGACCATAGCAATCAAAGAAGGACACGAATCCGTCGATCATTGAAACGGTTTACATATTTGAATTGCAAATTCATCAAATCGCTTGCATATCTCGTTGAGAAAACGGGTGCAGCCTTCGTCCCAGTCTCTCCCACGATAGTGCTTTCACCACGACAAGACTGTTTTACTGTTTCCAGGACAAAAGACTTTTCATGTCCTGCGCTGTATGTGCTGAGGAGGCTCGTTCTAAGAATTGACATAATTTGGCTTGCAACCGCTTCTCTGACCGCATCTCCATCTTTAGTAACCAGAGCTGTGTCCAAAACCAGATTCAACACAAAAGTCTTTCAGCGGATAGGCGATATGGTTTCAGAGTCGAAGAACGTCCGTCCATCCATCCATACGGCATAACGGTGCCACAAGTCCTCCGACAGCTTCTTGGCCTCGCTTGTGTGTGTTCTGTTTTTGTGCTCGGGGTAATAAGATACTAAATCTAACCAGGTGCAACCTGTGAATAAAACGGCACAGTGCAAGATGAGCGTGTTCTCATGCCCTCCTGCTCTTCCCGAATTGGTCTTCAGACCATGAAGATCAATATCTCCTCTAACTGTCGGTTTGTAGTTCTGGGGGTCTTGGTGGAGTGCGGTTGGCTGTCACGCTTGGCGAGAGCCCGTTTCCTTCCAAAGCCCTAGCCTGTTTTGTCTCCAAAATGGATAAATTAACACTGAGGATTTTACTGCACATGCAGCTGCAGGACATGGCCAAGGTCGCAGTGTTTTGACTTTTGGAAAAAGCAAACTGAGCTGTGAAAAATATTTTGGTCTTTTTTCGGGGGCCCAGTTTTGGAAAATCTGGCGCACCGCTTCTGTTTCTGGAACAGGAGCCCCCCCCCCCCCCTTGGAGAGTGCCCTGGCCCCGGTGATGTATTGTTCACGACGCTTCCTAAATCAGAGGCTGTAAGGTTTTGAAAACATGCCATTGTTTCGCACCAGCTCTGGACGGGCCCCGATCAATTTTTTACTATCATCACTTTGCAAACACCTCATTACATATTGCAGTAAAATTCACTAGCAATACAATGGAACTCTTGTCAATGTCCAATATCTTACCAACAGCAATTAAAAAAAAACATGAACCTATTCCTTTTGACAGCCCTTTTTGACAGACATTTTATGATGGACAGATGCACAGGCCTGAGCAGTATATTGATATTATACCGATATTGTGATGAATGTTTTGACATTGTAATATTGTGATGTGATATAAGTGTTGTCTGTTCCTGGTTTTTATCACTTACGCGTATACGCTATCTTATGCTTTAAAAAATAAACGATTTAGCAACAATATCAATATAAGTATCTTGTCAAAACTCTGATGATATTTTATATTGTCCATATAGCCCAGCCCTACAGCTGAATTGAAATCAGTGATCTTAGTTCTGGGTCAGTCAGAGCAGTGCTTCTCAAAGTGGGGTCTGGGGACCCCCTGGGGTCCTTCTGGGGGTTCCAGCTCCAGCAAATTCATTTTAACCATTTATACGTTGGCTATTCAAAAATAGCAGCTCAAGATCTACAAGCTTGTATATCTGATTTTTTTTTTTTTATTAACCCCTAATTGCTCCCAGAGCGCCGCACAGTGGCTGCTCACCAGAGCATGTGAGCGGAGCGCGAGCGGAGCGACGCGATTTTGACGTGAGCGTGGAGCTGGTTTATAAAAAGGTTGGAGCGCTACTCAGAGCGAGGACCGCCTCCCGCTCCAAGCCGCCCTCGCGGGGGCCGCGCACCAAATGTTTGAGCATGCCCGGTCGCACGGACTCAGAGACACACAGACATCCAGCAGTGCACAGCGCACCGAGATTTCATTAGAATTTCTACTTTATTTTTCTTTTCTTTTCTTTACTGTTGAGCGACCCGGTTTGAGCGGAGCATGGAGCGAGATTTGCGCAAATCAACGTGAGCGAGGAGCGACGGGGAGCGGAGCGCGGGGGTAGTCGACGTGAGCGAATAGCGAGCGTGAAACCAGCCCCCTGGAGCGCCGAGCGGCATTTCCACCCGCTCCGCTTACCTGCTCTGCTGCTCACTGCTCCTAATGATTATAGGATGGGTAAAATGCAGAGGACAAATTTCACATTATATGCAAATATACAGTGACACACAGTGATAACATTACATTACATTACAATTTAAAATACAAAAAGTTATAATATGGAGATTGGAGGTTTCTGCCCGACAACAGCGATATCCGTTTAGGAAATAGGGTGGCTGATGGTGCAACTTGGAGCAGACCCTCAAAAAAACTAAGTTTCATTTAGTTAGCTTCACGGTAAGACAGAGAAGCCACATCCTCCCATTATGTACAAAACCACTCTCACCTAAGGCCATCGTTGTGCACAGTAGTGTCTAATAAGATTCATTAACTTCTATCAGTGTGTGGTGTGAATGAAGGCTTCCTCCCTCGTTTTTTCTCGTCTCACCACATCCCCTCTGCCTCGGGGACAGAATAAAAACCAACTTCCTCTGTCACTGGGGAATGTCTGTGCAGTGCAGTCACAATGCATGTTTTTCATTTCCATGTGTTCCTGCCCGGGCCATTCATGTTTGGCCCGGTCAGCCTGTTCCAGATACAGGCTGAGAGGAATAAAAAAGCCAATGAAATAGATTGACTGACTACCAGGGTTTATACCTGTCTTTCGATTTAACGAGAAGGAAGATGTTGTTTTGAGGCATGCTTACAACAAAGCTTCCCCTTTCTCCGTGACCAGGGGGAAACCCCTTATAGTCATAACATCCAGTGACTGCTGGAAAACCCTTAGCTCATTGCTGACAGCCGTGAAACAAGTCAGTCCAGTGTACCAACGCAAATTACCTGGAAATGCCACCATTCCGTCAACTTCCTCAAACTCTCATCACACTTTCAGACGTGACCAATAAATCTCACTGGGCCGGTGCTGTCATTTACGGGGCAGCGTTTTGCTGCCAAGGCTGGCAGTCGTTGTGTGTAACGAGTTCATCAGCCTGTCAGTCTCCATAATCCTGCACACAGTTGGACAGAGAGAAAACAATAAATAAGAAGAATGACACGGGATGTAGAGAGAAGATACAACTCTTAAATCTATCTATGCCATAATTCACGGACTGTGTGTGCGTATGTGTGTCTGATACACAAAATCTGTCCCGGGCATAACTCAGACGGCGTCCGTCCGACCATTCTCAAACTTTCCTTGTGTGTCCCAGTTTCAGAGAACCGAAACCAAATCAACCAAATTAAAGAACCACAATGGAAAGAAGTCCCCAGGACTTTTTTTGTGTTACCCTTTTAGCTTATATGTCTGACTTGACTGTACCTCGTGCTGTTTACATTTTTGTCTAATAAAGTATTCAATCGACCAATCGCGGTTTGGGTTGGCCAAGAGAAGCCGATGGCATACGATACTCTCCCAATCTCCTCAGACCCGCGGTCAAAACGAATAGAAATATCCGTGGCTTTCGGTTCGGGGGGAAAAACGTTCAGAACCCAAGATATGATCCAAAGATTTGCTGCTCCATTACTTCTTGTTTAACTTATTACTTAAAAAGTATGTATTTAAAGTATGTACTACTTAAAGTATGTACTGTATCTCGGCTCCTGTGTACTTTTTGTTTTTCTATGTGTTTTAGGCTCATATTATTTTCAAAGGCAGACAATTAATATCAACAAGGTCGTGATGACCTCGTTGACATTTGTGACACCACACAGTGCAACCCTCAGTGATTAGCAACCATCAGGGGATCGATCATACTGGAGATAAATATTCTGTGACTACAAAAAATCTAATAAAAATGAAAAAATCTCTGGCACTGGGCAAAGAAATAAGTCTGGCACTGAATGAGTTAAGACCTGAGGCCGATTCTAAATCAGTAGTTAAACTTTTTCATGCCAAGGACCCCCAAAATGATATATATTTGGCCGCGCGGACCTCCATCTGAAAATGTTTCAGATGGAGGAGATTTTTGTTCAAATTGGGTTTTTTTTTCAAACGTTTTTAAGATTTTTCAAAAAAATAGCAGATGTACAAGCTGCTGTGAGCTTGTATATCTGCCATTTTTGAATAGCCAACGCTAAAATCTTAAATGACACAGATGCTTTCCTGGTTTTAATGGGTTAATTGGGTAATTATTGCATTAAGCAATATCTTATTATTTGTATCATTGTATGTATCATGTATCGTTTTGATTACTTCATCAACATAATGTATCATTTTGATTACTTCATCAACATAATGCATCGTTTTGCTCTACTTCATCAACATAATGCATCATTTTGCTTTACTTCATCAACATAATGCATCATTTTGCTTTACTTCATCAACATAATGCATCATTTTGCTTTACTTCATCAACATAATGCATCATTTTGCTTTACTTCATCAACATAATACATCATTTTGCATGTAACTTGATTACTTTTTCATGACTTTTCTAAACACTAGATATTGAACCAGGAATTTTTCTAGTACAACAGTGAACAGTTACACTGTAGGCCCTCATTAAGATATTTATAATTTTCTTGTTTAGTAATTCTGTTGCACGTACAGTATGTATTCCATCACTTCACAACTCAGCTCACTGTTTGAGAAACACCACTTTAAAGATGTGATTATGTTGTGTTTTTAAAGTATTGAGCAATGAACATCAGGTCATTGGTTTTCCCCGAAATGATTTGGCAGTAGAAAGTTTTGTACATTATTTATACTCGGTTGTTGCTTACTAAGCAGACTTTTTTGGATAACCACTTCTGCTTGCTGTGAAGTACATAAAACAAAAACACTGGTGTAGCAGGGTTTATTGCTTTTGTATATTTAATTCTTCACATTTTAATTTTCATGTCACGGACCCCCAAATTGATTTGTATTTGGCCGCGGACCCCCATTTGAAAAGATTTAGTGCCAAGGACCCCATAAGAGAGGATTTGCCAGATTTTTTCAAAAACAGAGGAAAAATATAAAGGGGCTCAAGTGTTTAACCCATTAAAACCGGGAACGCGTCTGTGTAACCACTTAAACCATTATTTTGTACGTTGGCTATTCAAATATAGCAGATATACAAGCTCATAGCGTGGCACAGAGTGCTGCGCTATGAGCTTGTAGATCTGCACATTTTTTTAAATTGTGAAACATTGTGGAAATCCTTATACATATTTTTAAAGCAAACATTAACTCAAATCTTTGCTGCTGGGGGTCCCTTTAACAAAATATTTCCTTTGTGGGGTAATTTTGGAGGTCCTTGACATGAAAAGGTTTGTGAACCACTGATATAGCAACATAAGTCTTTTAGAAAACTGTAAAAAAAAAAAAAAAAAAAACATTTTGTAGAATCGGAACCCCAAGCCTTAAAGGGTCTACACCATGAATTTTAACTTTTTCTTCATTTTTGTGTGTTTTTGGTCTCCCCCACCTCTCTTCTGTTCCAACAAATACCCGACTTCGAGCATGCAGGCTTTCATAGGCTATCTGTGTTTTTTATGTAAATTGGTCTGAAAACAGTCCGTCAGATTTGTTCCCCCACCCTACGTCACGTCTGGGAACAATTCCTCCCGTTTTTCAGTTCTAACCAAAAAAAAAAAATCGGAAAAAAATATATATATATATTTTTTCATTTTAAATTTTTTTAAATTTTTTTCTTATTTTTTTTTTTTACTTTTTCCACACAGAACCAGGACATGACATGCATACAAACTGGCTCAATAGCGCCCCGTGCCAAACAGGACAATGTGGTATTGCAGGTGAAAGTGCTTTATAAGCCAGAGAGAAGTTAGTTGGAATGAGTATATCTTGCTTGATTTAGGCTTGATTTAGGCTCAAACCTTTTGAACAACGTTTGAGGGACATAAACAATATGATATCAAATATTATTATTATTTTTTAAATTCATGGTGTAGCTCCTTTAATGGGTTAAACTGTTCCTCATTTTGCTGGGGTTTCCCCCGGAACCCCCTCGAGGACCATCGTGCCCCCACCCAAACGCCACTTTGAGGACTTAATGCAGTACGATATTAGTGCCCTGCAATAGAAAGGACAACCAGAGCTCAGGTTTAGGTGACAAAGCTCATTGGCAGCTAGTGACAGGACTAGCGGGGCAAGTGCCGAGCAACCATTCAAATAAATGGGGAGACAATTACGACTGTCACGCCAAGCTACCATGGAAGGTTTCACAGCTGAAATGTTAAGAGTCCTCTGCCAAGAAGTGATCTGTAGACCCTCGGGGCAGAGTTTTTATGCCTCGCTGTCCAACACGAACGGGCTGACGCTTTGTAACTCAATTCATGTCGCGTCAAACTTCATTAGTGTAGCAAAAGGGAAAGTCATGCTTCCCAGGGAAAAATAAACAAACACATTTTTGAGGTCGTCTTTGTCGAGCATCTATGCGAACACAATTGTTCGGGGGAGGGAAGCCGGACGGGGAGGGTGAGAATTGTCACTTTACGTACTCCTACGGACTGGGGGCGGCGTCTGTGAGCAGTGAGTGTTGGGCGGGAGGAGTAGGACGAAGGCTCTACGTCCTCCCGGTGGGGGCTCCTCACTGGTAGGCGAGTCAGTAGGATACGACACAGACATGTGTGTGGGGAGGAATTAATTGGCATAACGGCTAAATTGAGGAGAAAAAAAGGGTCAAAAGGAAAATAAAAAACGTTTTGTTTAAACAAAAATGTCAGTTAAATCCCCTTTAACAACTGTCTCGTTATGTGTACATGTTGTGTGGGGCGGGTGGCAGCCAAGGGGCTTAAGGGCTGGTCGCAGGCTTCCACGGTTTGGTGCGTGAATCATCTTAATTGACGTGTTGTAGACGCACTTTGGAACAGTGCCTTTTTCAAAATGTCCTCAGTTCATCCTTAACTAAGCATCTGGCCTGCACTCCTCTCTGCTGGCCATGTTTTGCAGGAGGATTCATCCACATCGAATCGTTGTTCATGCTCCCCGCGGCCCCCAGCCGCTCCGCTCTGTGGCCCACAGCCTCTCTGAGCCGGCCCATCCTGAGGCCAAAAAGACTGGAAAACACGCAGAAACCTTTTCCAAAACACTCAAAGAGATTATGATCTATTATTATTATTATTATTTTGTCCAGGAAACAGATGAGTGTGGTGAGGAGGTCAGTCTGTGTTTTTGGGGGCCTCTAGGGATGCGGGGGGGGGGGGGGGGGGGTAGGATCAGATCATGTGATCTTGATCTTACAGTACGTCATGTTTTAACACCCCTGAGTCCTGAGTATCTCTCTCTCCGGGGTGCTTTTGTTAAGTTTGTCAGCTGGTGTTCATGGCCTCGTTGCCTCATGCTGAACTCTGTGTATGAACAGATGCGGTCCATACCAGCCACAGCACCTGTGTGTGTGTGTGTGTGTGTGTGTGTGCTACGTGACACAGGTCAGTTTTCTGGAGAAGAACGTGGGCTTTTCGCACTGATGAGCGACTGTTTTGAAGTACATGAAGCTAATGACTCACTATCTAAATTACGTATCTAAATGTATTTCTTCTGTTTTGCAATGCGAGTGTACAAATGGAACCAAATGGAGTTGTGGACCCATGAGGTCATGAAGGGTACATTTGGTTCTGGTGGCACACTCCCAAATGAAATGAACACTGAGGATTTTACTGTGTACTGTGGTGATTTGTAATGTTTTGTTTTGTTGTAATGTGAGTCATCACCTGAACGTGATACATGCCATGATCATGTACTGTACTGTACATATTTCTAAACAAATTGCACAGCAATGTCACGTGTAGCCAGTGCTAAGTGTTTTTTTTTAAGATTTTTTTTGGGGCTTTTTATACCTTTATTTAGAGAGGGACAGGGAAAGTAGGCTGACAGGAAATGGGGATAGAGATGGGGGGTGACATGCAGCAAAGGTCGTCGGGAACGGGAGTCGAACCCGCGACACGCTGTCAGGCTGGCATTGCAGCCTAGGGTGCCTGGACCGTCACGCTACGGCCCAGGCCAGTTATTAGAAGGGAATAATTAAGAGAAATCTTAAGGTAATTAGTAACTGCTATTTAGATAAGACTGATTATTATTTACTTAAGAGTATGTTCCTTTTTAATGAGTAGCATGTCCAGCTGTTTTTCTGCAGGCGTTTTCCATTTGCTAAATACAACGGTGTGTAAAAACCCTGATTGGTAATGTTTAGTTGATGAGGATCCATGCAACGTGAGGGAGATATTGGCTAAATGAGGGAAAAGACGCCAGGTAGGTGGTCTGAGTCCCTCTATAGTGTGTATATCGTCTCTTTCGGGTGGGAACCTCATATGTCCAAAACATTGTAAATCTACAAGCTTGAAAGTAGTAGATCTACAAGCTCGAAACATTTCAAGCTGGTAGATCTTTTGCTACTTGTTGTGAAGTATTATGATCAAATAGGGCGTGAATTTACGAATAAACCCAGACAGTTAGAATATGGAGATAAGAGGTTTCTGCCCGACAGTGACGATATACATACACTATGTTTAAGTGGGTGCATGTGTGGTCCAGCAGGTAATTGTTGACATATGATAAAGACGGGTGTTTTTATGGTTTTGGTTCAATGTACGTGCAGCTTCTTCTTACCTGCTGCATAGCTCAGAACAGTAGTTCCCAAACCGTGTGCCAACATGTCCTGATGTGCTTTGGGATTTTGTGACAACCACACATTTTCATTGCAATACAGTATATACAACTATACAATTTATGTTTTTTTTTTTTTATTCACTACTTTTTGGCAACTCATTTCCAATACAAAGGCAAACTAGAAAAAGTGCTCCTCGGAGCACAGGTCTCCGCCAGGTCAGGTACGTTATTCTGGCCTTCTGGTGGCGCTATAATAGGCTTATGTGAAAAGGGTGCCATTTATTCTTAGGTCTTTCACGGCAATCAGACACTGCATTCATGATTTGAGGCATTTTGTTCCAAAAAAAATAACCAGAATAGCAGATCTACAATATCACAATGTGTTGCATGTTGATTTGCTATTTCTGATATGAATGGAGATGTGTCTTGAGATTTTGACTTGCACACTGGTTTGTCTTGAGCGCAAAAAGTTTGAAAACCACTGGCTTAGAGATTCATGTGAAATTCATTGTTGCTAAATCAAGATAGAGCAAGCTAAAGCGTTTTATGTAACTACTGTATGCAGGGTAATTCACCCAGTTTGAATCTTAGAAAGCCTTAAGCTTAATTTATACTCATTCACTTGCCAAAAAGAACTGATCTACAGGCTACAGTAATAATGTGTTGTTCGCTTGTAGATTTGTTCCTTTGGGCAAGCAGCAGGTTAGCTGATTGAATGAGCCGTGAGATCGTAATGGATGTTGAATATCCTGTTTGATATCCTGTTGTCATCGCAGTGCATTCTCAGGCATAAGTTATGTCCGTCACAATTGGTTATTGTTCATGGCTGGGTCTCCCAGATTATACAAGGACAACAAAAGCATTGACAGCCAAATTAATGTAAAGAGCACCGTTGATACATAGCGTGTAGGGTCAAAGTACTTTCTTAAACTGAGTACACCAAGTTCCCACGAGTCCTGAACATCTGTGGAAATGCCAAAAGTAAAAGCAAGGCCACGGGATTGCACTATTATTTGGAAAGAATGCGTTGATTGACTGAATTAACAACAGTAGGTGGCACTCGATCATTAATTGGCGGTGGGCGCTTTTAATATAGTTTAATATAGTTTGGAATTACAGTCTGGAAATTGCAGGAAATGACTTTACCAGGTGGTGAAAATATGGAAAATCCCCCCCCCCTCCCCCCATTCCACTATTGAGTAATTAATTTTCAGGAGAGTAGCAGTGTTAACTCTTGCATTGGGTGCAATAGTACAGGGACATATTGCATTGCTTCTTATCACATTAAATACGTAGTGTTAATTTAACTCTGAAGAGTGTGCAAATAGTTTTTCTGAGTTTAAATTAACACCGATTTGACTGTGCAGCAACTGTTGAAACAGCATTTCCAAACATGAATAATTTGTGGGCATGTATGATTACGTGTGTGTGTGTGTGTGTGTTGCAGTTGTTGTGTGTGTGACTGGTAAATGTTTCCATGCCGTTGGATGACGGCAAGGTGATTGTGTGTACCGTTTGTATTTTTTGGGACACAACCACGTACCTTGGCCTCAGAGAAGTGCTTTTGGACATCATATTGGAAGCGATTATATGCATATTTGGCCACTGGCAGTCCATTAAAAATAAAATGAAAAGGAAGATAAAGTAAAATAAATAAATAAAAAGAATGGCATATTTTTCTCTTTGTCATATTTCTGGGTTTGATTCAGGGACTGCTGTTTTTTTATTTCTCCCCTTTGGACAGGAAATAACGAGTCATTATCACGATAATGATCTCACATTCTGATACAGAGCTGTAAGCACTTCTGTTTTCTGCATTTCAGGTTTAAAAGGAACCTGAGGGCGTTCTACTTCGTACACCCGACTTTTCGCTCCAAGGTAAATAATATATGTACACGCACACACACACACGCACACGCACACGCACACGCACACACGCACACGCACACACACACACTCCCATTCTTAACTAATTGCTGTGGTAATCTCTCTTTCGTGGGTTTGGGAGATGAGGTCACATAGCATAGTTCTGGGTTCACATTAACATGGACTGAAGTTTCAAACGGCCTATACTGTATATAGATAGCTAGATAGATAAGTTGTAGAGCAGGGGTCTTCAACAGGGGGTCCAGGACCCCTAGGGGGTCCTCGGGGAAACTCCGGGGGGTCCGCCAAATCTTTGTGTTATGGAGAACATTAGCCGAAAAATTGCAGCTCTAAGCTCACAACGCCTCGCAGCACGAGGCGTTGTGAGCTATTTTCAGAGTTGGTGTAGAGAGAAAAAGAGCAGACCAAGTACAGAGCCAACAGTCAAGTTGACTAAATATTGAGGGTACAATACATGAATCCAACATTAACTCATTGACTGCCAGTTAGCCCGAGGTCCACACTGCCAATGACGAGTTGACGAGTGTGTCGTGTTTGCTAGAGGGCGCTGTTCACCAACCTATAAGTGATCCTATGACTTCTGGAGAACAGTAGACCCGGAAATAATGTGACAAACCCAGCCCCGTCCGATCTAATGTTAAAGGATTTAGAAAAACAACCCACATTCAACTGCCCACAACTATGGAATGGAATATCACGGCGGCACACGTTTTTCTCTCCGATTCTACTCTGCTACGTCTTTTAAAGCGATCGGCGGGTGGATCTTTGGGAAGAAAAATATTCTATGATTTTTCAAAGGTTAGTAAAAAACGCTCGGAATCGCTGGCAAGGGCAGCTGTAGATGATGTTTAACTCTGGCAGTCTAACTCTGGCAGAGTTAATTTTTTTAACAAACAAACTAAACATTAATTTACACAACACTGATTTTCAGTGCTGTCAAACAAGTCTATGAAGCGATCTATGAAATCTATGACAAAGTTCAATCTGCAACACAATTTTAAACAATATGTAGTGGTGTGGGTCCCTGCTTCATCTCTCTCTCAGCTAAGGGGTCCTTGGCCTGAAAAACAATGGAGACCCCTGAGTTGTAGAGTACGCATAGAGGGTTACCAGCGGGGGCCTAAAGGTTAGAGGAGAAAGGTTCTGGGACCGGCAGAAGAAATCTGGGTGGGGAAGTGAATGACCACCACTCACCCCTCCCTCAACACCGCTGAAGTGCCCTTGAGCAAGGCCCTCAACCCCTAAACTGCTCCAGCTGCTCTGTGGCCAACGGAATTAGACTGTGGTTGTACTGTCCCAGGTTTCTGTGTGTGTTTGTGATTGTGTGTGATTGTGTGGCGTGTTGCTGTAAAAGAGCGCTAGTGCTCAGCCCCTCTTCTCTGGGTAAATAAAGGCTAAAAACTTGCATGTGTCTTCGACATAATACGTATTATGGTTTAACTTCATAGCCACCTCCAGCTGCATCCCTCTCTTAATTTCTCTGTCTCTCCTCATTCTTGCCCTTTCTTCACGTTCACTTTGTCTGTCTGTCTCTGTCTTATCATCCATCCATCCGTCTCTTTTTCTCCCTCTCTCTGTCTTTTTGTGTGCCTGTCTGTCTCTTCCCTGAAATTTGAGGGTCCTTGGAACGAAAACGTTTTGAGAACTACTGATTTGGAAGGCATTTGTAGAGTCGGCCTCATGTCTTAATGAGTTAATTACTGCCTCTCCTCTCCCCAGGTGTCTACATGGTTCTTCACCTCCTTCAGTGTGTCTGGGATGAAGGAGAAGGTGCACTACCTAGACAGCCTGCGTCAGCTGTTCACCTGCATCAAGCCAGAGCAGATCGACATCCCTCCCTTCGTACTGGAGTACGATGCACGGGTCAGTGGCTTCACACACACACACACACACACACACACACACACACACACACACACACACACACACTGTGTGTTTCCACTGAAATTTTGTTTTGTTTTATTATTCTCAATGTTTTATTAATCCCATCTGGGGTGCCACTTTTAGGTTACCATATGGTTATTTGTATTCGTAGGGGTGCCAGGTAGACTCTAGCCTGGTAAACCCTCCCTCCAGAAATCTCAATTGTATTTTATTTCAGGACTGAGTCTGGCCTGCAGACCTATATGGGCAATTTGGCTGTGGGCTGGAGCTGGGTGGGAGTAATGTAGCTTTGATGTCCAAGTGGCCCTTTGATGTCCAATTAAGCCACTTTAAGCTGCAGGGATTATCACCAGGAGTAATTGGTTTGTCTTTGATGTTAATGAGCAGCTTTATGAAAGGTGTATTGATTTATGACGTGTGAACCACTCTGGTTCCACCTGATTGGCCTACCCCCGCTGTCAATCACAAAACAATGAGCGAGGGCGCTGATTGGCTCGGTTAGTTGGTAATTCCGCTAGAAACTCCCACAATGGGCAATCAGGCCAGACTCACTCCTGGAATCAAATGGAAATGAGATTTCCGGAGGGAGGGTTTACCAGGCTAGGTAGACTCTGTCTACCATAGAAATATTATTTCTCCTTTTTTGTATTATGAGCTCTTCCTCATCTGGACTTTTAACCACTAGTGAAAACCACACAGACATATGACTTTTTTTTTTAAAGTATGAAATATAAACCCTTGTCATTGAGAATAACCCTAACCCAAAAAAACACTTTGTTAGTTCAGTTGGTTAACGTTATTAGATTGGGAGTTGACTGGGCTATTGGGATAGAGCTGTGTTGTAGCGACAAAAAGTTAAACATTTTAAATGTTTATACACCATATGAGTGCTATCAAATGAGGATGAGAATCTCAGCAGAATGGCATTTATTATGTCTTTCATTCAGGATAATCCTTCTTTCTGTATCTATGTTGTTGGTGACATGAATGGTGATGTGTCTGATGCGAACTCGGGTAAGCTTATTTGGTAAGCATGTAATGCAATTTTGTGTAGACAGTGGAGTGGATTGATTTTATCTAGCAAGGTTCTTTTGCCTGATAATAGCTATACTTCTATTAGCGAGGCTTCGCACACTACTTCCTGGCTTGATCATTGCCTCTGTACAGTGGATGCTTATGACTCTATAGGTAAAATGGAGATTGGTTATGATCTGGCTACCACCGACCACATACCCTTTTGTGTAGTGTTAAATACAGGCAATCTATCGGTGTTGCCTGTGGATAACAGCTTTAAGTGCAGGGAAAATAGACTGGGCTAAACTGACCAAGAGAGATCTTGATAAATATGTAAATCTTTCTGATGCCTTGCTAGGGTAACAGGTGCCAAAAGATGCACTATTGTGTTGCGACATGAACTGCAGGAATGTGCAACACTGTAATGATGTATCTTCCCTGTATGAATGAGTCCCTCTGTATTTCCAGCAGGCCTCTCCACAACATAGGTCAAAAGTATGTAATGCTAAGCCAGGGTGGAATAATCACATTCAAGAGCTTTATGCAGAGGCTAGAATGGCTTTTAAAACATGGGCTTATTAAAAGAAATATAATGAGGTCAGATTCACTGGCAAAGAAGCTGCAAAAGAATAATATATCAATGATTTCTGGAAGAAAATAAAAATGATCAATAACTGTAAAACATCTCCATCAAATATAGATGGTGTGAGTGGTTCTGATGACATTTCACAGTTATGGCAGAAACGGTATTCTGAGCTGTTTAACTGTGTAAAATGTTGATTTTAATGATGAGGTGATTGTTATTCCTGCTGAAGTTCATGAAGCAGTTTTGAAGCTAGGAGATAATAAGGCCTGCGGTCTGGACAATATAACAGCTGAACATCTTAAACTAGCCAGTAAGAAACTGTGTCCTTTGGTTGCTATGTGTTTTACAGGTTTTTTTGTTCATGGGTTTTTACCTGTTTCCATACTCTCTGTTGTGTTAGTGCCGGTCATTAAAGACAAAGTGGGTAAGCTAAACAGCTCAGATAATTGTAGGCCAATAGCCTTGGCCAGAGTTTTGTCCAAAGTGCTAGAGACAATTCTACTGAGTAGACTTGAGATGTTGATCTTGTCTGCTGATAACCAATTTCAAACGAAAACATGGTACTGATTTGTGTATTTTTGCTCTTAAAGAGATTTTAGATAAATATAGTAGGCAGAATTCTACTATGTTTGTATCTGTTATTGATGCTTCTAGGGTGTTTGACCGCATTAATCATGAAACGTTATTTTTTTAAACTGACACAAAGAGGGGTCCCTAGTTTCTTAGTCAGAATCTTGGTGTTCTGGTATGCACACCAGACGATGAGAGTAAAATGGGGGAAGTCAAGACAGACAATCAACCTTCCCTGACTTCTATCTGGCTGGACTGCCCTTAGTGTTTGCAGTGAGATTACTTATTTGGGCCATATTATCTCCAATGACCTTTGAGATGACAAAGACATCTATAGACAGCGGCGGAAGCTGTATGCCCAAGCGAACATGCTGTGTCGCAAATTTAGCATGTGCTCGGTACCTGTGATGATCTCTCTCTTTAGATCCTTTTGTACACCACTGTATACTGCCCACCTTTGGTGTCGCTACAGACAAGGCAGCATCAGACGACTCACAGTGGCTTATAATGACTGCATGAGGCTGCTGTGAGAGCTCCAAGAAGCTCCAGTGCAAGCCAGATGTTTGTTAGTGTCGGGGTACCCACCTGCTCTGCTACATGACCTTATGCACAGATTTATGTGTAGGGCATCTGAGTCAGTAAATGACATCATCGCTGTCTTAACGGACACTACACGCAGTTCTGTCAGGTTCTTTTCTAGACTGTGGAACCATTGGCGCACATGTTTGTATGTCAGAAACTGAACAATGTGGGCTAGTTGCATTTTATTTTCTAAATTATTTATTTTATTGTGTTTTGTATAATTTTGATATGGATCTCCCTGGGTCTGAAATAAAGATTTAGTTGAACACACACTGACTCATACATTCATTCATAACGCGTGCACACATACAGACACACACGTAGGCTTTCAACAGCTTTCACCATTTCTAAATGATGATGGGTTAGCCACCAAAGCAGAGGAGAAAGGCTCACCAGCCAAAGCATACCTGCGTTCTTTGGCTCGTTGGCTGGTGTTGGTTCACGTTTCCACCCTGGATGAAGGATCCACATTGACGTTTAAACGAGGCCCTAGCCAAGCCCCAACTGCACATAAAACACATCGAAATGTGTTAATACACAGAGATGAATTGGGCTTTTCATTGTATCCCACCTTTCTGGGGTTGGTTTTGCCGCTAGGCAAATTTTTCTTGGCTGTATTCTATTCAAACAGAGAGGTTTTCCTTCATCTCTGCCTGTTCATACAGCTACCTTTATGTACTTCTATTAGGCCGAGCTATAGCATTTATTTATTTTATATTTGATGAGTGACTGCTGCAGGCTAATCACAGGTTAATTGCTGTTCACCGTAAAGTGCGTGCGAGCATGTACACACACCTCACCTACACAATGTGTTCCAAATAACAGGAATGGTTGGGGCGTTTTGACAAAAGGAGGTATGAGTTACACACTAGAAGTCATAATATATATTTATCGTCTGTCGGGTGGAAACCTCATATGTCCAAAACTGTTACTCTTCAAGATTGAAATTGAAGTAGGAAAAAAAATACTGAAAATAGCAGATCTACAAGCCCAACGCATCGCAATATGAGCTTGTTGATGGGCTATTTTCACTGTGTGTTTTTGTATGGCAACTTTTGTGCAACAAAGTACAATACAGGTGTTATGGTCTCCAAAGAATGCAACAACATAACAAGTGGCTCAAGAATGGAGACCCCAACATAAAGGATAGGACACCACAAAATGGAAAGTTTCAACGTTTTTTATTAAACATCTTTTCCCCAAAGAATAAACTTAAATCGGAGGGGAAACAAATGAACTCAATGTGAATACTTTACCAAATGAAGGTGAACTCAAAGAACCAAAAGAGCCTGGAGATGCTGGCCAAAATTAACATAATGGAGGGGGAACCAGGCCACCCCCTGTTAGCCTGGCGTAGCTAGACTATATCACTGCGTGGATATGAGTCTGGTGCTTCCAAGAGGACGTTTTTCTTCCCAAGGGGCGGGATCAAAACAATAGCCTTCGACACAATTGGTTAGACCTACAACCAACTACCAGTCTCCCATATTCGAATACTGAGCCCTGATTGGTTCCCCACGTCTCCTGGAACAGGAAATGGATTCTCTATGGAGCGGTGCCAGACCCAAGTCGCAGAGTGCAATTTTCTTTTGCACTCGCAGATTCGTCTGGTCCCAGGCTAACCCCCTGTAGGGACGTTGAAGCTGCTCCCCCCTCCCTAACTGAAAAGACCAATCTCTAACTAAACTATAAACTAAAAGAGTGACTACCGGCCATCTCCAGGCTAAACTAAAATAAGAAACAAAACAAATTAATGAAGAGGCTATCTAGCTTAACTACTGGCAGTGATGGTTTAAGCTGTTGCTGGGTCTGTGTCTGTCTGTCTACTCTACACACTGGCCAGGCTGGCTTTTAAAGGAGTAGTCTGCAGCAATTAGGATTTGGGGAATCTGCTGCAGGTGTGCCAGCCTGATGGGGAAAAGGAGAGAGAATGATTGGCACAGCCACCAATGAATGAATGAGCAGTGAGCGATGTCATGGCCTCACGCAACACAGGGTTAAGTGGTTAATTAGACAAATCGATTTAGTCGATGACAAAAATGTATACACGTTTTTGATTCGTTATAGAAAATAGTTTCGATATTTAACATGAAAACCTGAAATATTTTTTTGTATCTGAGCTGCCAAAAAACAGCTATATCTTTAAAGGACAACTTTGTTTTTTTACAACCAAGGTTTATATTTTAGCTTGTAATTAAAGTAAATAAAATATGAGTGTTTCATTTACTGTTTTCTATAGTTTTAGCAATTTTCGCGATCTTTTTTTACAGTGGGCGGGGGCATTCTGTCCGGTGGCTAAATATGCCTTTTTTACACAATAATAAAGGTCCTGTGGTCTTTGATGGCCAGATGTGAGTTATTGGGGGCTAGAAGAGCTACTTTAAATAATAATAAAGAAAACGCTGGGTTATTGTGTAAAAAAAGACATATTATAGCCACCGGACAGAATGCCCCCGCCCACTGTAAAAAAGATCGCGAAAATTGCTAAAACTATAGAAAGCAGTAAATTACATTTTTTTTTAACACACATCTTTTATTTACTTTATTTACAATCTAAAACATAAACCTTGGTTGTAAAAAAACTAAGTTGTACTTTAACATACGGGACTCATGACTACTAATAGATAACTTGCATCACCTTGTGTGTAAAAAATAGCCATAACAGCAGCTTTACAGCTTAAAAAAGCATACTTGTTTGTCATTATTTGCTCCCAATCTCGTTGTAAAGTTCTAGCGGCAATTTTTGCCCACTCTGTCTCAAAAATCACAGTTTCTACTCGCCTTCTAAACTTTTGTGACTTCCCCCGTCAACGTATTATTGTGTTTTACTGGAATCCTGACCTCAGGCTGATCTCTGCACGCTAACAGCTAGACACGGAACATGCTTTTAAAGGCCACGTGTTTATGGTTTTGACTCATGGGTGCCTTGTTATAGCAATCACCATTTATCAGGAGTTTTTGAGAGAGGTAAAGCAGAGCCCGAGAAAGCAATATGCAACAGAATGGTGTTAGTGAAATAAAGCAGAGCATCTGGCGGGGTTGGCGTTACTATCAGCTAATGGTTGTAGCGTGTTATTAATGTTGTTGCAGTGTGTCGATACATGTCAGTCTGTATGTATCCGTGTGTAGACACGGTGTTAAAACAAAATGGTGAGACTTTATATTAAGGTCGGGTCTATAATGCATTAGAAGCGCATTTATAATGCATTATAATGTACTTCATAACACTCGTTATACATGTTTATAAATATGCTTAACAAACTTATAACAAGGTTTATGAAGTATCATAAGTGCTGGTCATAATGCATTATGATCTCAGCAGAACAACACATCTATACTTGGCTCCCTCCTGATCATTTTTTTTTTACATAAATCTTCTTTTCTGGGGGTCCCTGGCACAAAACATTTTCAGATGCGGGGGCCTTGCGGGTCCTTGGCACGTACAAGTTTGAGAACCACTGAGTTTGTACACAGACCGTTATGCTCCCACAAGTTTACACTGTACAATTTAGGCATTTAGCCTAACTTTAGCCTAAATGGCTCTTATCCAGAGCCATTTAGAGGTAAATAGCCACATAATGCTCACAAAATTGTACTAGCGTTTTACCGTCTTCTCTGCACTGACCCATCTGAAAATAAAGCTTAAAAATGCCAAAAACGTTTGTGTGTGGCTCTGCATGTGGCCATGTGTTTATCTTCACGTCTCTGCCTGCCTGCGTGAATGAGAGATTGATTAATCACTCCGCTTACTCAGCCTCGATTAAAGTGACATTGTTCTGTCGGACCTCCCTTTGAAGTTGCAAGGGTCTGTTATGTGCCGTATGTTGGTCATGTGGGGATAACCTGGAACCGAGCGCACGGTTAACGAGGGCGTTTGGCGAGGCTTTCAAGGACGAGGTCTGGTTGTGTACAGAGGAGAAATTATTCCAAAAAAAACGAAACGTGTCTCTGACCAGCGAAAGTGTCTGTCTTGCCCCATCAGCACCTCCTAGACGTGTGAAAACAAATGTTTTTTGTTTTGTCACATGAACAGAAGCAGGTGTCCACACGTAGTTTAAAGAAAACCAGGGTTTTTCCTTAAAGGGATAGTTCACCCAAAAAAGAAAATTATAGCGATTAGTCACCCCATGGAGACTTGAATAAATGGATATTTTTTATTTTTTGTCACATTTGTAAGCCAATCATTTGATGGTCAGTGGTTCCGGCAGGAGACACAAAGGAGACTCTTTATGTCTCCTACCGGAACCCCTGCCGGTCATCAAATTATTGGCTTAGGAATGTTTTGGACATCAGGTTTTCACCCGACAGAGACGATCTACATGAATCCAAACCATAATATTTGGACTAATACTTTGCAATTAATGATCTTTGTTAACCACTTAAGCACATTGCGACGAGTTGTGAGCTTGTAGTTTTTTAAACATTTCTCAAATCTTTAAGAAAAAATTGCCTGTTTGACAGTGGTTAAAAGTGTTTTTCCATCATTAGGTTTGATGTTCCCACAATATTTATATTGTTAATTCACCCGTAATAAGACTTAATACTTGACAGTTTGAAAGCTTGTGGTTTGTGTTGGCTCATACCAAGAACAAACACATACATGGCCGGGTGTTCTGCTGAAACTGGGATGCTGTCCGAGGTGCAAAATTGAACCCGTCAAGTTGTTATTGCTCTCGGGAGATTCACCGAGAGAAGCCTTGACATTTACAACTCTTTTCCTCATCACGCATTCTTTGATTGTGACTCGAGCCAGTTGTGTACACTGTACAGCTTTGTCGTGCTTTTAAGTTGTGCTTTTGGTAGTTACTGGTGCAGTAATAGATCACTATTTGTAAGTGGGGTCCTTGGGGTGGTTCCAGGGGGTCCCCAGCAAAATTTGTTAAGATAGCATCACAAGCATTTTAACCACTTGATCCATTTTATATACTTTGGCTATTCAAAAATAGCAGATCTACAAGCTCAGAGCTTGTACATCTGCTGTTTTTGTTTTATACATGTTTTATATTGAAAACGTTTTTGATATATGTTTTTTATACAGTTGGGGGTCCACGGCCAAATGCATATCAATTTGGGGGTCCTTGACATGAAAAGGTTTGAGAACTACTGCACTAGGGGTTCACGCGTTTCATTGTCGATGCAACACAGCTGTCACAACATTGCCCGCAGTGACATTCTTAAGTGATTGATAAAATTCTTATGTAAACAAATAATCAAAAGAAAGTGATACATCCACGGAAACTTTTTAAAAAGGTACAGAATAAAAGTGAAACCTTTCCCCCAAAATATTTCATTTAATTTGAATATTTTGGCGGGTCCCAAAATGTTTGTTTTGGACACGTTGTCTATAGCAGTGATTCTCAACCTTTTCAGGCCAACCCTCCAAAATAATCATATTTGAACTGGGGACCCCCCCAAAATAATCATATTTGAACTGGGGACCCCCCCCCCCCCAAAAAAAAAAATACAAATCATATTTGAACTGGGGACCCCCCCAAAATAATCATATTTGAATTGAAGCATTACATTTAGTTTGTGAAAATAGCTGACCTACTGTAGATCAGCTATTTTCACAATCTTTGTCTCTTTCTTAATTATTTGACAATTTGGCCAATGTTTGACCAGTTTTCATTGTATAGTTTGTTGATTACTTTTGATTTTATTTTTTTCTCCTTTAAAAAAAAAAGTATTAAAAGTCCTTAAATGGTCACTTTACTGGACCCTTGGGGTCCCGGCCCACAGGTTGAGAACCACTGGTCTATAGCAACTTTAAAGGTGCAATAGACAATATTCAGCTACACATCACAACACCTCTGTTGTGCAATAGACAATATTCAGCTACACATCACAACACCTCTGTTGCATAAAGTTCCTTAATTTCCCTGAATCAGAGGATTGTGCGGGGAAAACAGTACTTTCCCAAAGAAAACCGAAGCATTGGATAATGGCTTACAAAGATTATTATTTCGCAATCATAATACTATATATATTATATATATATATACATACTGTATATATATCTTTTTTTCTGTAGGGGGTGATGCTTTTTATCTGCACCTTTTTAAAACCCCTGTGGACGTAATGTTTTCTTTTTATTATTCGTTTACATAACAATAAAAATGTTATCGATATCACCTTTGAGTGAGACCTTTAATTGTTATTGTTAGATGGATAGATTGTTAGATCCTGAACAGATCTAGCTTCCTTCTCTCTGTAATGAGTGGAGTGGGAGGTGTTAATAGCCCAGGGTAACTAAACTACTGCACTACAGAGGACTCTGCATGTTAAACCCAGTTGGCCGGCGAGGCGTTCAGCTCATCAGCACCTTGGTACGGGTCCAGCCAGGCCTCCTTGAGAAGCCTCAGTGAGAGAGTGGACACGTTCAGTTCAGTTCAGTGTTTATTTATTTATAGTGCAACATCACCCCAAAGGGGTCTCTGTACACTTCACACAACAAATTATAGAACAAAAACTCAATAGCAAAGAATATACTGTGTAAATTTGCCAGCACGTATGATCAAACAATCAATATGCGGCAGTTCACAGCTGTAAATGTACAAACCAGCAAAAAAAACAGTATTTAAAACCACAGGGTAAGAAGAGGTGAACATAAAATCAATTAAGCTAGGGGGAATCGTAATGCAAGGAAAAAATATGGGTTTTACCTAGATTTTAAAAAATCCCAAAGAGCCTTTCATTGCTTTAGCAGAGTCATTCTCAACTTTTTTTTATATATCGTCGCTGTCGGACAGAAACCTTATCTCCATATTTAAACCTTTTTGTGTTTTTTTCCGCAAATGAACGCCCTACTTGATCAGACTACAGCGTCACACAAAAGTATCAAAAGTAGCAGATTCGCAAGCTCCAAACGCGGCACGAAGCGACGCGTTTTGAGCTTGTAGATCTGCTACTTTTGCTATTTTTGAATCCGAATCCTGAAAAGTAAGTTTTGGACATATGAGGTTTCCACCTGACAGAGACGATATATATAAAGAACCCCAAGTTTGATAGGCATTTGGCCACGGATGCCATTTTTACATGATTCCTATCTCTGCAACCCCAGTCGACGCTGTAAAAGCCTCACTGTTACTTTAGCTCTGAGAGTGTACAAATGGAACCATTTGGTTACAGACCCGTAAGGGACCATTTGGCTCCTAAATATCAGTCATTTAGCTGGGGACCCCTGTGTGTTGGGATCAGATAAACATCGAATTGAGATTTTTGAATTCGGACAAGAGATGAACTGACCGATGCACACGCACAAAGCCTTATTTATGAGGCCTTGCATTACTGTAGATCTATGCACATACAGCAACACACAACATGCACAAATACACGATACGCAACACGCACAACTACTCAGCCTTATGATGGTGGTGTGCTGTGTTTTATTGCTGATAAGCTTGTGAGAGAGTGACAGATGGGCGGAAGGAGGATGAGTCGTGCGCTCCCGACAGATAGCAGAGTTCCTGGAACAAGTGGTGAAGTGATAAACAGCAAATCGTGTGCACTTTAAAAGCCTCTCAAAGCCCGCCCGCCCCAGTTCAAAATGTCCAGGCTCCCCTTGATGGTCTTTCATCTACAAAAGTGATTTATGCTTGGCTCCATACGTACGTCACATTCCCTGCTAGCGAGATTGTGGTGCACACAACTAGTGCTGCTTCAGTCGGTGAGAATCATGAGTTTCAAACCCTTTGTTTTGTTGTCTCCGCCAGGCCGAAGGTGTGGCCGAGACTATGTTTTGACCCCTGTCCGTCCGTCTGTGAACAGCTAATCTCCTGCACTGTTTGCCCGAACGACGTGAAACTTTGCACGCACATTATGTCTATAATCATGTGATCTGTCCGATTTTGTATTGTCCATCCTGATTGTCTAAGATTGGCATCTAAAGTTTGCAGGAGTGACTTGTTTTTAACAAAATGCCTCAAATCATGAACTCAGCGTCTGAGTGTCTGTGCAATAACTTAATCAAGGACCCCCAAATTGATATGTATTTGGCCGCGGACACCCATCTGAAAAGAGTGTTCCTGGGGCCCCTTGAGATTTGTTAAAAAAAATCTAAAATATTCAATATTTAAAAAAACATGTAAAAGCTCGCAGCGCAGCACGAAGTGACACGCTGCGCTTGTAGATCTGCAATTTTTGAATAGCCAACGTTTAAATAGAAAAAGTGGTTAAAATGATTGTGATGCTATATTAACTACTTTTGCTGAACTATCCATAGTCCTCCTTCGAGACACGGAGTGAGTAGACAGAAATGGTACCGTATTATAGTACCAATGGGTGAAGTCGTCCTTCAAGTGGTTTATTCTTTTTTTTTGGGGGGGGGGGGGAGGGCTTTTTTTTTTTTCTTACATTTTTATCCCACGATTTTTGTAACAATTTATTTTCTCCCGGTGCCAATTTCCTAAGTGATCCTGGGCGCTACACCAGCGCTACACCAGTCCCCCACAGCGTAGGGAGGCCAGGGCCGAGCTCATGCTTCCTTCAATGCATGAGAGCCAACTGACCTTCTTGTCACCTGACAGCGGGGAGTTTCCCTGGTAGGACGTAGCGCGTGGAAGGAACGCGTTATTCCAACCAGTTCCCTTCCCCTCCATCAGGCGCCCCGGCTGTCATGGGGGAGGCGGTATAGCGACCAGGATTACTACATGTTTTTGTGAGGGTATTAACTACCCTAGGAGACACGGGGAGAACATGCAAACCCCACACAGAGTAGGCCCTTTCGCCAACCCCACCTAGGGTATGGGCGCTGATGACGCGGAGGAGAAGACACGCCCCCAGCGTCCCCGGCGGGAATCGAACCCAGGACCTTCTAGCTGTGAGGCGACAGCGCTACCGACTGCGCCACCGTGCAGTCGGTAGCGCCCCCCCAAACCCCCACGGTTTGCCGTGGCTTTTTAATGCCTTTATAGATAGGACAGTAGACTGACAGGAAATGGGGAGAGAGATGGGGAGTGACACGCAGCAAAGGTCGTCGGAAACGGGATTCAAACCCGCGACACGCTGCTATTGCAGCCTAGGGTGCCTGGACTGCCACGCTGCGGCCCAGGCCTCAACATGAGAACAGCGACCATCGTAATTAGATGATTACTAAACTTGTCTTCTCCTCTTGTTTCAGGTGAACGGGCCCTGCAGTCCCACCCAGCACGGTTTGTGACCGGACAGACGAATCAAGAAAGAACTCACCGCTGGGGATCGGAGGTGAAGGAACCATCCAACAGAAGCCCTCCTGGCAGCCGCCATGTTGCTAACGATGATTCTGCAACTCCCAAGACCTTGTCAAGGCTCTGGGCCTCACTGAGGAAACTGTTGGCTGAGGACGTACTATGTAAAGACGAGATGTATAAGATACAGTAGAGGTAAAAGACTGGCTTTTCTGAACAGCGGGTTGTAAAACCTTAGAAATTGTCGGAAGAATTTACAGAGATGGACGTACCGTACGGCATTTGTCCGGCATTCTACTGTGCTCGTGGGCCCGCCCCGGCTTGTTCTTTTGTCGACGTTCCGAGGTTGTTGTTTTTTTTACTACGTCTTAAAGCCCAGAGGTTGGTATTTGTCCCATCTCCTCTCCAGGGAGATCTTCAACATCATGGATCTTCATTTGGAATGTCTGTGCTTGTCGAGGGGATTGTTGAGAGCGTTCTACAGCGCGTGGCTCTGTTTGGGACGTCTCCTGTACTATGAGGTCATTGTATGTGGTGGAGGACCACAAGTGAAGGTCTTCCGCCGTTTATCTCAAAATACCTTTCTTGTACAGAGCATACATGCCTAGACCATATATACCCGACCAGACCCCCCTATGTATCCTACCATACCGCAGTGCTTCTCAACCTGTGGGTCGAGACTCCCAGGGGGCTCCCCACATGATTTTGGCGGTGTCCCCAGATGACAGTTAAATGGCAATTTAAGGACTTTTAAGATCTTTTTAATACAAAAAAATATATGAGAAAATGAAATGAAAAAAGCTCAACAAACTATACTATTAAAAACTGGTCAAACATTGGCTAAATTGTCAAATAAAATAAGACAGAGGCAAACATTTTGAAAATAGCCGATTTGCAAGCTTGCAACGCTTGTACTGTAGATCGGCTATTTTCACAATATTTATCTGTGGAACAGAGTCAAACTAAATGTAATGCCTCAACTCCTACAAGTGCTTGTCAGGGTGGGAGGTCCCCAGTTCAAATATGATTATTTTGGGTGGTCCCCAGTTCAAACATGATTATTTTGGGTGGTCCCCAGGTCGAATATGATTATTTTGGGGGAGTCCCCAGGTCAAATATGATTATTTTCAAATATGATTATTTTGGCGGGTCCCCAGTTCAAATATGATTAAGGTTGAGAACGACTGCCATACCCTATGTACCCTACCATACCTTCCGGACCCTATGTACCATGACATAACATTACACAACAACACGTCAACATAGCCACGCACTACACTCTTGTATTCCTTATAGCTGCATTCAAAAGACCATGGAGGAACTCAAGAACACTGGATCCAGAATGACATTCTCTCTCTCAGGAATGTGAATACAATCAAGACTGATCTCCACTCCTTACAGCAGTGTATGTGTGTGTGAGAGGCTGATCTCTCCTCCTTACAGCAGTGTATGTGTGTGTGAGAGGCTGATCTCTCCTCCTTACATCAGTGTGTGTGTGTGTGTGTGTGTGTGTGTGTGTGTGAGAGAGGCTGATCTCTCCCTCCTGCAGCAGAGTTTGCTAGTGAATGTGTGAGTGCTGCTGGGTCCACTACATCTCAAGGACCACCCAAATTGATATGCATTTGGTCGCGGACCCCCGATCTGAAAATGTTTGGTGCCAGAAAAGATTTGTGTAAAAAAAAAAAAAACATTCAACATTTTCGAGAACATGAGAACCACGAGAAGCACTACATGTGTGCTTTGTCAAGTGCGTAACGAGAAACACAATTTAACAGTTAATTTCATCACTTAATTGTCCCCTTTGTGCGTGTGTGAGAGTGATGATGTTATATTGAAGGATAACCTCTCAAAAGTATTCATCAATCATGTCTGAAATTTTTGTTTTGGTATTTAATCACTTTTATTTGCACACAGTTCACTACAATTTCATGTGTATTTCACAAACTAAACCTGGGTTTACAGGGTATCTGTAATTAATGAATGAATAGTGTTTTTGTTTTACATTTCTGTGTAGCAAATGGGTGGGCTTCACTGCGGTGGTGTTGGGGGTCCATAACAATGTGAAGCTCGCTGTGCCATGTACTTTCTAGCACTTGTTGTATTGACTAAACACCACTGGTTCTCAAACTCAAGGTCAGCCAAATTTATATGTATTTGACCGCGGACCCCTTCTGAAAAGGTTTTGTTCCAGGGACTCCCCATAAGAGATAAGATTTATTTTCCAATAATGCCGTGGGCGTTATTTTTTTGTATTGGATTTCCCATAGGGTCATCTTAGATCACGTCATATACTGTAAGAACTATGCTCCAGAAATGAACAAATCCCCCCTGCGATTTTACTGGATCTGGATATGAAGCATCAAAAAAAGTACAAATTTATCCAAAGAGTAAGATTTTTAGTTTTTTCTCCAAACACAGACGTTATCAAATGTAACTCAATATCATAAACGACACAGAGTCACATACGTGACAAAATTGCGGGGGTGGTTTGTTTAATTTTGGAAAACAGTTCTTATATGACGCAATCTAAGATTCAACTATGGGAAATCTAATACAAAAAATAACGGCGGGACAGTGGGAGTGACGTCAGGACTTTGGTTACGCTATGGATCAGTGTTTTTCAACCCTTTTCATATCAAGGTCCATTATTTATTCGGCATTTGAGCCACGGACCACCGTTTGATGACATTTTGCCTCTCAGACCCAAAACTTTGAATATTTTGTTATCGTTGGATAAGCTTTTGTCCACAATTCCATGCTGTATTGATGTTGGTGCCATAGGAGTGATAACAGGCAAACGTTCATCAAAATAAGAATTCTTCTACATTCTCTAATTGTGTAGACTTCTTATAAATGAAGTAATGCAGATGTTTGACAATAATTTAACTCTTGAGAGCCTAACATTTATTTAATTTTACGCTCAAGAAATAAAAATGTACCCAATAAGGGTCCATTTGGTTACCAACTCTCCATTTAGCATGGGGACCACCTGGAACCCCCTCAAGGACCACTGGTGGTCCCTGCACCACTGGTTGAGAACCACTGCTATAGATGCTTCTTTTCACACACTCACTATAATGTGCTGTGCACTGTAACTTCCCACACTCTAGTTATAAGGACACACACGTCTTTAAATCATCGCATTATAAGTGCTGGCAGGAGGAGGAGGGCCCCCTCGTATTTCCCGCCAAGATTAAATCTTTTTTTCCTCAGATATCCCTTCCATAAAGAGTGATGTCACTGAGAACGTTTTATCTGACATTCCCTCCCGTAGCGCTGGGATATTTTTAAACCATGCCGTCTTGACAGATCGATAAGCTGTCGGGAGTTTTTAGTCGGACACGTCCAGAGATCTTGATTAAAGTTTGGCCGACCAGCGTGAGATTCCACAGAGTGAGTGAGCAAGTGGAGCGTGCGTGTGTGCGTGTGTGTGTGTGTGTGTGTGTGTGTGTGTGAGTGTGTGTGTGTGGTAATCGTAGTGGCCCCGGGGTACGAGAATCTTACTTCTGACGGCTAAAGCCTCATTTATACTTAGTTGTGTGCCGGTGTCGTGCTCTGTAAATGGCAGATCTACAAGCTCGCAATGCGTTGTGAGCTTGTATATCTGCTATTTAAGGCAGGCAACACCATTTTCGCTATTTCAACTCTTCCTGCAACTCCAGATGAACACAGACCAGTTCAGATGAGACGGAGTGTGAATCTCTCTGAACCCGTGCTTCTTAAACCGTTTCCTGTCAAGGACCCCCATATTGATATGTATTTAGGCGGCGGACCCCCATCTGAAACGAGTTCGTGCCAGGGACCCCCCAGAAGAATAAAAATTCCAAGCTTTTCAAAAGATAGCAGATGTACAAGATTGCAGTGCGGCACGAAGTGATGCGCTGTGAGATTGTATACCTGCTATTTTTGAGTAGCCAACTATGGACCCCCACCCAAGGACCCCACTTTGAGAGCCAATGCTCTGAACGATTTCTTTCCACATCTGTCCCTTTCCTTCTGCTGCTCTCTCTTTCCTCCACCTTCCTCTATCTCTCCATCTTGATTTTGTTTCTCTCTCTGAGCAGAAGCAGCAGTGCGGAAGTCCAGTTGTAATGTGAGACGAGACTCCGCACTAAAAAGTACTCCATATCCATAGACTCCCTGCTCTACAGATATATAACATCGGGTGCAAACCTCATATATCCAAAGCTGTTACTTTTCAGGATTCAAATTCAAACGTAGCAGATCAACAAGCTTGAAACGCTTCGTGCCACGTTTCGAGCTTGTAGATCTGTGTGACGCTGTAGTATGATCAAGTAGGCCGTTAATTTAAGGAAAATTACAAAAAATTAGAATATGGAGATAAGAGGTTTCTGCCCTCTTATCTCTGTTTTGGACATAACCTTGTATGTCACCATGTATGTCACCATTTCAATCAATGAATCAATCAATGTCCAAAACCATTTCTTTTTTAGCGGCGCTAGCCGCTCTATACCTTTAGGTATAGAGCGGTAGCCCTCTATACCTGGCTTTTGCGTCAACGTTCTGATTGGTCAGACACGTCAACAAAGTGATTGGTCAAGCTTCACGTGACACATGGCTATAAACACATTATAAACACTTATTGATGACAAAATGTATCAAAGGCGCCGCTACCTTCACACAGGTGTGATTTTTACTATTACCGATAACTAAATTGATAAAATAGTTAATATAGCCGATGACAAGCTTGTGGCCTTGTAGATCGGCTATTTTCACGACTTTTGTGCGATGAAGTACGACATTAATTTACGGGAAAAAAATCATAAAACGTGTGGTTCTCCCCAGTTGGTTGACCAATTGATCTCAACTTGCACACAGGCACATTTTTTGTGTCTGTAGTGTTTTCTAGATACGCCTAAAAGCAGTGGTGGAAAAAAGTACTTAAATTCTTTACTTAGTACTCAATTTCTTACTTAAAGGACGACTTCACCACTTTTCAACCTATCTTCATATAATAGGTCCTCACTAATGCTCATGATAAAATGGTACCATTTTCTTCTACTCGGTCTGTGTCTCAGAGGAGGGCTGTGGACAGTTCAGAAACCGTCTACCAGTGACATCATCGATGAGGAATCCAAGCTAATAGAAACTGCAGGCTTTCTATTCCTGGAAAGTTGCAATGCAATAATAGAAGCCATTGTTCTCGCGTTAATAAAAATCTAAATTATAAACTTGAAATCTTGTTGGAAAAAAAAATCCTGCCTAATGATGATGTCACTGGTAGACGGTTTCTGGGCTGTCCACAGCCCTCCTACGAGACACAGACCAAGTAGAAAAAAATGGTACGATTTTATCATGAGTATTAGTGAGGACCAATTATATGAAGATAGGTTGAAAAGTGGTGAAGTCGTCCTTTAAGTAAAAGTATCAATACTGCAATGTAAAAATACTCTGTTACAAGTACAAGTCTGGAATTAAAAATTTACTCTGGTAAAAATACAAAAGTATTGGCATCAAAATGTACTTAAAGTACCAAAAGTAAAAGTACTAGTTATGCAGAATAACCGTGTAAAAGGCTTTTGAAAATAGCAGATCTACAAGCTCAAAACGCGTTGCCATGTGACGTGTTGTGAGCTTGTAGATCTGCTATTTTCAAATAGCCAAAGTTTATATAGGGCTGAAGTGGTTAATATATGTTTTGTTCTAATAATCAAAATCTACAAAGTAACTAGTAACTAAAATGTTCAAATAATTGTAGTGGAGTAAAAGTTCAATATTTGTATCTGAGATGTAGTGGAGTAGAAGTAAAAGTATAGAAAAATGGAAATACTCAAGTAAAGCCCTTTTTTGTAGTGTGTGTGTGTGTGTGTGTGTGTGTGTGTGTGTGTGTGTGTGTGTGTGTGTGTGGGGCACATAATGTCTTTATTAAAACGGTCGCCCCAAAAAAAGTCATCCCGAGCCAAATCCGCCGGTATTCACCTGCTATAATAACGTAACCTCAGTACAACGTTGCCAAAATCTAACCTTATTTGACAGACAGGGGGAGAGAGACACCGGGACAGAGAAAGAGGGGAGCGCGACAGAGAGAGAGGAGGACAGAGACAGAGAGGGGAAGGGGGAGAGACAGCGAGAGAAACAACACGCTCAATACAGGACACTCAGCGTCGCCGTGTCCTCTGATTATAAGCGAATTTGGCTTACTTTTCACCACAGTGTTGCCATGACTGAAAATTATAAGCAACTTTGCCCTACTTTTACAAAATACTGTAAGGTGGATCTGCGATGCGAAGTGGACGACACGTTACGCTAGATACGCTAAATGTAATGTATTTGGCTGCGGACACCCATCTCAAAAAATGTCGTTCCAAGGAACCCCTCAAAGATTTGAGTTAAAAGTGTTCGCTTTAAAATATATATATATATTCAAAGATTTGCGCACACTTTCACGATTTTTCAAATACAGCTCACTCGGTGCCGCGCTATGAGCTTGTACTTGAGCTTGTAGTTCTTCTATTTTTGAATAGTCAAAGTATAAAATAATGGTTAAAGTGGTTACACAGATGCCTTCCCGGTCTTAAGCGGTTAAAGGAGAGATCCAGTCATTTTAGGTGTTTGCTTTGATGTGTCGGTAATCACTCACCAACATACCAGGGGCAGTTGACTTTGATTTTCATAGAAGCCCCTGTTGTCCATTGTGGAGAACCCTTCCACTGGCATAATGGAGTATTGTGTATAAAGGTGTGGTATTTGTTGATAACCATCCTGCCGTCTGCGCCATTTATGGTATCTTAAAACCACAGACTTTAATACAGGTTTTAATGCACTATACTAATTGCCAACAACGCCATATTGTAAAGATAGTTTGATGTTCCAGAGATGTGTAGGATGATGGAAGAATGGATGAGACATCACTCCAGCAGTGAGGTTCGTTGCTTCGGATTTATTTCATGGAACAAACAGAGTACAAACAGCATAGGGAGCCTCAGCTCCCCTCAGCCCTCCGGCCTCGGACTAGCACACCAAGTTAGTTACATTTCAGTCAGTCCTTTATAGCAGTGGTCACCTTTGAGATCTAAGAGGGGGTACGTGTTGAGTGTGACAGCCCTCAAAGGTGAACCCCCACTTCCCCTGGCCCTCCACATTTGCAACTGTAAAGAGGCAGGAAAAGAACGGTGTCAGCCTTGATCCCAAATGCATAGCCGCTATGTCTATCAACTAGAACAATAGCCAATGTTAATTGTCACCCCCACCAGGCTCCTCTCTGTCTGCAGCTTACTTGTGAAGTGAAGTCATCTTACATCTATGTATGTTATATGGAAATATATTACAAAGGAAAATCGCCTATTTTAGCAAAGTTCGTTTTATTCCACTAATCCTCATTATGCAGTGTCCTGACACTCAAACATGCACTGAATGTCCCTTATGAGCTGCCGTAAATGCAGAACGACGTGGAAGCTAGTCCTCTGTGTTGCCAGATTCTGTGAGAGAAACACGCAACCAGCTCCATGTCGTGCCAGTGGAAGGGGTATCCACAATGGACAACAGGGGCTTCTATGAAAAAAGTCAACTGCCCCTGGTATGTTGGTGAGTGATTAGCGACAGTGCGACACATCAAAGCACCTAAAATGACTGGATCTCTCCTTTAATGGGCCCCCACCATCACTTAATGCGGCCCGCAGGTTAATATTGGAATACTGATATATTATTGATTTCAGCTGTTACAATTCCAAACACGCAAACATGACCCGCTTTATTAGTAGCTTAATGACTAGTATAAAGAAATTAATTGTCTATTTTTGCTACTTTTGTGTGACACTGGTGTAGTACAGCATTAATTTGCGAAAAAAAGGTAAAATATGGAGATAAGAGGTGTCTGCCTTACAGTATATGCAATGTGGAGTGAGTGTGGAAATATAATGGCCCTCTCCATCATCAAAGTTGCATCACCCCTGATTCAGAACCTTGGCGTTGTCCTGGACAGTCAGCTCTCATTCATTCAGAACCTTGATGTTGTCCTGTCCCCCACTACATGTTGGATTCATGTTAAATGTGTTTTTCAGACATTTAACCACTTAAACCCTCAATACTTTGTAAACTTCACCTTAGGCTATGTACTTGGTCTGTCTTTTTTTACCTCTACTCCTAACCTCTTAATAGCCGATGTGCGTGCTCACAACGTGTCGCAGACGCATTGTGAGCTTGTAGATCTGCTATTTTCGGATAAACTTTGCACCCACTCTCCCAGTGGGTCGAGGTCTTCCTCCACCCACTGGGACCCACTTTGCCCCAAATTAAGCATGTCATTTTGTTATCAGATTATTTTACTAGAACAAGACAAGAAAGGCAAATGAAAACCATCTCTGTGATGGATTTGTGTTTTCAAAAGAAGCAAAAATAGCCGATCTACAAGCTCAAAACGCGTCGCACCGCGACATGTTTTGAGCTTGTAGATCGGCTATTTTTGCTACTTTTGTGTGACATAGAATGGCGAAGTACGGCATTCATTTACACATTTAGATAGAGATAAGAGGTGCATCTGCCCAACAGTATATGCAATGTGGCCCTCTGGAGTGAGTGTGGAAATATAGTGTCTCTCTCCATCATCAAAGTTGCCCACCCCTGGTCTATAGATACACCGCTGTTGCTGATCTAGGATCTGATCATTATTCTACTGTTGTTTATTGTTTGTTTATTGAATGGATCCCCATTAGATGACGCCAAAGCGACAGCTAGTCTTCCTGGGGTCCATATAAGATGCATACAAAAATAAAACATGGAAAATACATAATTACATTGCATTACATTATACAAAAATTAAATACAACACAAGATTAAGATTCCGGTCATGTGGTCTGCTGCAACAAGTGTGTCTTTAACGCTATTTTGAAGGATAATTTATTTTGTATAAGATGAACGTGAGATGGTAACAAATTCCAGAAGGATATAGCTCTATATATAACTGTATGTTTGAGTAGATTAGTTCTTGGGGCAGGAAGTGTTAAAAGGCCACGGCTGGCATTCCTGGTGAAATAATTGTGTGTGTTGTTTGAATTTAATAACTGTTTGCAAAAATAATCTGGTGTTTGATTTAAAATAATGTTCCTGAAGAACATAAGGAGACTACAGGCCAGTTTTTGTTCGACAGATAACGTCGAACAAACAGTTGCTCTTGTAAAAGAGCAACAGTGAAATGAATGGATTATAAATATCACGGTGTGCATTGGTTTGTGAGCTATGACCTTTGTGTTTGACCTCAGTGTGGATCCATTGTTGAGGGAGTGGATCAAGATCCTGATGCAGAGAACTACACCTTCTATAGACCATGCACACCCTGGTTGAATTACCAGAGGGTAAGAATGTAACCCTAACACCATGTAGCAACTCATAATGTAATAACGGCTCATAATGTAATAATGGCTCATAATGTAATAATTTAAATGTAATAAAAACTCATTATGTAATAATCAGCTCATAATGTAATAAAAGAATTAGCGCATAACGTAATAACAGATTTTTCTATAATGTAATAATGTGTTACATTATAAATCTCACGTGGCCGCTTATAATGTAATAAAAGTTCATAATGTAATAATGTCTCATATTGTTGAGAAAAGTAAAGTGTTACATCATAATAATCATTATCAGTATCATGGTCAGTATCAGTATCATGGTCAGTATCATGGTCAGTATCAGTATCTTAGTCAGTACCATGGTCAGTATCAGTATCATGGTCAGTACCATGGTCAGTATCATGGTCAGTATCAGTATCATGGTCAGTATCATGGTCAGTACCATGGTCGGTATCATGGTCAGTATCATGGTCAGTATCAGTATCATGGTCTGTTTCATGGTCAGTACCATGGTCGGTATCATGGTCAGTATCATGGTCAGTATCAGTATCATGGTCTGTTTCATGGTCATTACCATGGTCAGTATCATGGTCAGTTTCATGGTCACCATGATACTGACCATGATACTGGCCATGATACCGACCATAATTAACCATGATACTGGCCATGATACTGGCCATGATACCGACCATGATACTGGCCATGATACTGACATTAAACTGACCATGATACTGACACGATACTAACCATGATACGTATATGATACTGACATTATATTGACATGATACTGACCATGATACTGACATTAAACTGGCCATGATACTAACCATGATACTGACATTAAACTGACCATGATACTGACATTAAACTGACCATAATACTGTCATGATATTGACATGATACTGACATGATACTGACATGATACTGACCATGATACTGACCATGATACTGACATTCTACAGACCATGATACTGACCATGATACGTACATGATACTGACATTATACCGACCATGATACTGACCATCATACTTGCCAGGAAACAACAATTTGAGCCGTTATTGTCTCCGCCAGGCGAGAGAGTATGTTTTACCCCTGTCCGTCCGTCCGTCCGTCCGTCCGTCCGTCCGTCCGTCCGTCCGTGTGCTGAAACTGTGCACACACACTCCCTGGATGCCAAAGCCGAACATCTGCCCAAAATGTTCAGATTGTCCTGTTATAGCGCCACCAGGAGGCCGATTTGTGCAAAACACATTTTTGGATATCACTCCTACAGATTTTGTCCAAACCTCACTCAAATCGGTACACAGTATCTATATAGTCATGTGATCAACACGGGTCTCTTCGATTTTTCATATTCTATCCTGATTGGCTAAGATTGGCTTCCAAAGTTTGCAGGATTGGTTCGTTTTGAACAAAATGCCTCAAATCATCAACGCAGCGTGCGATTGCCGTGACATTTTGCGCACACCTTCCCACTAGGCCGAGGAAGAAATGGCACCCTTTTCACATTGGCCTGTTATAGCGCCACCAGCAGGTCTAATTTAGCAAAACACATTTTTGGAACAAAATGCCTCAAATCATGAATGCAGTGTCCGATTGAAAGGCCTAAGAAGAAATAGCACCCTTTTCACATTGGCCCATTATAGCACCACCAGGAGGCCACAATAACCTACCTGACCTGGCGGAGACCTGTGCTCCGAGGAGCACTTTTTCTGGTTACATTATGCAGTGTTATTACATTATGAGTGGCTACGCAAGGTTCTTAATGTAACACATTATTACATTATGGGCTCATGATTTTATTACATTATGAGCTGATTATTACATTATGAGCTTTTATTACATTTAGTTTATTACATTATGAGCTTTTATTACATTTAGTTTATTACACTATGAGCCTGCTCATAATGTAATACATTTACAGTAATAAAAGCTCATAATGTAAATTACATTATGAGTTACTACACACCTCCACTTGACTGAGCTGTGGGTTGCTTTTGGAACTGGGAAAAGTTTCCGAAACTTAGCAGCTCATGAGACGGCAAGGGCATTAGGCCCAGATCGATGCTTAGCCTTACCCATGTTCCATGCCTTTACTGGATGTGACACAGTGTCATCCTTTGGAGGCAGAGGCAAGAAGACGGCATGGGAGACCTGGAAAACCTATGGTGACGTCACACGTGCCTTCAGTTCCTTAGCTGCCACCCCAGACAAAATAGATGACTGGATGGCGCCTCTGGAACGATTTGTGGTATTGCTCTATGACCATACTAGCGGCCAGGCATCAGTGAACCAGGCACGGAAGCAGCTATTCACCTAGAAGGGCAGAACAATTGATGGACTCCCCCCAACACGAGCTGCACTGATTCAACATAAGAGGGCAGCCTACCAAGCTGGCCACTGCTGGGGACAGGCGATGGTTGCAGCCCCTGAACTCCCATCCCCAGGTGAATGGGGGTGGAAGAGGAAGGAGACAGGTGAATGCAAATAATTTAATCCACTTCTTTACACTTGTAAACCTGTGATCTGACAATAAAGCTGATTCTAATTTTGACAGGAGGATGGGAAGTGCACTGGACCACACAGAAGCGAGCCTGGCCTGTCGGGAACTCTTCCGCTGTGGTTGCAAAAAGGGATGCAGTGGACAATGCAGATGTGTTAAGGCAGCACAGTGTACTGCCCTTTGCTACTGTGGTGGACTGTGCAACTAACATTGTGTAGATTATCTGGCTTTATTGAATAGACCCCTTAACAGACGACGTCACACTGCTAAGAACCAGTATGTGCGGAACCAGTATGTGCGCAATGAAACCCATTCTATCAGGTCTCGCTAGGACGCACCTCACTAGCCAACACACAAGAGGGGGTTGGGGTGTGCTGAAACCAGCGCACCCCAAAACAACAGGTTGAGAATTGATTGCGTGAAACATTCACCTGTGCGTCCAGTCTCAATGTTGGTAAACAAATAGTTGGTCTATATGCCATTAGGCTATGACTCATGAGTACTCTGTCTTTGTTGTGTCTTATAGTCCATTTAAAATAATTATGCAATACTACTACTAATAAAAGAAACAGTGAAGTACTGCATTCTTGACTCTCACGTGTCAGTTTGAAAACATGTAGGCTACTGTACTACATCATTACATATTTTGATGGGTTTACAATTATTTAATTAACTCAATGCCAGATATATGTAGTTAGGTAGTAGCATGTTGTAAATAGTACCACTGTATTCCTCATCCTTGAAAATGTAGGATTAGTCACCAGAATCAAGATCCTAGGTGGTCTAGCACCTGAGTTATTGGTAAAATGACAGCAGGTGGCGGCCATTTTGGAAAAAGGCTGCCATGGTTACCACAGGACAAATCTGCGATGGCCCTATAGCCAAAAATGTTCCTTATGGAATGCCCTAACGGTGTGCCAAATGTCATGCTTTTATCGTAAAGTGTACGATTTTTGCCCGAAACGGCCGGACTAATATTGTGTTGAGTTTATGGTGGACGGTTAGCTTGGTTTGTTATCGGTTCATGAAATACCGATTGAAAAGTATTACAAAAAAATGACAAACATCACTGAGTTGTTAATTAGGTGTGTAAGCCTATTAGTGATCTGTTTAATGTTTTGTTTCAAATACACTTTCTTTTCTCTTTTTATCCCACGATTTTTGTAACCCATTTTTTTCACCCAGTGCCAATTGGCTAAGCTGTAATCCTGGGCACTACTCTCCCTCTGCCAGCCTGGGGGAGAGCCCCGAACTGAGCTCAATGAGCGTGTAGATCTGCTATTAAAAATATATATTTATGTATTGAATATGTATATTCTTTTAAAGCGAACATTTGTAACTCAAATCTTTGCTTCTAGGCGGGGGTCCCTGGAACAACATGGTCTCCCCTACGTCCGTGTTCAAATACATATCACTTTGGGGGTCCTTGACATGAAAAAGTTTGAGAACCACTGATATAGCATCATTTTTTAAAACAATTTGTAGACTCCCTCAGAAGCAAAGATTTGAGTTACAAATGTTCGCTTACAAATATATAAATATATATTCAACGATTTGCACATATTTTCACGACAAAAATAGCATATCTACAAGCGCATAGCCAGCCAAGGATATGAAGACTGACAGATGAATTCCCCCAATCACATGACACCCCTCTACTACTTGCCCCTTCCGTTCTCTGTCTCTGCCACATTCTCTGCTGTGAATCCCTATTCCCACAGAACCAACCTGGCAATCTGCACTGCAGGAGAGATGACTGAGAGCGACAGAGTCACAGAGCCCAAACAAATTAATACTAATCTAAATACATATGGAAGCCACACAAGACAGCACACACTGCCCATCATCTCAGTCTTGCCAGAGGGCTAAGAGTTCCTTTCTGATAACATTGGTGAGTTGCTACAAACTTTTGTTAGCTACTTTAGCAGCTAAGCAGGTGTTTTGTAGTGATACAAGGACAGGACTATTGCTAAAAATGCATTGCTTGATTTGTTTACCTCTTGTTCAGCATAAGGTATATTGAAGGACTTTGAATGAAAGAAATGTATTTCTGCAACAAAGGAATGTGGTGCTATGGATAATAAGAACAAACTAAACCAGAGTTGAGTTTGCTACTCTTTCTGTAAAGTGTTGAAAATGAAAGGTTTGAATTGTACATTGCAAAGGAAGGTATTTGATTATGGTTAAAAAACACGTCATTATTTCATGTCATTATAAGCACTTGAAAAAGGTTAAAAACAGTGTTTCATGAGTTAAAAACAACTGCTAAAAAAGAAAAAAGACAAGTTCATTAGAATAAGTGATGATGTCGAAGTCATCTGCCTTAATTCATTGTAAAGTAATTACAGTAATGCTGACTGATCGTCAAAGCCATGTTAAAAAGCACTTTCAGTACAGTTTGAATGTTCTATTATTTACATTTGGAGCTTAAGTGAGCTAGTGTTATGATAGCCACCTGTTGTTCTTGCACAAAGTATGGGAAACTAACAGAGTATTTTATTTGTTTTTTTACTGTCTTGCCAGTTCTTACGTTGATCTTTGGATCGTAATCAATTCATGATCATCAGTTCAAGTCTTATATCTTTCGGTGGGGACCGCTACACACAACTTGATGAAATTGTCTGAAAATTCCAATGCACTGCATGATTCTTTGATGCCTCTTATTCCACATGATGAACAAGAAAGGCAAAATGATTGGTTCTCAAAGGTCAATAAATATAAAGATGGATTCATTAAAGATGTTGATGCCTGGTTCTCAGTAGCCAGAGGACCCCCAAGCCAACCTCAGCTAGAGCTCATGACAGGCCTACTGAAAGGCCCCAGCAGCAGAAGTAAAAGTAAAGCAAGTAAAAGTCTGGAATTCAAAATGTACTCGAGTTAAAAGTACAGAAGTATTGGCATCAAAATGCACTTAAAGTACCAAAAGTAAAAGTACTAATTTTGCAGAAATGTCCCATTTTAAGTTTTCAAAATGTATAAAAATCTTTTGAAAATAGTAGATCTACAAGCTCACAAGTTGTCGCATCGCGATGCATTATGAGCTTGTAGATCGGCTATAACTATTTTCAAAAGATTTTTATGCATTTGAAAACTTGAAAAGGGACATTCTGCATGAGTACTTTTACTTTTGGTACTTTAAGTACATATACTTAGGTACTTTATGCCAATACTTTTTTACTTTTACTCAAGTAAATTTAGAATTCTGGTTTTACTTACGTATTTCTATATTGCAGTATTGATTGTTTTACTTAAGTAAAACATTTGAGTACTTTTTCCACTACTGGTCTATCAGGGGCGTCAATTGGGTATAGCAAGGTATGGCATTATTTTCAATCATACATATAAGCATTAAAAGGATATGCTGCTTGCTATTTTCCAAATGGAATAGTTACAAGACATGTGCTTCATAAAATAAAATCATGAATGTGATCTATGTCTACAGCATTGATTATTATGTTATTAAATTACTGTAAAATAACTACAAATTCAAATTAGAACAAAATGATGGCTTTCACCAGGTATTATATTCTCCACAACACTTGTATTCCCTCTATCTTGACAAATGGTATATTCCCCGGTTCAGTAGGTCAGCACAGGACAGGTGCAATGCATTATTGTTAAGATTTTTTTCTAGTCAGTGGCAGACAGTTGTACCACTGTTTGACTAATCATGCCTGTTTCATTAAGTTCATCTTAAGGTAAGACAGCACTTGTCTTTCTTATTTGTTTTGCTTTCTTGTTGTGTGTGTCTGTGTGCCATGTACATGCTCATTTTTAAGGCATTATATGCTTAGGTTACTGCTGGCTTATTCTCTTGAAACTGTTCTGGTCTGTTCATGTGATACTGTTGTGTTTTGTTGTTGCATAGTAGGCTAATGAATGGATTCAGTCAAATCTTTGGAGAGAAAAAAAAAAAAAAAAAATATATATATATATATATATATATATATATATATATATATATATATATATATATATATATATATATATATATATACACAGAGAGTTAGATCCCAGTCTATTCAGCCAAAACCAAAGCATTTAAAACCCTTGCTGCCATTTCTGTTGTTGTGCCTTAGACCTGTATTAGTTAACTTTGTTGTGTGAAGGTGATTTGGGATGTCTTCTTATGCTTAGATTTACACAACCATGTGGGTTACATAAGTTGTTGTTTGTGTTATTTTTCTTTTGAGAGATTATTGTTTAATGGGATTTGGTGCCGTGCTGTCTAATTGTGGTTATGACGGATATGTTGTAACTAATCAACTGCACCACAAATGATCTGTGTTTATTAGTATGGACTATAGTAATCTTCCAACTTTATTCTTCTTCTTCTTTCTTTCTAGATAAACTGTATTTTGCCGCGCTACTCCTCCCACAGTTTGTGCCTGAGAGACTGCACAGTATGCTTATTTAGTCTGCCGATCACATAATCACCTCTGTGTCCTGTACAGACCACCATCGGAGGCCGGTCTCTTGATGTGGGACCTGAGACGTCATTGAGCTGGACGTCTAACGATGACACACGAAAGAAGAGGACGCCTGAGTATCACTTCTGTTTGTAATCTATGTAATATCTGTTTGTTTATGTTTGTAATATATGTTTCATTTTGTTGATTTGCAGTGACCTTTGGAGTTACATCATGGCGAGGTAAGTACACAATCCAAACCGCACACACACACACAGGCACACCGGAAAAAGTAGAGTGGATTCCTGGAGCTATCCCCCCCCCCCCCCCCCCCCCCCTCCTCTCTCACACAAACACGGTATACCGCTGGTTGCCTCATTCATTCGTTCGCCACCACGGTAAAGGTTGTGGGGCATTTTTATTTTGTCTTTATTTCATTTTGGTTAACCAAGGTTTCAATACATTTGTGAATAACCTGTTTTGAAGGAACAGTGGGTTGTGAATAGTGACTCTCTGTGAACTGACACTAAACTGCGTGGTATTGGACAAACTGTGGACTGGATTGGGGATTATTTTACAATACAAAGTCAAACTGAGTTTTTTTGTGTCTGTGTATTTCATTCATTCTGTTGTTTATTGAGTTGAAGGTATTCTTTTGTGGGTAATCAATCCCTGGTTTCAGGTTTTATGGTTCATTTGGTTCTACTAATTGTGCATTTAAATCCTGTGTAAGGTTGGCTTTTAAAAAGTGTTTTTTTTGTCCAAACTGGATTAAATTCGTGTTAGGCTTTGGCCTAACTGGCACCCCAAACAGTAAAATCAAAGCTAAACCGTTACATAAAAAGTGGCACCCCAGATGTTTAAAAGGACCTCAATCTCAAGCAAAAACAACTGAGTATACACAGGTGCAAAACCGGATCATTTTCAACAAACAAAGGAACAAACAAGCAAAACTGTGCAAACAAGCTCAGTGGGAAATAACAATTTTATTTATTCAAACGCAATCAAAAAGGGAACCTTTGCAATTTCAAAATGGCAAAGTTTGATGGAAACTTGTGGGACTTTGATGAAATAGAAACTCAGCACCCGTGTTGGTGTCAAACCCACCACCCTCAAACAAATCATCATCACCACCACCACCACCCTCAAACAATGTCAACTCAAGCTAACCAGCCTCAAATACATGAACCGGATGGAAATTCACCTGCAGTAAGTGAAATAAATCAGATCAATGAACCGGATGGAAATTCACCTGCAATAAGTGCAATCAATCAGATCAATGAACTGGATGGACATTCAACTGCAATGAGTGAGCATGAACTGGAAATTGAAACGCCATACTGAAGTTCTGAGGGTTGTAAATACTGCTCTGCCCCTATTGTACACAATTTGGAACACACTCAATCATCAGTAGCAACATGCTTGAAAAATCTGGAGACCATGAATACAGAAATATTAACAATATTAACACTACTTCAGTGGCTGGAACTGCTGTTCAAACCACACTACAAACCAGTTCTCCTGTCATACCACCTACTGCACCATCTGGTAAGGCGCATCAACATCTGCAGTCCACGCTACGCACTGGTGGAGGTACACGTCGGGAGAACGTACAAGGTGACCTACGAGGAGGATTTATGGGCAAATCTCCCATTAAACTCCAATTAACCACCTTTGGACAGCGTGAGGACACCTCAGATCCATTGCGTTATTTGGAAAAGTGCCGTGACTTTCTCGCCGTGCAGCCCCTGTTGGATGAGGAACTCATTGTGACACTCAGGAATGTGTTGCATGGCACTGCCAGAGACTAGTGGGATGTAGTAGGCCAGGAGACCAACACCTGGGCGTGTTGGTCTCTGAGGACTATGAGGACGAATTGGCTGAGAGTTCGAACCCGAGTACAGGGTGAAGACGAAAGCCTTAGACATTTTGCCTATATGTACAGGTCTCTGTGCCAACGTTGGCAGCCTCAGATCAGTGAGGAGGACGTCATTAAACTCATTTTAGAGAATGTGAATCCTAAACTCACAAGCCAGCTGCGAAGCAGTGGAGTGAACACGGTGGATTGCGTTGGTTCGATTTGGACAACAGCAGGCAAAAGACAGGGAAAATAAGCGTGTTTATGACCAGAGAGTACAGACAACAACACCAAAAACAAGACAGGATAATGCTGTAAAAGTCACAGTCACTGTGAATACAACCACTTCTTCCAAAGCTCCAGCACCGTTCTGTTGGCGTTGGAAGGGCGCACATGCTCCTGCTACACGTCCCCTTGCGGATGATGGAAAGAAAAGTAAGGGATATCAGTCTTTTTCAGGACAAGGTCCCCAGGCTGGTGCCAACACGGTAAAATCTGTGCAATTATTTTCCCCAAAGCTTTCCGCATCTCACCCACTTAAACAAACCTCAAAGCAGCCATCACTCCAATTGATGGTGCCCGTAGCGATAGGACATTGGAAAGGGAGAGCGATTGTGGACACTGGCTCCTCCTTCACACTGCTGAATCGGGGCCTATGGACAGCAATGAAGGAAAGGGGAAAAGGTGACATGACTCCTTGGACTAAGGGTCCCATATACTTGGCCGATGGAGAGCAGAAAACACCGGTGGGTCAGAGTGAAGTGAAGTACAACTTACATGGCAACTTACAATGGACTCAAGCCACTGCTGTAGGTGTTAGCTTTCGCTAGCAGAAGCCTAAACAAAGCGGAGAGAAATTACTCAACCACCGAACTGGAGTGCCTTTTTTGATTGATTGAATATTTTATTAGGCAAAAAATGTAAAACAACACATTTACATTTAAAATACTTTGTCTAACAGGTCCGTTCATAAAAGTCCTTGCGGACTTGTTTCCAATGAGGGCCTTGGTATTCAATTCATAGGCATATATAGTGGCATCACAGTTCGAATATCATTACACAAAGAAAATAAAAAAAACAGTAAGAATATATATATATCTATATATATATATATATATCTATACACATATATATATATATATATATATATATATATATATATATATATATATATATATATATATATATATATGTATATATATGTATATATATATATGTATATTTATATATGTATATATATATATGTATATATGTATATATATATATTTATATATGTATATATATATATATATATATGTATATATATATATATATATATATATATATATATATATATATATATATATATATATATATATATATATATATATATATATATATATATATGTATATATATATATATACATACATATATACATACATATAATACTATGTACAACAAAAGAAATAAAAAAAAAAGGGGGGGGGGAAGATATGTACAAGAACAGGGGGGGGGGGTCGGCTATCTAATGGGAAAATGGTACTACCTCTTTTGGCCTCCTGAAAGGTGATTTTTTAAGGCTCTTTTAAATGAGCCCAGCGAACTGCATTTTTTGAGGGATGGGGTTAGCCCATTCCAATCCTGGGTGGCAGTGCTGTAGAAGGAGAATTTGCCCATGTTTGTTTTATGGGTGGGTGGTACCAAATTGTTGTTAACGCTCCCTCTGGTATTGTGACTGTGGGTGTCACTAACCTTTTGGAGGTATTTACTCAGATATGCGGGAATAGGGGGCATATCGGGCAAATTTTCGTTTACAATTTTGAAGGCCAGTCCCATTTTTAGTTGTTTAACCCTGTCTTCCACCCTGAGCCAGCCTAGGCTGGCAAAATGGGTGGGAGAAAGGTGGGTCATGGGCCCCAATCCGAGGAGTAGCCGAATCAGTTTGTTTTGGGAGGTTTGAAGCTTAGTCTTCAGTGACACTGAGGTGTTGGAGTACCAGGAGGTGCTAGCATAGTCAAAATGTGGTTGAATCAGGGCCCCTGAGAGGGTCCTGAGGGCCTGTGGGTTGACAAAAGAGGAAACTCTGCCCATAAATTTGGTTCTCTGGTTTACTATTTTGACCACCTTTGTCCCCATGCTTTCACCCGACAGGTATTTGTCGAGAATACAACCCAAATAGGTAATCTCTTCTTTGCTAGCGATAATTGTGTCATCGACTTTGACCTTGAAATCATTTACCTCCATCTGTCTGAGGGAATGTTTGGTCCCAAAGAGAATGGATTCAGTAGCTGTTGTGTGGTCCGGAAATAATAAAATCTTCCGACTTTATTATTATTATTTTTTTCTAGATAAACTTTATTTTGACGCGCTACTCCTCCCACAGTTTGGGCCTGACAGACTGCAGTATGCTTATGCAGACTGACGATCACATAATCATCTCTGTGTCCTGTACAGACCACCATCGGAGGCCGGTCTCTTTGATGTGGGACCTAAGACGAGGGCGTGGCTGCACGTCATTGAGCTGGACGACTGATGATGACACACGAAAGAAGGAAGACGCCTAAGTATCACTTCTGCTTTTAATATATTGTAATATATGTATTATCTGTTTGTTTATGTTTTTAATATATGTTTCATATACAGATGTGCCACTTCAAAACTTCACACGTTACTGTTCTTTCCCTGAAAGTCCCCTGAAAATGCATGTTTTTCCTCCTAGAACAAAAGAATGTGTGTTTAAGAAGGTGTCAGACTCATTATGAGGCGAAAGGTGATTTGACCAGTTGCTCAAATTAATTAGCATCATAAAAGCAGTGATCATCAAAATAATTCAGCATTTTAAATGCCCTTCTTTGTCCCTCTTATTGCCCTGGGAATCCCCTGAAAATTTACTGTCTTGGCGATGGCAGGACATGTGAAGTTTTGAAGTGGCACATCTGTACGTTTCATCACATAATCACCTCAATATACAATATATTGTAATATATGTATTATCTGTTTGTTTATGTTTTTATTCTTCTTTCTTTCAAGATAAAGTTTATTTTTCCGCACGTCTACTCCCACAGTTTGAGCCTGACGGACTGCACAGTATGCTTATGCAGACTGCATATTACATAATCACCTCTGTGTCCTGTACAGACCACCATCGGAGGCCGGTCTCTTTGATGTGGGACCTGAGACGAGGGTGTGGCTGCACGTCATTGAGCTGGACATCTGATGATGATACACGAAAGAAGGAAGACGCCTAAGTATTACTTCTGCTTTTAATATATTGTAATATATGTATTATCTGTTTGTTTATGTTTTTAATATATGTTTCATATATATTGTAATATGTATTATCTGTTTGTTTATGTTTTTATTCTTCTTCTTTCTTTCAAGATAAAGTTTATTTTTCCGCACGTCTACTCCCACAGTTTGGGCCTGACAGACTGCACAGTATGCTTATGCAGACTGCCTATCACATAATCACCTGAGTATCACTTCTGTTTTTAATATATTGTAATATATGTATTATCTGTTTGTTTCTGTTTTTATTATTCTTTATTTTGCCGCACGTCTACTCCCACAGTTTGGGCCTGACAGACTGCACAGTATGCTTATGCAGACTGCTTATTACATAATCACCTCTGTGTCCTGTACAGACCACCATCAGAGGCCGGTCTCTTTGATGTGGGACCTGAGACGAGGGAGTGGCTGCACGTCATTGAGCTGGACATCTGATGATGACACACGAAAGAAGGAAGATGCCTGAGTATCACTTCTGTTTTTAATATATTGTAATATATGTATTATCTGTTTGTTTCTGTTTTTATTATTCTTTATTTTGCCGCACGTCTACTCCCACAGTTTGGGCCTGACAGACTGCACAGTATGCTTATGCAGACTGCTTATTACATAATCACCTCTGTGTCCTGTACAGACCACCATCGGAGGCCGGTCTCTTTGATGTGGGACCTGAGACGAGGGAGTGGCTGCACGTCATTGAGCTGGACATCTGATGATGACACACGAAAGAAGGAAGATGCCTGAGTATCACTTCTGTTTTTAATATATTGTAATATATGTATTATCTGTTTGTTTCTGTTTTTATTATTCTTTATTTTGCCGCACGTCTACTCCCACAGTTTGGGCCTGACAGACTGCACAGTATGCTTATGCAGACTGCTTATTACATAATCACCTCTGTGTCCTGTACAGACCACCATCAGAGGCCGGTCTCTTTGATGTGGGACCTGAGACGAGGGAGTGGCTGCACGTCATTGAGCTGGACATCTGATGATGACACACGAAAGAAGGAAGATGCCTGAGTATCACTTCTGTTTTTAATATATTGTAATATATGTATTATCTGTTTGTTTATGTTTTTATTCTTCTTCTTTCTTTCAAGATAAAGTTTATTTTTCCGCACGTCTACTCCCACAGTCTGGGCCTGACAGACTGCACAGTATGCTTATGCAGACTGCCTATCACATAATCACCTCTGTGTCCTGTACAGACCACCATTGGAGGCCGGTGTCTTTGATGTGGGACCTGAGACAAGGGCATGGCTGCACGTCATTGGAGCTGGACATCTGATGATGACACACGAAAGAAGGAAGATGCCTGAGTATCACTTCTGATTTTAATATATTGTAATATATGTATTATCTGTTTGTTTATGTTTTTATTCTTCTTCTTTCTTTCAAGATAAAGTTTATTTTGCCGCACGTCTACTCCCACAGTTTGGGCCTGACAGACTGCACAGTATGCTTATGCAGACTGCCTATCACATAATCACCTCTGTGTCCTGTACAGACCACCATCGGAGGCCGGTCTCTTTGATGTGGGACCTGAGACGAGGGCGTGGCTGCACGTCATTGGAGCTGGACATCTGATGATGACACATGAAAGAAGAAGACGCCTGAGTATCACTTCTGTTTGTAATGTATTGTAATATTGTAATATCTGTTTGTTTATGTTTGTAATATGTTTCATTTTGTCTCGCTGTTGATTTGCAGTGACCTTCAGATTAATTAAACTGTGTGATGAAGCAAGGGAAAGTCATTCATCATTGGTGGTTTTGCCATTACCCGAGGAGGAAATTGCAAGGCAAAATGCATGGTTTCAACCAAAAATGTATATTCTGGAAGGTTTTGTACAGGATGTACACCTGATGCTATCAGAGGTGAAACAGCAAATGCATGTGATTGTTCAGAAGGAACTACCAATACATGTCACTGTTGAAAAGGACCCACAAACACTGGTCACTGCTGAAAGTGAGTCCTGTACATTCTGATGACATTGGACCCCATTACAGTATATCAAATGTATCAAAATCCACACACAAATCCACTCCATCAAAAGCATCTTCAACTTCATCTGCTCATCATAGCTCAGGCTGAAAAGGCTGCTCTCATGGAACAGGTGGCTGCCTTACACAAAAAATATGAAATTGAAGCATAACAGGAACAACTCAGAATGCAAAAGGAGCAACTGGAAATGGAGACCCAGCTGGCAGCAGCAAATGCAAAGGCCCATGTACTGGAAACCATGGGCCAAGGAACTCATCAAGAGTGTCAAGTGGGACAAACTCAAAGAAAGGAGCTGCTGCTCCAAAGGAAACAACCCCATTCAACCCAAATGCAAGTACATACCTACCTGATCAAACTCCACAAAAAGGAAACAATGGAAACCACAAAGCCTCCCTCCCAGCCACAGGTTGTGAGACCAAAACAACCACTTCATGAAAAATCTGCCAAAGCTCATTACATGACTCCTCTAATGCAATACTCTCTCCCCAGGCAAAATGTTCAAACCGAAAATATAATAAATCAAAATGTGCAAACTGAAAATGTACAGCTTCATGGGAAAAAAGAATGTGCAAGGTCATGTATCTCACACTACACCCCCTGCAGGTGATATTTTTAATGTGCTACGAAGACAGAATGAAAAAACTGCTTTACTGGTTAAGCAAAATCTGTATTCCACTTTACCACCAAGAGACATTACAGTTTATGATGGTGACCCATTGCAATATGAAATGTTTATCAGGGCATTTGAGAGAGGAGTGGAGAAAAAGACTGACGATTACAGTGACTGCTTACATTACTTTGAACAATATACAAAAGGCCATCCATACAAGCTCGGATAAACCTGGAGGAACAAGGCATGCAAGCTACAGGAGAGGCATGGACATCGTGCTAAGCTTTCTGACCTTGTACAATTCATAGAGAGACAGGTAAAAATACTGTCTGACCCACTGTTTGGAAACATCCAAGATGCTAAGCAAACTACAACTGTCAAAACCTCAACCATCATCAAACCAAGAGACACAAGAGACATTCCAAGAAGCAGTTTTGCCACAACAGTAACACCCATAGAAACAGCAGTGCAGTCAAATGGAGTGGAAAGAAGTGTATTCATCAGCTATCATAATTATTGTCTTTTCTGCAATAAAAGTGGTCACACATTGGAGCGGTGTCCACAGATGAAAGAGAGAAGACACAGAGAGAAGATGGACTACTTAAAGGAAAAGGGAGTCTGTTTTGGCTGTTTGAAAAGAGGACACTTAAGCAGAGACTGCACAAGTCGTTTAACCTGTGATACGTGTGAACAAAACCATCCTGATATACTCCACATTGAAGAAACAGAAATCAATAGGAAACAATGCTGTCGTCTCACCTCACACATGTGGTCATATTGGGGCCGGTGATGAAACCTCCATCTTCTCCATAGTACCCGTTCAAGTGAAGAGCCACAGGGAGTCAGTGTTGCAAACATATGCATTTTTGGACCATGGAAGCACATCCACATTCTGCACTGAAAACTTGGGAAGAAGAGAAGGCTAAACATTACCGTGAAGCCTGAGACCAGTCACCATATCTCAGGTTTGGAAATAGCCAAGTTGGACAAAAATGATTTCATAATGTGTTCACTCATAAAACCATGCCTGTCTCACAACACAATATTCCAAAAACAACAGGGCTTGTCACCATGGCCTTATTTGAAACGCATCAAACTGCAAGAAATAGACTCTGGTGTTGACCTACTGATCGGCAGAAATGCTTCAAAGTTATTGGAACCTTTGGAGGTGGTTAACAGCCAGGCAGATGGACCATATGCTGTGAGAACCCTATTGGGGTGGGTCATCTATGGTCCCTTGATAGGAGACAACAATGTCAGGGATGAGACTGGCTGCACTGCTGCGGCTGTCAATCATATCATATATCCAGAAAAACAATCAGGACTTCAGTGAAAGAACAAGCAAGGAAATGGAAGCCAAGTCAGGGTAGGATGAAAGATGGACTACTGCGTGAAACGGATCTGTTCCGTAAGGTGGCTTGTCTCCCACAAGAAACGTTGGTGGTTATGTCCTCATACCCTTTCGCCATGGTCTGGAACAGCAATATTAAAGGTTACATTTTATTTTTCTTTCAGCTAGTTCCCATCACGGCTGCACCTTCCTCGATCATCACCTGCAATTGTCTCTCTCAGCACACCCTAAATTTGCTATTTGTCTTGCGTTTCAGCATCCTTCTCCCTCCGCCGCAGATAAACCATCTCTACCTCACCTCTCGCTTTATCCACCTCTCTTGCTTTATCGTCTAACCTTCTAACCTGGGCTTATACTCAAATGTAGTCATTTCTGTTCTCATCCCTCCATGTTGCTTCTAATGAGAATCGTAGCATTTTCAATCCGGCCGCCTCTAGTTCTTTGCCCTCTACTAACATGACCACTTGCCCGGTGATTTATTGACTATGACTATGGTTCACATAATTTATTTTCTGATATTGCACTAACATGTTTGTGCTGTCTTTTTCAGGTCATGTATGCCAGGGATGTGTGGTTGGAGGATGGAAAGGAGACAGAGGGTACAATTCCTAATAATTGGATCGACAGGGGTAAGGGAACCATTAGATGGCCAAATGCCAAACAAACACAACTTACAAGATGAGAAAGGACCCCCAGGAGGACTGGCTGACGTCCCAGTTAGTCGAGATAAAGATGAATTCAGGCAGGTTTTGTTTTTGGATCATTTACTCAATAATTCAAGTACAAATAGTTGAATCAATGTTTACAGTTGAATTGTATAACTTCTAGTTAAAGCTTGTGAATGTGACAACTACAACCTGACCAGCCAAGCAGAGGAGGAAGAGGAGGATGTGGATGTGGTGATAAGAGGGAAGAGGAAACCTGTTAAAAGACAAGATGATGACTGATGTAGAGTTCATATGTTTCTCAAGTAACTTCTAAATATGAAATGTGTTAACAGAAACTGGGCCTCACATTGTAGACCATTCATGTTTTATATGACGTTTTGGAGCATTATGGGTAACTTTCTTCTATAATCAATTTATAAGTCCCAATGTCAAAAATGACAATCAAATGCTTTAATAAGGCTGTCTATTTTAGATATGGATATGTTTATTTTTACTTTATATTGCAGCCGTATAGGTGCCCTCCTTTCCTAGCGCACCAAGGAAGTTGCAGTCCAGCCAGGACAACAATGTGTTACTCAATGCTTGTTGAGTATTGATGTCAATTTATGAAATATGATAATGATGTATTGGGTACACACAACATGAAATCAGTTACAAGCTGATTGTTATGTTTCAGACTCTGAAAATCAAGCCCTGGATGGCCTGGTGGATGTCGTGGTGGACACCATGTCTGTCGAGTTGGAGCATGCTGAGGGGTCTTGCCACAGGGAAATGTCTACACACAGTGAGTATGAATCACATTTAAGCAGTCACCTTTTGTTTACAAATCAATATTTGGTATCTAAGAACATTCTTTGTCTTTTCCAGGCTCCCGACATGCAAGTGTAGCACCTCGGAGCAGAGAAATGTCCACACCCCGTGAGTATTCACTTTCTCCATTGCACCAACACATTTTAACACATTGGGTGCCAGAGGTTTATTAAAAAAATGTACGTTGAGTGCCTGGATTTTTAACCATTTTTGAACCTTTTTCAAGTAGTCACAAAATATTTTCAGTGATCACCGTCCTCACGGTGATCCCCTCATTACACAGATAGAGGTCTCGTACAATCGGGGGGGGGGGGGGGGGGGGGGAAATTAAAAACATTCGGTAATCCGTTCCATAGTTACAGCCAGTTGAAAATAGTCAAATTAACATCGTAAAAAAAAAAAGTACACAGGAGCAGAGATACAGCCTTTTGAAGTCATAACTTAACCAGGAAGTGGATTCAAGTCTAAATCTTCGAAAAATGATATCTCCTGTTGCTATGGACGAAAAAAAAAAAAAAAGAAAAAAAATATTTTTCCAAAAAACGTTTATATACGGTTTTGGCACTCCATGTTTGTATTGCCAATTTTTTTTTGGCACCCAATGTGTTAAGTACAGTCAGTACAAGGTGTTACATGTTGTGCATACTAAAGAAATCATTACCATACCTAATTCACAAGCAATGAGTAAGTAGTTACAGGCTCAATGTGTTGAACTATGTGTATCAGAGGAGATGTGTGATTGTCAACATCTAAGACCAACCAGTAGGGGTAGTCTTTTTCAGTGTGACATGGTATTGTAGTAGTATTATGTCCAAGTATTAAGTCTTTAGTGATGGCTCCAGCCATCAGGCACAGTGATGGCTCCAGACACAGTGTCAGATACCGGCACAGCATCAGGTCCAGGACCAGCCACGACTCCAGGTACAGCAACAGCTCAGAGGCACTCTGTCAGGTCCAGACATGATGACAGGTCCCACCGCAGTGATGGGTCGAGGAACACGGTCAGGTCCAGACATGACAGATCCAGGGACACGGTCAGGCATGGTGAGTTGTCCAAAGGCCCCAAGTAATCAAAACTTTTACAATTCAGCAAGTAGTATCGTGCACCCCTAATTGTTACAATATGACATATTTATTATTTCTCATCTAATGTATAGTCATCTGTCTTGGAAAGTTTTAATGCAAAAATATCACTTTGTAATTTCTAAAATGTACTTTTGTTCTTATTACAGGTGCTATGCAGTGACTGAGAGGCCAACATGGGCATTCCCATTGCCAACACAAGGTAAGTTCTGAGCTATTTCAATGAAGACCCCCAAAAAACTGGGGGACACTTAATTTACAACCCTTCTCTCTTCTGCCCATTCTCTCCTTTCTTCCTTTACTGTTCTCTCTGTCTCCTCTCCTATCGGGACACAAAAACTGCTCTTCAATTATATCAGTGTTTTGTATCATTGTAGGGTGGTGTCTACAACATTTTTCTGTGTTAATGTACACTTACTTATTTTTCAGTATACCAGAAGAAAGTCCTGACCATATCAATATTCATTAAAGAACCTGCCTCTTCAGCGGCCAGTCATGTTGAGAGAATGGAGGACTTCCAGAGAGAGGAGCAACTCCTCAGTGATGTCCAAGCTTTTAATACCCTGGTAGGCTTTTCAAGAGTCTGGAAGTAATGAACAGCATAAGATGCACTCGCACACTTTTTACGTTGCTCTGGGATATGTCAGTGAAAGTTTTCATGGACTTATTCCAACAGGTGCTGCAACTTTCCCGTTATAGAGGGAAGGACGTTAAAGACTGTGTCCACAAAGTTCTTTACAGGTATGTTTCAACATACACTATGAATTAACCCCTGTGTGATGTTTGGGTGCGCTGTGGTTTTCAATGTGTGAACACTTATTTGGTTAATTCTTCTAGATGAGCGCCTGACTGCATGTTTCCATTAATTTGCCTTTTTTTTTAGCTTAACACCTGAATCCTCTGTTATGTCATGTCAATGACATAATGGTTGAACATTAACACATCGGGTGCCAAACACGGTCTGAACCGTGTGTTTACATAGTGGCGGTTCCGCTGCTTCGGTGCCGAACACGGTCTGAACCGTGAGTTTAGTCTTTTTGTTTTTTTCGTTTTTCTCTGCGCGGGCGGGGCTAGAGCAGCTCTGGGAGCACCCATTGTAATCCTGCGAAGGAAGTGCCAGATCGCTCACCGGAAACACATTTTTTCCCCCCATCCGCTTCCTGTCTATTTCCTACTTTGAAACGCCTATATCTCCGAATCTGTTTCCTGTGGGGAAAACCGGTCATGCGCGATGCGCGATCCCCCCCCCCGTTGTAACTCCGAGGGGAATGTTATGGTTCCAGGCTGTAGCCAGACTCATGGCACAACATGAATCGATGCTTTTTTTGCGTGGATTTGCTTGTAACGCACACGGAAGCTTTAAACAGCAAAGCGCAGTCAATGGGGAGAATGCTGGCACCCACGGTAAGTTGTTATGAAAAAATGCTGGCACCCGATGTGTTAAGTGAAAATTAGTAGTATAAAGGGTTTATACCATGTTTTACAATAAATCCTAATCCTACTACATTATTAAATGCAATTTGTTTTTCTTACGGCTCTTCAGTAACAGTCTGATGGCACAGTTGAACATGAAGGGGGAAAAAGAAGACTGCGACTTTCAGCGCAATACAAGGTAAGCCCATATTTCATGTTGACCGAGGACAAATCTAAATGTAATTGGGTAAAACATGTCCTTCCCTGTTGACATAAAAAAAATACAATGCCAACTGTCTACCGTTACCGTTGCTATCATAACATTTTAAATAACTGGTGGTTAGGTGTAGAAGGGAGATGGCTTTGTATTAAACTAGTTGTGGATGCACAAGTATTTTTGCATGTCAATATGGAGACTCACAATCAGTTTTATTGTCACTTCCACAATACACACTAGGCAAACAGGGGAGCAAAATACCATTCTCCACAACTCATGGTGCACATTAAAAAGAGGCAAACATTAAAAAGTAAAGAGCAGACAACATTGGTAAAAAGTGCTGATGCATTCAAAGTGCAATCCATCTTTCAAGATGTTGGTTTTGGGGGCAATATATGGCGAGCATGGGTTCAGGGTTCTGATGGTTTGGGACAGCTGTTGGATGACCTGCTGGTGCTTCCCCCTGAGCTCTTGAACCTCCTACCAGATGGCAGGAGTTCAATCGAGCTGTGTATTATGTCAGATGGGGACTAGGACAGCATGTTGCCGTTGCACATTTTTTATTGTCTTTTTCTACTATGCAGATGCAGTCATGAAATTCGACCCAGAAGCCACAGAGGACCTCATAAGACAGCATGCCGCAGACCACCTCAAGCATGCTCCAGTGAGAAGGGGAGGCGGAGGACACACAGCATAGCCTGGTAAACCCTCCCTCCGGAAATCTCATTTCCATTTGATTCCAGGAGTGAGTCTGGCCTGATTGCCCATTGTGGGAGTTTCTAGCGAAATCACCAACTAACCGAGCCAATCAGCGTCCTCGCTCATTGTGTTGTGATTGACAGCGGGGGTAGGCCAATCAGGTGGAATTTGTCATTAATCAATACACCTTTCATACAAGCTACTCATTAACATCAAAGACAAACCAATTACTACTGGTGATAATCACTGCAGCCTAAAGTGGCTTAATTGGACATCAGAGGGCCACTTGGACATCAAAGCTACATTACTCCCACCCATCTCCAGCCCACAGCCAAATTGCCCATATAGGTCTGCAGGCCAGACTCACTCCTGAAATAAAATACAATTGAGATTTCTGGAGGGAGGGTTTACCAGGCTACACACAGCAGGCACTCAGGACTGATTTAACTTGAACTTTCACTGTCCATTGTGGGGGATCTTAGTGTCACAGTATTGTACAGTATTGTGTAATTTGAACTTGTGTTCTGTTCAACGAAGTAGCTCTGGTTGGACCTTACCCTGGTAGCTTACTGGCTATTCAGTACAGCACTTGTTTAATATTTTTCAGTTGTTGTGGAACCGGCCCAAGCAAAAAGGGTGTCCCTGCAAAGTAGTCGGTGCTATTATGTTTTATTATTATTTTATTTTCATTCGACTAGTGACGTGGACTTGGACTTGACTTGGACTTAGCCCCCCTCGGACATACCTGTGGACTACACCAGGTACAAATGACTTTTTTGTTGCTCTCCCTCATGGAGCTACTTGCGGATTATACCAGGGTCAGTCCACCCTAGGTGGACACGCACTGACCTTTTGCACCTTAATCCCATGTATAACGTACTGACTTTTTTGTCTTTTTTTTTTATTGTGCTCTTTTTCTCTAAGCACCTTAACGTCCATAAGTATATCATGCACAGTATACATACATTGCTGCTATGCTGAGGCACCTTAGTTTTTATTATCTCAGGTACTTTGTAAATATGTAGATAACTTGTTTGGCCTTCTGTTGTTCTCTTGTTTGATCTCCTTCCCACTTGCCCCCCACCCCTCTTCTTCTTCCCCCCCCCTCTTCTTTCTATGGAAATTAATGTTGCGATGGGAACGATGTACAAAAACGAATTTCACCCACTTTTGTACCTTGTAAACCTGTGATGTGACAATAAACCTGATTCTGATTCTGACGTGTAAAAAAAAAAAAGAGAAGTTAACTGTTCTGTTCTGGATCAAGCTTAATCAGCCCTAGTGTGTGTGTGTGTGTGTGTGTGTGTGTGTGTGTGTGTGTGTGTGTGTGTGTGTGTGTGTGTGTGTGTGTGTGTGTGTGTGTGTGTGTGTGTGTGTGTGTGTGTGTGTGTGTGTGTGTGTGTGTGTGTCCTTCTGTATGACCTTCTGTATTCAGTCTTGAGCTAGACTGTATGGAACAACATTGTGGGAGTTAAGTGGCTGTCCCGCTTCTGTTCTGTCAAAAATAATTCAAAGCTGGCTTGATCTGCTGTTTGTCTGAATACTTAATTAGTCAGAAAGGTAAACGTCATTGGTACGTTAAAGGAGACACACCATGAATTTAAAAAAAAATATTTGATATTTAATATCATATGGTGTATGTCCCTCAAACCATTTTCAAAAGGTTTGAGCCTGAATCAACACTCAGATATACTCATCCCAAGTCAATTCTCTCAGACTTATAAAGCACTTTCAGCTGCAATACCAAAACGCCCTGTTGGGCAGAGGGGTGCTACTGAGCAATTCTGTCTGTCAAAATACATGGGCAGAAAGTTTTGTGATGTAAGCAAACTGTGCCATTCTGAGATGGCCTGTTTAGACATGCCCATTCTGAAAATCTCTAAAATGAGAATGAATGACTGGGGAGCCCAAAAAATACCCCAAAAAAAAAGTGAAATTCATGGTGTGTCTCCTTTAAGGCTAAAAGGATAACACAAGTCCTGGGGACTTGTTTCCATTGTGGTCCTATGAACTAGATTCCATTTCAGGGGGTCTAGTTCCAGTCCACAAATATTCCACAATCATATGGAATATTTGTGGAATACTGTAATTGTGGAACATTTGTTTGCGCAGCTGTGTATTCACAAGAAGAATAAAGAGATAATAAGGAAATATGTGTGTATTGAATTGTGATTTATTTGTAAGCCTCTGTGTACTGTATTCCCAGTTTTCAGAAGGTGGCATAACCATTTGATCCTGTTCATTTTCCTGTAGCTTTGTTTGATTAGCTTAGCAGCATGTTAACTACTAACTATGTTAAAGCTACAGGAAAATGAACAGGAAATGGGGATTACAGTTATGCACCGAGCCTAGAAGAAGTGTACAAAAGATGTCTATAATTAGTCTAAATTTGATGTAGAAAAGATGACCACATTTGGACTAGAATAAGCCCTTATGTAGAGGTTTGGACGTTCAGAAGACGTCAGACAAAGACGCAATTAAAACTTTAATTCTGCACCCTCCAGGGACCAAAATGGGACGTTCAAAAATGACCTCTCATTGCACAGTGGGAATAAAATAATATACTGTATATATGAAAACATCTGTTCCATTCCTGTTGTCCCCTGAAGATGAAAAGGCCGAGCTCGTTTCCCTGACCCCCAATTGTTATAATCGATCGTTCCTTCCGACCGACCGAGAGGCATACCGGACCGAGGTGGAAGGGCAACACTGCCCTCTAGTGGATACATCCAGTTTGTACATGCACATGTTAACCCAGAGTACAGAAGTCCTGACGTCACTCGTCCATCCCCTGGGTCGTAAAGTAATTTCCCTATGGAGAATAACATTGGGTCATCATAGAATCGTCTCATAAGAACAAAAATAAACAAACTGCCTTGGCGATATTGTCAGGGAGGAGCCTCTGCATCGTTTATGATAGTCAGTCACTCATATTTGAAACGGTCCGTTTCTGGTGAATATTTTTACTAATTCGGCAGAAGTAACATTAGCGTTTTCTCACCGTCAGTTGATGCTTCATATCCATAAGAGTAAAACCGCCAGGGTCATTTGTTTATGTTTGGAACACAGTTCTTATTTGACGCGATATTAAAGACGTCTATGGGAATTCAGAACAGGGGGGAAAAGGTTTTAAAGGTTTACGGTTCTAGAGGTTTTACATCTTCTAAAGCTCTAAGGTATTCTCTAAAATTCAAATGGTAGCCGATATGTCCTAAGTAGGCCGAACGTTGTAGAGTTGGAACGGAGTTTGTAGCTAAAAGTATGAAGGACTAGTTAGGGGTCAAAAAACGGGCCGAATACGTAGTGACAATAACGTCAGTGTGCTCGCTAAGTATATACTGTTAGGCACATACGTGAAATGTGTCCTCTGCACTTTAACAACCAACAGCCTCAAGTCACTGTAAGATTGCCACATTGTTGACCTGACCTGGAATCGTACCCAGGACATCCAGGATCTCCGGTTCACCAGGCAGGCCCACTAACCACTCAGCTATGGCACTCTGATTAACATCATGTCAGAAAATGAATGGAAACAAAAGTCTGACTATACTGAGTCAGAGTCAAGCTTTACAAAATGTAAGTTGTGTAAAAAAAAAAAGTCTGACTATACTAAGTTGTTATTTGTTTGTTTGTTTAAGTCAGGCTATACTCTACTCAGAGTCATAAGTTTACAAAATGTACTAAAGTACAGTGAACGTCTGTGCGGTTTGTCTTCATCACTGAAAATAACGTACATGTAAACAGATATAAAACTGCTGTCATGTGCAGTTGGGATGAAGAAACACAACCATTTCACTCCTAGTAGTACCTATTTGATTTGACATCCTGACTTGCTGCTGTGGCTGAGGCTTGAACCTGTTATCTGCGGCTCACTAGTCAGTGACTCTATCCATTCACCTACAGCTGTTTCCTTGTAATCTGTGGTTCTAAAACCTTTTGTTGTCAACCCCCCAAATTGACATGTATTTGGGCAGTGGACCCCAATGTGAAAAGATGTAGTGTCAGGGCCCCCCATGAAAAAGATTTATATTTATGCTGTAACACATTTTAAAGTTATTTGTCTTGTTTGTTGTTCAAGTCAAAGCACCAGGAAGGCTGTACTTGAGAGCCATCTGTTAGCTCAATGGGTTGAGACACAGTATTCATGATCCAGAGGCCATGAGTTCAAATCCCATTGATGTCTTTCCTATGAGTCTTTCCTTTGCAGACTGGCTTCCAGAAGATCAAGTGAAAACCAGCAGGAAGGCTGTATTTGTCATCCAACTGTTGGCTCAATGGGTTGAGACGCAGTATACATGATCCAGAGGCCATGAGTTCAAATCCCACTGGTGTCTTTACTGTGATGCTTTCCTTTGCAGACTAACTTCTAGAAAAACAAGTTAAAAGCACCAGGAGACCTGTAACTCTCAGCCAACAGCATAGCTCAACTGGTAGAGCGTCTGTCCAATAACATGACTTGACTTCACTTGAGTGGGTTCGATTCCCACTCGAGTGAAGTTTCCCCGGTATCTTGGGGCAACGGATAAATTGACTGATATCCTTAGTGATGCTTCCCTTTGCAGACTAACTTCCAGAAAACAAGTTAAAAGCACCAAGAAACCTGTAACTCTCAGTCGACAGCATAGCTCAACTGGTAGAGCGTCTGTCCAATAACATGACTTCACTTCACTTCAGTGGGTTCGATTCCCACTCGAGTGAAGTTTCCCCGGTATCTTGGGGCAACGGATAAATTGACTGATATCCTTAGTGATGCTTCCCTTTGCAGACTAACTTCCAGAAAACAAGTTAAAAGCACCAAGAAACCTGTAACTCTCAGTCGACAGCATAGCTCAACTGGTAGAGCGTCTGTCCAATAACATGACTTCACTTCACTTCAGTGGGTTCAATTCCCACTGGAGTCAAGTGTCCCCGGTAACTTGGGGCAACGGATAAATTGACTGATATCCGTAGAATAACTTGTAGGAGTGTGCTGGTTCAAATCCAGTTCAACCCAGGACCGAGCGGTCCTGGGTTCGATTCCCACTAACGTCAAGTCCCCGGTAAATTGGGGCAGCGGATAAATTGACTGATATCCGTAGAATAACTTGTAGGAGTGTCCTGGTTCAAATCCAGTCACCACCTTAGTAACTGAGACCGAATCTGGCCAATTCGGTCTCAGTTACTGAGATAGATAGAGGGTGTGTAGAGTGGACGGGGTAGAGTAAAGAGGGAATGTAGTGGGAGGAGTAGGGGGAGGATTAGGAGTAGGACTAGGGGGAGGAGTAGAAATAGGGGGAGGAGTAGGACTAGGAGTAGAACTAGAGTAGGGGGCCAGAGTAGGAGTAGAGGCCAGAGTAGGGGGAGGAGTAGGGCTAGAGTAGGAGAAGGGGTAGGGCCCAGAGTAGGGGGAGGAGTAGGGGGAGGAGTAGGGCCAGAGTAGGAGAAGGGGGAGGGCCCAGAATAGGGGGAGGAGTAGGGCCAGAGTAGGGGGAGGGCCCAGAATAGGGGGAGGAGTAGGGCCAGAGGAGGAGTAGGGGGAGGGCCCAGAATAGGGGGAGGAGTAGGGCCAGAGTAGGAGAAGGGGGAGGGCCCAGAATAGGAGGGGAGGAGTAGGGCCCAGAGTAGGGGGAGGAGTAGGGCCAGAGTAGGAGAAGGGGGAGGGCCCAGAATAGGGGGAGGACCAGAATAGGGGGAGGAGTAGGGCCAGAGTAGGGGGAGGGCCAGAGTAGGAGAAGGGGGAGGGCCCAGAATAGGGGGAGGAGTAGGTGGGAGGAGTAGAGGCCAGAGTAGGGAGCCAGGAGAGGGATATGGTTTTGGTTTCTGTATGGAGGTGAAATTTTATTAGAGATTTGCAATAACTAATAACTAGAGGGAAATAGGAATGTTGGCCTTAACTACATTCCCTCCACCACCTACATACAGAAACCAAAACCATGGCCCTCTACTCTCCCCCCCTACACTCCTCCAGCCTCTACTCCTACTCCGGGCCCTACTCATCCCCCTACTCCTGGCCTCTATTCCTACTACTGGCCCCTATTCTGGGCCCTACTCCTCCCCCTATTCTGGGCCCTCCCCCTTCTCCTACTCTGGCCCTACCCCTCCCCCTTCTCCTACTCTGGCCCTACTCCTCCCCCTACTCTGGGCCCTACTCCTCCCCTCCTATTCTGGGCCCTCCCCCTTCTCCTACTCTGGCCCTACTCCTCCCCCTATTCTGGGCCCTCCCCCTACTCCTCCTCTGGCCCTACTCCTCCCCCTATTCTGGGCCCTCCCCCTTCTCCTACTCTGGCCCTACTCCTCCCCCTACTCCTCCCCCTACTCTGGGCCCTACCCCTTCTCCTACTCTAGCCCTACTCCTCCCCCTACTCTGGCCTCTACTCCTACTCTGGCCCCCTACTCTAGTTCTACTCCTAGTCCTACTCCTCCCCCTAGTTCTACTCCTCCCCCTAGTCCTACTCCTAATCCTCCCCCTACTCCTCCCACTACATTCCCTCTTTACTCTACCCCGTCCACTCTACACACCCTCTATCTATCTCAGTAACTGAGACCGAATTGGCCAGATTCGGTCTCAGTTACTAAGGTGGTGACTGGATTTGAACCAGGACACTCCTACAAGTTATTCTACGGATGTCAGTCAATTTATCCGCTGCCCCAATTTACCGGGGACTTGACGTTAGTGGGAATCGAACCCAGGACCGCTCGGTCCTGGGTTGAACTGGATTTGAACCAGCACACTCCTACAAGTTATTCTACGGATATCAGTCAATTTATCCGTTGCCCCAAGTTACCGGGGACACTTGACTCCAGTGGGAATTGAACCCACTGAAGTGAAGTGAAGTCATGTTATTGGACAGACGCTCTACCAGTTGAGCTATGCTGTCGACTGAGAGTTACAGGTTTCTTGGTGCTTTTAACTTGTTTTCTGGAAGTTAGTCTGCAAAGGGAAGCATCACTAAGGATATCAGTCAATTTATCCGTTGCCCCAAGATACCGGGGAAACTTCACTCGAGTGGGAATCGAACCCACTGAAGTGAAGTGAAGTCATGTTATTGGACAGACGCTCTACCAGTTGAGCTATGCTGTCGACTGAGAGTTACAGGTTTCTTGGTGCTTTTAACTTGTTTTCTGGAAGTTAGTCTGCAAAGGGAAGCATCAGTAAGGATATCAGTCAATTTATCCGTTGCCCCAAGATACCGGGGAAACTTCACTCGAGTGGGAATCGAACCCACTCAAGTGAAGTCAAGTCATATTATTGGACAGACGCTCTACCAGTTGAGCTATGCTGTTGGCTGAGAGTTACAGGTCTCCTGGTGCTTTTAACTTGTTTTTCTAGAAGTTAGTCTGCAAAGGAAAGCATCACAGTAAAGACACCAGTGGGATTTGAACTCATGGCCTCTGGATCATGTATACTGCGTCTCAACCCATTGAGCTAACAGTTGGATGACAAATACAGCCTTCCTGCTGGTTTTCACTTGATCTTCTGGAAGCCAGTCTGCAAAGGAAAGACTCATAGGAAAGACATCAATGGGATTTGAACTCATGGCCTCTGGATCATGAATACTGTGTCTCAACCCATTGAGCTAACAGATGGCTCTCAAGTACAGCCTTCCTGGTGCTTTGACTTGAACAACAAACAAGACAAATAACTTTAAAATGTGTTACAGCATAAATATAAATCTTTTTCATGGGGGGCCCTGACACTACATCTTTTCACATTGGGGTCCACTGCCCAAATACATGTCAATTTGGGGGGTTGACAACAAAAGGTTTTAGAACCACAGATTACAAGGAAACAGCTGTAGGTGAATGGATAGAGTCACTGACTAGTGAGCCGCAGGTAACAGGTTCAAGCCTCAGCCACAGCAGGATGTCAAATCAAATAGGTACTACTAGGAGTGAAATGGTTGTGTTTCTTCACCCCAACTGCACATGACAGCAGTTTTATATCTGTTTACATGTACGTTATTTTCAGTGATGAAGACAAACCGCACAGACGTTCACTGTACTTTAGTACATTTTGTAAACTTATGACTCTGAGTAGAGTATAGCCTGACTTAAACAAACAAATAACAACTTAGTATAGTCAGACTTTTTTTTTTACACAACTTACATTTTGTAAAGCTTGACTCTGACTCAGTATAGTCAGACTTTTGTTTCCATTCATTTTCTGACATGATGTTAATCTGAGTGCCATAGCTGAGTGGTTAGTGGGCCTGCCTGGTGAACCAGAGGTCCTGGATGTCCTGGGTACGATTCCAGGTCAGGTCAACAATGTGGCAATCTTACAGTGATTTGAGGCTGTTGGTTGTTAAAGTGCAGAGGACACATTTCACGTATGTGCCTAACAGTATATACTTAGCGAGCACACTGACGTCATTGTCACTACTTATTCGGCCCGTTTTTTGACCCCTAACTAGTCCTTCATACTTTTAGCTACAAACTCCGTTCCAACTCTACAACGTTCGGCCTACTTAGGACATATCGGCTACCATTTGAATTTTAGAGAATACCTTAGAGCTTTAGAAAATGTAAAATCTCTAGAACCGTAAACCTTTAAAACCTTTCCCCCCCGTTCTGAATTCCCATAGACGTGTTTAATATTGCTTTATAAATAAGTTACAGGAGTTCTTACTGTATATGGTGTGTGTGATATGAAATTTGAGCTTACCCTAATCACAATAATCCCCGCATATATCGGTATCGGTAATTAAGAGTTGGACAATATCGGTATATCGGTTATCGGTAAAAAAGCCAATATCGGACAACCCTAACAATTACAGTATTCTCTCTCTCTCTCTCTCTCTCTCTCTCTCTCTCTCTCTCTCTCTCTCTCCCCCCCCCCCCCCCCCCAGGGCCATGTCTGGCCCTGTATTATCGCTGGTCATGGGGGGTTGGGCTAATTGGGAGTTGATGTTTTTTCTTGCAAACTTTTATTCAATATACGTGGTTGCGAAAGACGTTAAAGTATTTTGTGGCGGGAAATATGTCGTATATTGGCCCTTATTTGCTTATATTTTATGAACAGTATGCAAGTCAAAACCAGATAGAAATTATATTAAAGTTAAGAAGAAATAATGTGTTGATTCAGACCCAGCCTTGTGTCTACATAGAAAATCAGGGACACTCTGCATAGCTGTGAAGTGTGATTTACATCTCCTTTGTTAACCTGGGAGACAACAGGTCTGGCCTTTGTCTCCATTCCCATCCTGCCTGACTGGCATACAGTTGCAAATTAGGTCGGCAGATGTTCAAATCAAAGGACATGAAAGGAGTTGATCTGGTCACCTTTCACGGTGACCCCCACCCAAATGTGAAGCTACAGTGTTTAAAAGGTGAACTGTAAATGTGACTTGCTAGTTAGTGCTGTCTCCCCACGCCGTGAGGCTGTGAGGGAGAGGGCTCCCTGTTATGATGCTGTTGATGCTGAATAAATGAAGGATGATTCTGAACCCGATCTGGACGTCTTCTACACTTCTTTTAAGCAGCTAGGCCTGGTAACCCGCATCCTGGCACCTAAAATATACGACATATACATTCATGTTCAGATTGAAGTAATCATTGAAGACGAGTTAAAAAGTTAAAGCTCTATATTGTGATACAGACTAAAGGCTTTTTCTTGTAGAATACATTAAACTATTCAATGTGATTATGTGAGAGATCAAATATAAACACCAACACAATGAGTAGGGCACAGCAGGGAATCGAACCCCAATCCTGGTAAACCAGGAGCTCCATGCCTGTTCCGGTGTTGTGTTTTTTTGTTCTTTGTTTGTTTGTTTGAAATGTTTAGATTTGTTTTTTTTTACTTTACTGAAGTATTTCCAATTTTCAGTACTTTTACTCCACTACATCTCAGAAGCAAATATTGTACTTTTATTCCACTATTATTTGAAAACTTTAGTTACTTAGTAAAACATTAACCACTTCAGCCATGGACCCTTACCGGTCTAACTCTGAGAGTGTACATATGGTAACCAAATGGACCCTTGCATTGGTACACTGGTCTAAAAGGAAGCAAATGGACCCGACCCTAACAGGTCCATTTGGTTCCAGTTGTACGGTCAGAGTTGAAAATGTAAGTTCAGTGTAGATTGAAAGAGTTTCCTTCACTCTGTTATAAAATACTAGACCATACCCGGTCGGCGCAGCGCATCCGTGGGGGGATATGCGCACATGATCTGGCAACCCGGGAGGCAGTTCGTCCCATAGCTGGGCAGGCCCGTAACCATGGCGACATTGTTTGACACATAAACGCTAATAAGAAGCTGAGATTTGATGAAATTTAAAAACGGGCTACACAGTTGCGTTCAGATGGTAATGGTCAATGGCTGTGTGCAAAATCAGAGCAATTGCTCCAGCCACTGAGGAGAACCGGGTAGCTTCACGTACTCACGTACTCACCTACTCACCACTACAGACAGAGGTTACTAGAATTATAGTAGGATAAAGCCTCATTTTGTCCATTTCAATGTCATTAATTCACAGACAGGTTCCCCAAACTGAATTATTTTAAACAAAGCTGTTAAATGTTGGTGGGTAATAATAATGTTTAATTACCTGCTTGCAAGTGTGAAGAGCTGGAGTGTCTCACACCTGAGCTCTATTTATACCTAATTAATCACTGCTCACCACGCCTAGAGCCCCCCCCCCCCCCCCCCACACACACACACACGGTGGCAAATGCCTCTTTTAATATGTTTTGCCATTATTAACCTTGAGCTTAAAGCCGAAAAAAGCAGATCCACAAGCTCACAACAAGCTTACAGATCAGCTATTTTTCAACGCATGACACTGGCAGGCAACTAAGTGTAAATCATGCTGTTTAACTCTAATTCCAACCCCTACACCTAACCTCTAAACGTCTGATCCTAATCCTAACCCCAGTCTGAATCTTTGTCTTGTAAACATTATCTCTAAAAACCAAAAGTTTTTGTTCTATGCATAGGTCAATATCAGGTACCAACTGATGCCATGTTTGTCTTTCTTGTCTGTATAAATGTCAGCTTGTTACAGTTATTGGTTAATTTGTGCAATTCCTTATTTATTTTTTTACACTCAAGCCTTTTAAAATGCTGGCTCAAAGAATGAATTGAGAAAGGAAAACAAGTTCTTATAGATGCAGTCATTTGACCTCAGACCCATAGGATGTGCCAACCATGGTCAACCCTGACCGACGGAGGCCTCTATTGGTAAAACCTGTACAGATTAGCACTGTTGTTGTACAATTTCCAATAACAAGTAAAGTGGACATCTTATGTCAAACCTCTATTTTTATATCAGGCCATTTGGAAAAGCCTAACTTTACTTTAATAATTGTAACCAACTCTGTGTGGAATTTGCATGTTCTCCCCGTGTCCCCTAGGGTAGGTATCCTCACAAAAAACATGCAGTAATCCTGGTCTCTATACTGCCTCCCCCTGGTCAGCCAGGGCGCCTGATGGATGGGAAAGGAACTGGTTGGAATAACGTGTTCATTCCACGCGCTACGTCTAACCAGGGAACCTCCCCCTGTCGGGTGATAAGAAGTGGTTTGCTAGCTCTCATGCATTGAGGGAGGCATGAGCTCGGCTCTAGGCTCTCCCTAGGCTGGCAGAGGGAGTGTAGTGCCTAGGATTACTTAGACAATTGGCACTGAGTGAAAAAATGGGTTACAAAATTGTGGGATAAAAATTAAAAAAAAAATAATAATAATAATAATTGTAACCAATAATAATTGTAAACATGGCAGGTTCTTGGACAGACTCAATAAATGCACTGACTTTTCATAGAGTACTAAATAATTGTAATAATTATTATGAAAAGAATCATGACTAAAATCACTGCTAAAATAGTTAATCTGTTTGAATAAAGGGCATCACTAGCAATAAACTCACAGGGAAGCTCCTGTACACTAAAACAGGCTATGTAGCAAATGCGTGTCATGGAGTGGAATGCTTAGAGTCTGTACTACGGCAGTAGACTTTGGTCCACTGTTTTCTCATTATCTCCTTTTCTCATCTCTGTAGAGACAACCCAGAAGAAGAAGTGGCCACATACTATCAAAGGCTGGCTGGGTACATGGATTCAAAGCTGACAGAGCTCAAATGTCACCGAAGGCAGAATAATTAAGTTAAGAAAAGAAGCCTCTATATACTTTATACAACAAATAGCAAAACTTGCAGACCTACCAAATCAGACGCAATGTGTTGTGAGCTTGTAAATCAGCTATTCCCTCTTTTTTTAAATTATTATTAGAAGTAAAAAATATGCCCACGTGATGGGAAGGATGTCAATATTAATGTGGTTGGCTTTATGTAGGCATGCATATATTGCTGATGTGTAAATAAACATATGTTTAACATTTATGTTTAACATTAGTTAACATTTATGTGCATATATATTAAACATATATGTGCTTATATGTTTTACATATACGCACATATATGTTTACCATATACAGTATGTAAAACATATATGCTCATATATGTGAAAACCTATATGTGCGTATATACTGCACCCATATATGTACATATACTGTATGTGTGCATATATGTGCATATATGGATATATATGTGCATATAAGTAGGGGTCCAATTTCGGATATGTGGCATGTTAAACATATGTGTTATATATAATAGATATATAGGTTCATATATTTTTATGTATATTATGTTATGACATGGTCAGCAATAGCAACAGACTTTGGGCCAAGTGGTTTCACAACAACACTAAACTTGACTGAATTCTCTTTGGTCGGGACTCCAATAAGAGAATGGCTCATTAGCTCTGATGTATTATGGAAATAATCGACACTAAATTATTATTCTGTGTGTGTTTTCTTACCAGTCACAGCTTGTTCTCAGCAACTAAAACCACCTGGAAGTGAAGGTTACAGAACAGGAAGCAGTTCCTGAATATATAGAGTGTATAAGTGTATTGCGCCCTCCAGTGGGAACATGCAACTACACCTGTTTTGAGTGCGTGGGGATCCCATTTTAAATAAGCCATTGAGCTTTTATGAGCGATCCAGTTTAGAGGACCTTGTATTGTGAATTGTACTTCCATGTACTGTTTCCATGTCTTTCTTAATAAAGTACTTCAATCATTTGATATTGATATAGGTAGGAACTCTTTGTGTCCCGACCCATTAGCCTTGTAGCCTCATCAACCACCCAAACAGTTTTCAAATGACTCCCCACGTTCAAGCTTGTTTTTTTTTTACTTTTACCACATGTACACAGACTTTCAAACTTTTTCAAAATTTTCTCCCTTCAGTTTTGAATTAAGGCATGATTGTCATCCCAGCCTATAATATTGTGATAATACCAATTGTATTTTACATGCAAATATTGGGACAAGAAGCCGATCAGACTGCTTTGCTTGGCCCAGTGGATGGGAAATTTAGATTAAAAAACTCTGTGATGGAAGCGTGGATAAAAACACGGTTGTGTGCAGAACTATTTTTTGTTGCTTAAACTTATGTATTCACTCATTGATTCACTCATATACCAAGACTAACCAGCTACTGCAGAGCCATGTGGCCTGCGGCAGCATGCTGGCAACATGCTGATTCATCATGATTATGCTGATTCATCATAATTATGATGTCAAATAATCTGAAGGGTCAATGTTAGGCATGCGTGGCAACACTTTGTGTTATGTGTGTCGTCAGACCAAAGCTCTGGTCAGCCTGTATAAGGCGTTACAGGGAAGTTGACAAAGGAAACTAGTGTTGTAGATAGACAGAGACTGGCCGAGACCACGATGATGCAGTGGACGGTGACAAAAAATAAAGAAGGGCAAGAGAGAAACAGCCATGCGTTTGTGGCAGTCGGGCACAAGTTGTACTCTTTTGGAGGGAAACACAACTACAACGATCAGATTGATGTGCATGTCTTCAACACAGTGTCTTTGAGCTGGGTGAATTTGCCCCCGGTGACGATCGGTAGAGTAGAACGTCCGTGCGTGGATGTTTCCTCCACGCACTGGGGTCACACAGCTGTGCTGGTAGAGGATATAATCTACATCTGGGGAGGGGTTCCTTATGGTAACGTGCTTTATGCATTTGATGTCAACCTCTACAGCTGGTTCAAGCCCAAGGTTTCTGGGACTGTTCCGGAGGCACGGTGTTGTCACTCAGCCTGTGTCCTGGGGAGGGTCATGTATATATTTGGAGGATTCAGCTGGTTTACTAAACACAGCTCCAATGATATCTACAAGCTGGACACCACCCCACTGGTCTGGTCTTTTATTAACCCCAGAGGCACCCCGGCACCTCCTTCAGAATGTCACTCTGCCACCATCATAGGGACAAAGATGTTTGTAATGGGTGGACAAGAGAGTCACTACAAATCCCACTACGACATCAGAGTGTTTGACACAGAGACCAACTGCTGGCTGAGTATGCCTTCCGCTCGGCTTCCTTCAGAAGGATACATGTGTCATTCAGCCTTTGTCTACAATGGAGAGCTGTATTTATTTGGACACACTGAAATCAATGATTTTTGGAAATTCAACCCAGAGACCTTCTCATGGAAGAAGGTTGAGCCTAAGGGGAAAGGCCCATGTAGGATGTTTAGGATGTGCTGTTGCAAGGTGGAAGATCGTATCATCTTCTTTAAAGATGACCTGCACATCTTAGACTTTAGTCCTAGCCTGAAGACGTTGTGCAAGATAGCAGTTATTCAGTACGGTTTGGAGCAGTCAGAACTCCCACACGACATCAGGTGGGAACTGGCAGCCATGACCACAAACGGCAACAGATGACAACGGCAGAGTCCAGACAATGTATTATTTTTTGTTTTTACGGCATGGCCGTAGTAGTGGTAGGAGGCAATTAATCTACATGCGCCTGTGTGTGTGTCTGGAGCTTGCGAACCACTGCACTCAGTGTTCAACACAGAATTTATTGTGCACACTGTCGGTAGACTCAGCAGTACCACCATGCATCTTTTACGGCATTGCTCTGAGAGAGGATAGTCTACGAAAATAAGAAAGTTCTGTCTGTCTGTGTGTGTGTGTGTGTGTGTGTGTGTGTGTGTGTGTGTGTGTGTGTGTGTGTGTGTGTGTGTGTGTACGAACCAGCTCACTGGCCTTATTGTTAGAGTGTAAGCCCTGTAGATAGGATCCTGGCCTATGGGCACGCGGCAGACCAGGGTTCAGATCCCAGGTGTTAAATGTGCACATGTCTGTTTTTCCGGAGCTAATCTCGCAAACCACTGGACCACTGTGTTTTCCAAGCCCCCAGAACCACGGAGAATGATTGAAGCCTCAGAGGCCTGGTGGCCAAATCTGTCAATGCAGGACTTCCGCATTTGGGACGCTATCGTCTGAAACGCTCCAATGTTGGAGCCAATCCAGGAAGTAGAGGTACTTCCGGGTGCTACATGCGCTTGTGATCAACTTTCATTGAAATGAATAGGTGGGGGTGGGGTCGTCCACTCTCTAGATATATTATAACTCTATAGTTTATAAACGCTCACCCCCCAAAACCTGATTTACGATTCTGTGCCTATCGGTACATAACTCGGACGGCGCTGACTCGGCTCAATGAACTTCACAACGTTCGGCACGGCAACTCGCTCGCTTTAGCTCGCTTGGTGGTGTCTCTCGTGGCTCAAGTTCGCTTGAGACGGTGCGCCTCCGACGCGGTCCAAAACTATACTTTATACAAAACACCTACTGAGCCCTGTCGGTAGGTCAGTATGTCTTGATTAGACCAATCAATAGTCTGATTAAACGTGATAATGTCCCATTCAGTGCATTGACAGCATCCAAAATGGGTGCATTTTGAGCTCTTGCCCCCTACTGAAACACTGACGAAAAAACGTATTAATAAATCACCTTGCCCCAACAACTACTCCAAACCTGTGACACCGGCTAGCCAATTCCTAACAATTCCCTGTGGTGATCCAACTGAAAAATGGCAGGCTTTTAGGTGTAGGAAAAGTGAAAGATAGATAATGGTTTTGGATGTGTGTAAAAGGGTAGGTTTTGGTTGCACATGTTTGAAAATCATTTGATTTGAGAAACTATCCACTAGAGAAACTGAACTGAAACCAGAGGAGCTTGAGAATCAACTCATAGCCAGAAATGGTGTTTTCCAGAACATTAAACTGCTCCCAAAGTCTTGTTGGAATGCTCTAATTCACTGGTTCTCAATGTGGCCGACCTGATTACAGTCCAACTGAGTTTGTCGTCCACCACGAACAGGAAGTCAACGTAGAAAAGATCCATCAAGCTCTGAAGACCTTCAAATCAAGGGGTAACAAGTATTATCAGTAGTAGTATTTTTTTTTTATCACACAAACAGGCCAATAATAGTTGAACGGAACGTTTGCACAATACATTTGGCACAGATCGGCTCAGCGGTTTGCAAGATTAGCAGTGGACAAAAGCACAACCAGTCACACAGACAATCGGCCAACCTCTTGTGTGCGTCATATAGCTCATCAAAACAAAACAGCAAACAAATTGAAAGGTCATCCCACCAGCCGTTTTATAAAGCTTTTTTTTCTCCATCACAGTCACACAAACAGTTGAGCATGGCATGGCATACCAGAGAGACATCTGAAATATACCATAATGTCCATTCAAACACATAATGATGGGAATTCATGCAACACTATATATGCATTTTGCAATCAACAATAGGGATGCATACTAGTAACAAACAAAACACCAAAACAAAAAAACAACACGACTCTTCAAAGCATCAAACAAGAGCTCAAAGGAAAAGAGAGAAAAACACAGTCGTGGTTTAAGCACCTGCATTTCAGCCTTTTGTTCAAAGTACCTTCCCCAGATCATAGAAGTTAGGAAGGAAGGACGGACGGACGGACGGACAGATTCACATAGAACACAAATGAGCATCACAATAGATAGAAATGAGCATAAAACAAGATAAACAAATGCATAACTCAAAACAAATCAAATCGGCTAAGGAAGTTATTGACACACATTGTATATGGGAGTGGTTATTATGGATTAACTTGCAGGCCAACAGCTTGTTCTCAGATAGTTTCAATCGTTTTCCAGGTTATAAGCCAGATGTTTGCAGATGTTTGCACATCCCTACAGTACATCTATATGTAAACAAACTCTAGTGAATCCTGGGGTGTTTGACCACTACAATATATTATATGAATTATGCTATTATGTCTTTTCCCACACACACAGTAAACACCTCGTCTCTGTCGGGTGGAAACCTCATATGTCCAAAACGGTTACTTTTCAGGATTCAAATTCAAACGTAGAAAAAGTAGAAGATCTGCAAGCTTAAAAACCCACCACGCTTCACGTCACGTTTCGCATTTCGAGCTTGTACATCTGCTACTTTGGATGCTTTTGTGTGACGCTGTAGTATGATCGAGTACAGGGCATTAATTTACGAAGAACACAAAAGGTTAGAATATGGAGATAAGAGGTTTCTGCCCGATTTGATAGTGCAGAGGCCATGGAGGTAGCAGGTATAAGAGATAAACAGCAGGTGTTTCACCCACCCACCCCTCCTCAGAAAGCAGAGTCATATTCCAGGCAGGATGTGACCCCCCCCCATCTCTCTCTCTTTCTCCTCTCCCCTCTCCATCCACCAGCCTGTATCTCTCCTACCAAGTTGCACGTCCTCTCATCATCCCCCCTGTCTGTTTCTAATATTTTGATGAACTGTAGATGGATTAAAAAGGGCTGAAAGGGAGGATGGGGATGCTGTTGTTGTGTGTGCCTTACGTGAGGAGCCAGCGGTGTGCGGGGGAGTGAATTCATCTTCCACGGACCTCCCTCCGTGACGGGAGGGGATTAGCTGGAGCCCAAATGGAGCGGTGTAGACAGAACAGGCTCACGCAGGGAGACAAACAGCTATGAAGACAAGACAGACACACAGCTATAAAGACCACAGGGACAGACAGACAGACAGACAGACACACAGCTATAAAGACCACAGGGACAGACAGACAGACACACAGCTTTTTAGACCACAGGGACAGACAGACAGACAGACAGACACACAGCTATAAAGACCACAGGGACAGACAGACAGACAGACAGGCACACAGCTATAAAGACCACATGGACAGACAGACGGGGACACAGCTATAAAGACCACTCAAAACATACAATAACATATTTTCTTACATACCAGATTGATAGTGCTACTTTTTAAATCTTTTCTTTTTTGTTGTTTTTAGTATTTATTTGTAATACACTCTGATATTTTATATATTTTTGTTAATGTATTTTAATGTCTTGAACCCCAGGAAGACTAGCTGACGTTACGGCGTCAGCTAATGGGGATCATTTAAATAAATAAATAAAAACCACACAGGGACAGACAGACAGACAGACAGACACACACAGCTATAAAGACCAGAGGGACAGACAGTTACAGAATGAAGACCAGATAGACAGACTGAGACACACTTGTAGACATAACACATGGTACACAATAATACGAATAATAATAATATCTGGAATTTATATAACGCTTTTCTAAGTACTCAAAGACGCTTTACGTGTGTGTGGGGGCCAGGGGAGAAAAGGAGAACAACTTTATAAGCAAAAAAGATAAGAATTAAAAGCAATAGAAAACACAAAAAGACATGCATATTGCATACACAGACACCTGCAGGCATATACTGTAGATATATCTATACACGCGCACACACACACACACACACACACACACACACACACACACACACACACACACACACACACACACACACACACACACACACACACACACACACACACACACACACACACACACACACACACACACACACACACACACACACACCCACCCTTTGGCTAGAGTGTGAGAGTGGCTGCAAGATTGGGGTTGAAGCACACTGTGGGTTTCTTCATGTTGTCTAATAGAACAGAACACACACCAAAATCCGTTTGGTGCCGAAGCACATTTCGATAAAGCAAAGTCCAACTTCAGAGACACTGCACAAGATCAACCTCTCGGAAACATCGTGCTCAGTCCAAGTCAGACGGCAAATACGAAAGACGTGCTTGACTAGAAGATTCATTAAGAAACATAAACATTTAGAAAATACCATTTGAAATAAGCTACAGATGTGCCACTTCAAAACTTCACATGTCCTGCCATCGCCAAGACAGTAAATTTTCAGGGGATTCCCAGGGCAATAAGAGGGACAAAGAAGGGCATTTAAAATGCTGAATTATTTTGATGATCACTGCTTTTATGATGCTAATTAATTTGAGCAACTGGTCAAATCACCTTTCGCCTCATAATGAGTCTGACACCTTCTTAAACACACATTCTTTTGTTCTCATGTATATGGATGTCTGTTGAAGGGAAAAACGGGGGTGTGTAGTGACAACTTCTTTTCAGGGGCAAAACAGTGCATTTTAAGGGCAGAAAAGGGAGGAAAAAAATGCATTTTCAGGGGACTTTCAGGGAAAGAACAGTAACGTGTGAAGTTTTGAAGTGGCACATCTGTAAATGTCACTTTCTCTAATCGGATTTTCTTAACCTTTGAGCAAGCGTTCAAGGCACAGATGAGCTCATTTCATGGTACACCAGTCTGCCTTGCCTCGCCACACCTGTGGAAAAAACGTTGAATTCAACCTTTTTTCCCTTTCCTCTGTAATTAGGGGTCCAAGCACCTGCAGGTGTTGGAGCCCTATTGATAATAATTGCCAGAACACTGAAATGAAAATGAAAATATAACATTAATATTGAAAAAGGGCCATGCAGCCAGGTTGTTCAGTGCCAGTGTCACTAGAAAGAGGATACTATAGCCTCGTTAAAGTGAGTGACAGTCACAACACTAGAGGGAGCGACCATGACCCGGTACCACCCAAATTTAGAACAAACATGGGAAAATTCTCATTCCACCAAAATGTGGAATGCCCTGACACCATCCATTAAAGGATGTGTATAACTGGTTACTCTCAAAATTGGCCTGAAAAAACATCAGGAGACCACAAGGGGTTGGTATAATTTTCTAAAGGAGGTGTTATTCACTGCCGCCGTTCCGTTTTTCTCCTTTGTACAAAAGTGTTTGCATTTGTTGATGATTTGTATTATTGTGTTGATTTTTGGTGCTATGTTGATGACTTTAATACATAGGGCCACAATGGAAACAACAGTGGTGGACAGTAACAGAGTAAATGTACTTGAGTACAGATTCTGAGGATCTGTACTTTACTTGAGTATTAGATTTTTGGGGCGGTGTAGCTGCCCCCTATAAGTGAGTTTTGGACACCGACCAAAAGATTTGTATACCCCCTAACCCTTCCATTGTTAATGCAAATCGATACTTTTGCAAAGTCAGCCAATCACATTACAGCTAGTTTCATCACCACTAACTGTAATGTGATTGGCTGACTTTGCAAATTCAGGACTGTGATTGGCTAGCGAAACACATGACACATGTGCAGCCCTATGAATAGCAGTATGGACTTTAAAAAAGGTCATTTATGCTTTTTTTTAAAAAAGTGAGTCATTTTTTTTTTTTTTTTTTTAATTTTTATCCCACGATTTTGTAACCCACATTTTTTCACCCAGTGCCAATTGCCTATGTAATCCTGGGCACTACCTACCCTCTGCCAGCCTAGGGAGAGCCCAAGCTGAAGCTCATGCCTCCTTCAATGCATGAGGAGCAAGCAGGCCGCTTCTTATCACCCGACAGGGGGGAGTTTCCCTGGTTGGACATAGCGCGTGGAAGGAACACGTTATTCCAACCAGTTCCCTTCTCCTCCATCAGGCGCCCCGGCTGACCAGGGGGAGGCAGTATAGTGACCAGGATTACTACATGTTTTTGTGAGGGTATTAACTACCCTAGGAGACACGGGGAGAACATGCAAACTCCACACAGAGTAGGCCCTTTCACCAACCCCACCTAGGGTATGGGCGCCGATGACGTGGAAAAAAGTGAGTCATGTTGTGATGACCACACACCGCCCACTTCACACTGGGTGTGATTTTTTAATACTTATTACTCTTACTTGAGTACATTTCCAAGAAAAATATTTTACTTTTACTCGAGTAAATTTCTTGGAAGGCTGTAAAGTACTGAGTACTTTTAAGCCCACTCCACATCCACACCAATGATTCGCCATGCAACTCCTTGCAACATGGAACTACTTGCAACTACTTGCTAGCCTGGTATCCAGCCTGCTTCGCTACGTTCGGCAGACTTTTTTTTCTCTCTTCGCTTCTCAGTCTGGAATGCACCCCATTGACTCGTTTTGCAGAACAACACTGGAACTACATATGTTACGTTAGGCAACATCGTTGCTGATTGGATGTTGTTCAAACGAATGACGAATCACAACGATCACACTGGTTTTTTTGTCCCGCCCCGCACCACAGACCAATCAGAAGCCACGGCACGACTCGAAACGTTTGCCATGTCCCGCCTCCCTTGGAGATAGGAGGCATTCCAGACTGAGAAGCGAAGAGAGAAAAAAAAGTCTGCCGAACGTAGCGAAGCAGGCTGGATACCAGGCTAACTACTTGCAACCATTTCCCCCAATGGCAGTTGCAAGGAGTTGCATTGGTGTGGTTGACCTTAAAACGGTTCTGTTGCAAGAAGTTGCAACTAATTGCCTTGGTGCGGTTTGGCCTTTAGGTTGGCTGTTTTCTTGTCTTCCCTAAAATGCGATTGGCCTAACTTCTGCTCTCACACTAGTCGTGTTTCTGGCTTCCCCCTCCGCTCGCCTCTTTGTTACATCTTGTATGGGTGTATAGGAGTGAAAGTAATTAGTTCTGGTTTATTTCTATGTTTTTATAGGTGTTTCTGCAGGCTTTGTATAATGTAGTGGTTCTACAAGCACATCAGTGCATGCAGTGCTGGTTTCAGTGCTGAGTTACAGTACTTCTCTGAAACAAGAGTTACAAGGTCCTATAAATTCATTGTGAAAACATTACAGCAATTCATTGATGTAAACATTTCGAAATGTACTACTTTTACTTGTACTTTAAGTATTTTTTAAAGAATGTTCTTTGGTATATTTAAAAGCAATTACTTTTTTACTCTTACTTGAGTAACATTTTGACTGAGCTACTTTTACTTATAGTGGAGTAAATTTGACCGAGGAGTATCTGTACTCTAAAGGCCATTGCACACAGGGTGCGATTATTCGCACGGAAAAAACGCACCCTGTCTGAGCCAACCTAATAATCGCAATAATCGCATCCTGTGTGCAATGGCCTTTACTCAAGTACTGGGGTCGAGTACTTCGTCCATCTCTGGGAAACAAGTCCCCAGGACTTTTTTGTGTTATCCTTTTAGCCTAGGGATAGTTCACCCCTTAAGGCCTTTTTGTCTATCGATTAGTCACCCCATGACTTGAACACCCCATGCAACAAAAACAAAAACAAAATCTATTTTTCAAGTCTCCATGGGGTGACTAATCGATAGAAAAACATTTATTTTTAAATGAACTATCCCTTTAATGTCTTAATGTACCACGTGATGCTTACATTTCTGACTAATAAAGTATTCAATCAATCAATATAGATATAGACAGGGTAAAACCACAGTGGTCATTCTGGAATATAGATCACACTCCATGGAGTGATTGGATGTTGTGGTGTTCATCTTCACAACTTTGGTCCACCTTGAGTGTGGAAAGGGGCTCAGAGAGATGATGAAATGAAAAAAGAGGAAATAGAAAGATATGAACTTACAGTGTGAGAAAGCACTAAATCAAATGCATGATGGACGAATACATGTTTTCCAACACGTTTTTATACAGCTATTATGCATGTTCTTTGTGGTTTTAGTTTACATAGTAGTGAAACAACCTTTTAAAATGTACTTAACATTTTTACATATTAACAGTAACAAAATGGAGATACGATTGTGGTTCTCAACTTTGTGCGGGCCAGCGTCACCCTATAATATCCAGGAGGTCCTTTAAGTAATTACAATATTCATATTCCAAATTTTTGTGTTTTTTCGCCCTACTTGATCATACAGTGCAGCATCACACAAAAGTATCAAAACAGATCTACAAGCTTGAAACGCGTTGCGAAGCAATATGTTTTGAGCTTGTCGATCTGCTATTTTTGCTATTTTAGAATTTGAATCCTGAAAAGTAAGTTTTGACATAATGAGGTTTCCACCCGACAGAGACGATATATTTAATTCCAATAAACACTTTCCATTGTCCATGATTTACTAACTGTTTGGGGGTGTCAAACTTTGTATTGTTATTGAGGCAATGGTTAAGTGGATTTCCGCATTAAACCCTTTAATGCAATAATTTGAATGACACTTTTCATTCTCCATGTAGCGCATCATTAATTTTCATATAATTAATGATTCACTTCATAAAACAATGAAACAAAGGAATATTATTCCTTTGCGTTTAGATTTAATTGAATTTAGATTACAACCAATGTTATTCATGTCACCTTTTATTGTTTTGAAGCACATGAATGGATAACTATATAGTGCAATAACAGCAATCATACAGATTGAACACAGCATCTGAATAGATAAATGATATGGGGGGATTGATACAGGTAGTACAGTCAAAGGCTATGCTAAAAGGATAACACAAATAGCCCCCCCCAGGGGCTTGTTTCCATTGTGGTCCATTGTACTCAATTCATCGGTAATACATATACATACAAGTATGTCAGTATGTCATGTTTATTATGGAGTCTGTCAGCTGGCCTGGATGCTGCAGGTTCAGTAGATTTAACAATACTGACATATTTTGAACACAACTCTAACCTTCTCTGGACAAAAGTGTCAACAACTTATCAGGAGAACAGTATGTCTGCAAAATAGAAGGTGCAGAGCCTTACACCAGAGGTTCTCAAAGTGGGGTCCTTGGGGCGGGGGGTTCCAGGGGGTCCCCACTCCCCAGCAAAAGTAGTTAACATAGCATCACAAACATTTTAACCACTTTATCCATTGAAATGTTGGCTATTCAAAAATAGCAGATGTAGCCTGCAAGCGTATGGCAAGCGTGTGCCATGCTGCGAGCTTGTACATCTGCTATTTTGGAAAAATATCGAAAATGTTTGGAAACGCTTGTCACAAATGTTCTCTTCTAGGGGTGCCTGGCACTAAACATTTTCAGATGGAAGTCCGCGGCCAAACTTTGAGAACTATTTCCGATTTTAATGGGCGAATGGGTTCACATAGCAGGTCAAAGACAGCACACTTCATAAACATGACTGAGTAGCGCTATGTACTGTAGAAAAACTGAGAAATGTGCCCAGATGTCCGCTTTCAAAATACTGGGTGCGTTGTTTATGACCTACTACTAATCTCCGCCTCCCTAATTCATCTCCCATAGCATTGGCCTAGCATGTAGCCTAATAATGTTTGCGCAATTGGAATCAACAATAAAAGTTAGTAGGCTATAATCGATTACTGTATGTTATAACGCAACTGTATGCAGAATCGTCCTCATTTCAATGCATCTTAGAATCGAGACATTTCCACACCTCTAAACACTAATGCAAAAAAGGCAAAAATCTGAACAAAAGATTCACAAGAGAGGGAAAAAGAAACATTGGCCGCTCTGAGTGAAAAGCCGGGTTATACGACCGTTTGAACATTGGCGACAATGGTGGAGGAACTCATTTGCAAAATGTGATGGTTGCATCTTGTTTGGTACTCTATATATTTTATACGTGTAACAAAACAGGTAATAACCATGTACAAGGGATGAATTAACATTCATCCGATTCATTCAAATAAATTAGTAAAAAAGTATTCCACTCTTCGTAATTAACTAAGAGCTAACTAACTCGCTCTGAAATCAGGGCATATTCTCACAGCATATTTACGAAACGTATCCTATGAATTCAGAAAATGTTAAAAAATATTCACGCAAAAAACGTTCACAATGACTGAAAAATATCTGTACTATCTTAGCCTACGTAGTATGCATAAGACATAGAGTCTCTGTCGGGTGGAAACCTCATATGTCCAAAACTGTTACTATTCAGGATTCAAATTCAAAAATAGTGTCGCGTTTCAAGCTTGTAGATCTGCTACTTCTGATGCTTTTGTGTGACGCTGTAGTATGATCAAATAGGGCCTTAAGTAACGAAAAAACACAAAAAGATCAAATATGGAGATAAGAGGTTTCTGCCCGACAGCAACGACATGACCCTGATCTGTCCAGTGGTTTGTGAGTTTAGCTCGCCCCCTAGAAGCCACGCTGTAATGTCCCTCATGCTGTTGCATGAGGGACATTTCCTCAATCCTCTCTGTACTCCCACAGGTCCTTCTCATAGCCTTCGTGCACGTGCTGTAACAGCACTCTTCGCCTGCTCTCACAGTATCTGTACACGAGTGTTACTTTCTGCTTGATGTCCTGCAGGGAGTCCCGGGTGATGTCATGCGCTAAGTAGCGAGACAACACCTCGACCGCGCTCATGAGATCCGCCAGGTTGTTCTCGAACATGATGGCCTCGTTGTTCTTCTTGAGGTAGAAGGCGAACGCGCAGGTGAACGTGAGCGTGGAGCGGCACTGGCACAGCACATCCGCGGCCCACTTCAGGAACCGCAAGTCAGTGAGGGGTATAAGGCCAGTCACCTCCTCCATCTTCTTCTGGACGTTGGCGTAGAGTTCGTGCTCAAAGCGCAGACTGTGCATGTCATTCATGTAGCTATTGTAATACAACAGGTACCTCTGGAGGTCTGCCCTGGAGTGCTCCTGTGCATCTCGAGCCGCCTTGGCAGCGTCTTCATCGTACGTCGTGGGACTGCAGACAAAGTTGGATAAATGTTTGGGTGCCCACGGGCCCATGCAGTGCCAACAGAACTCAGATCTGCAGATCTGGTTCTGACAAAGCATGTAATTGCAGCCGCCGTTTTTCTCGATGGGGATGTGGCATTCTGGACAGTTCTTTGTATTTCCTGCGATCCAGCTATAGGTTGCGCCTTCCTCTGTGCATTTCTTCATCCATTTCTTCAGCCACTTGCACTTGACAGGAATGTGCCAGTTTTCTCCACAGCTGAAGCAGAACTGGCGACCACACTTGCACCTTACAGGCTTGGCAGCCGGATACTCGACTCTGATGACGTGATGGCAGTCGGGCGTAGGACACCACTTGAACAGTCGATTGCGCTCAACAAAACTATTTGCGATTAAGCGCTGATACTTCAACTTCACTTCTGAATCTGTTATGAGGCTCAGGATTGTGTTGTCATCGACCAGTATGTCACAACTATAAGCAGGACAAGAAATGGTCGGTCCCATTCCTTCTGCTGTGATTTTGGTGGTCAGGTAATCTCTCCAGCACTGCATGCAGAACTTGTGTGCACACCCCAGGCCCGTGAAGGTTGTGTTTGGGTGATCTAGATAGCAGATCTCACAAGGCATATCCTGCACCGGTGATATCGCGACGATCAGGGGACAGGTCAGAGATTCCTCACTGGGGTTGATGACGTGACACTCGGAGAACATCGTGTCTAGGTTTCCGTCAAAGTACCTTTCTATCAGCTTGTCCTTATCCCAACTGAAGTGACTGAGAAGAATGCGTGTCGTTGTCGCGGGGTGGTCGATGATCTCCTTGACGACCTGGATACACTCTGCAATATGTTGGAAGATCTGGAAGAGGCTCAACACCTCAAAACTGTAGTCGTCAGCCTCCTCCTCCAGTGCCGGGCAGTAATGTAAGATCGGGTCAGGTAAAGGGGGGTTATCATCCTCTAGGGGCAACTTGGCAGTTTGGCTGTAGTCCACCTCCTGTCCCGGGCCGTGGGCCACTCCACCGGTGTCACTGCCATCTTCGCCGCATTCCTCCTTTTTGTCGTCAAATTCATACGCTTTATCCAAGCTCATTCCTAGGGGTGAGAAATTAATCTAAAATTAAAATAGCTCAATACCACCGTAATCGGCTGTGTTTAATAATAGCTAAGAAATGTCCGGCCGTTTATAAAGTGTGGTGTAGTGTGACGTCACCACTAGCCATGGCCAGATGATCCCCATGGTCCCATGATGGCCTTTCATCATTACACAATTCAACTCACTTCAAGTTCTACATGACACGCCATGCATCCACAAAACGTGTTACACTATGTAGTCTGGCCTTCGATCAGGTACTTAATTTGTGCCTATTTCACCCACACAATAACTTGTGGGGCCACGGTGGGCAACATTGGGTAATGTTTATATAGACAGACACACACACACACACTACTGACGTCATAGGACTGATAGAGTGATGTCCAAGTGCTTTGATAGCCCCCAAGTACAGTATTTTGTGCCCATTACACTTGGGCAACACTGGGCACTGATCTAGACACACACACACACACAAACAGTATTGATGCCATAATGCATTTGTACACACTCTTTTTTTTGCCACTTATATTATTTGACAATTTGGCCAATGTTTGACCAGTTTATTGTCTCCGCCAGGAGACTATGTTTTCACTTTCCGTCCCCCCCCCCCTCGGCCAAGCTAACATTGGTCAAGCCTCACGTGACACGTGACAATACGTTGAAAGAGTGTGCTCTGATTGGCTAGTGAGACGCATGACGTATAGCGGCCTATAAATAGATGTAGGTAAGACAGGAATAATCACGAAATGGCTGAGAAATGGCGGAGCAATACATTATGTAGACACACTGGTGTCATCACAATACGTAATATAAATAGCTTAGACAGGATTAATCAATATTTGCTGGCGGAGACTTGTGCTCCGAGGAGCACATTTTCTAGTTCATTTATTTTCTTTTGTATTAAAAAGGTCTTAATAAAAGTCCTTAAATTGTAACTTAACTGTCATCTGGGGACCCTAAAAAAATCATGTGGGGACCCACTGGGGGTCCCGACCCACAGGTTGAGAACCACTGTGCCAAACAGAGCACAGTGGAGGATGAGACAGGATTCTTTGTCCATTTAATCAGTCCCATGACGTCACTCAGACAGCCAACATTACCCGGTCTGACACCATCATCTGTCCAGCCAATGGGAACTCCATTCAACCATGACATTGTTTACCCGAATCCATAGCGACGTTGGATCAGAGCGTCACAGTATTATAATGTTAGTTATGCTGTTATTGCAGGCTATTTAGCGAAGCAGGTGCTTTTCAACATCAAGTACATCAATCAAAATGAGTAACAAATAGTAAAGAAATTAAACCAATATTTATCATCATACAATTAAAAAAATACATTACCGCAATTTGGAAGAAAGTAGAGCAGATGTTCTTTCTTTTACTTCCTATCAGCTAAACCGGGTCTTTTTAACCTCCGTCTCTGTAAAAATCAGTTTCAAGAGAACTTCCTCTTCTCTGGCCAGTGAGACTATTTCTCACTGGCCAGAGAAGAGGAAGTTCTCTTGAAACTACGCCCTAGAGACAGCCTTTCCACCAATACAATCATACAGATTGCATTTTAAAAAAGAGTACATTTCAACTCAATCCTCCATGAACAGTGAACACATCTTAGTTAAATAAAAATTGGGCGCTTGGGTGGCGCAGTGGTAAAGTGGTAAAGTGCTTAAGTGCGTGCCCGCCACAGCGGAGGCTGGGAGTTCAAATTCACTGCGGCGCATCCGGCTTTGTCAAGCGTCTATTCGAACATAATTGGCCTGTGTTCGGGGGAGGGAAGCCATGTGACTCCATTGTATGACAAATGAATGACAAAGTATAAAACATTGATGAATTGAAAGTGAATTTACTCCAGCTCTGTGGTTCTCCCCCCTCTATTCCCAACTCTACAGTAACACTCTTCAATTCCTGCATCCCATCCAGGACCTCATTGTTCCCATTAAGGTTAACAAATTAAAACTAAAGGTATGAAGGACAACAAAAAACAGCATTTTAGCTAAAGTCATCCTGTGTAACTTATTACATTTGTTTTTATACATAATCTTTCACGTGTTTTTTGTTTTTGTTTTACAACTTCACTAAACACTATTTTAGTCGTGAGTCTCTGTCCAAAACGACACATTCTGTTTAGAGCCTTCGACCTCTGACCTCACCCTCCGGCCTTCACCTGAAGCCCTGAGGGTGACCATCATCCGAGTGGAGAAGATGCCTGAACGAGAGAGCGAGGCCGGTGGAGGAGAGAGACCCACTGAGGGCAGCCAGCTGGTCCTCAGTGAGAGTGAGATCCACTTTTAGTAAGTACCGCTGTCAAACCTTTAGCCCCTTAAACCCCATATGGTTGCGCGGAGTCCCTCAGAAAACGGATAAGACACTAGCATAGAGCCCTGTTATTGTGGGGAAAATAGCCAGTACATGCCTGCTGTTACAATAATAAGTACAATGTTGAGGTATTTTTACTTTACTGGAGTATTTCCAATGTTCAGTCCTTTTACTTCTACTCCACTACATCTCAGAGGCAAATATTATACTTTTGCTCCACTACAATTATTTGAAAACTTTAGTTACTTTGTTGATTCTGATTATTATTAGCCTACAAAACATACATTAATCACTTCAGCCCTATATACATTTCGGCCATTTGAAAATAGCCGATCTACAAGCTCACAATGCATCGTGATGCGACGCATTGTGAGCTTGTAGATCTGCTATTTTCAAAAGATTTTTTATACATAATGATACCTTGTGAAATGGGACATTCTGCATAATGAGTACTTTCTACTTTTGGTACTTTAAGTACATTTTGATACCAATTTTGTATTTTTACTTGGAACAGAGTATTTCTACATGGCAGTTTTGATACTTTTACTGAAGTACAAAATGTGAATACTTTTTCCACCACATTTTTTTCAAATCAGCCTGATAATGGCACTATAACATGTCGCTTCACGTTTTGCCCTATAACTCTTGGACTGTAGGTCATACAGTCAATCACTTGCCTCATTTGTCACGGCAGAGAGGCAGGCAGAGAGGTGTAGGACCCAAGTGCAAGATGAGGCAGAGGCAGCGCAGCTCAAATTAAAGTGTTTATTAACACCAAGCAAGAGGAGTAGGCAGTAATCAAAGTCCAGGTACAGGCAAAGTCAATACACAGGTAGGCAGTCAGAATAAGGAGGGAGTAACGGGAAAACTAATCTGGGAAAGCTAGGTGAACTAAATACAAGGCAACAACAAGGCAAGGACTAAGATAATCTCACACAACTATACGCAACAAATCAACAGTGAAATGAGGCAAACACAGGAATTAAATAGACAGGGATTAACAGGACACAGGTGAACTCACCTGGGGGACACACAGGTGGAGAGAACTGGTTATCAACAGGGAGGTGAGACAAGACAGGTAACAGTAACTCAGCAGAAAAGGAACAATACTACAAAAATAAAGGTACAGAACATCAGGGCAAAAGGCAACAACAGAGTAACAGAAATACAATTGGAACGATACAACAGAAGAATGGCCTAAACAGGCCTAAAGAACAGCCCTAAAGGGGCCAATACCATATAAGGGCAGTCAAGGGCTAAATAATAAAGTCGCAGACCGTGACACTTTCTTTGCCTGTTCATAAAACGTACCTTTGTACTGTATGTGGGGTCTTTTTGGTTCAGCTTCTCAAATTAAGGGTCTCGGTTGGTCCCCCTGACCAGCATTGGGCCCCTGGACCCCTGGCCCAACAGGCCCATTCAGGGATCCATGCTCTGCCTGCTGGAGACGTTTGCAAGAATGCCACTAGTGACTTAACCCATTTAGACCAATCTTCTAAAACGGTTTTCTGAAAAACTTATGTTGCTATATCAGTGGTTCTCAAACTTTTTCATGTCAAGGATCCCCAAAATTGATGTATGTATATGGCCACCGACCCCCATCCAAACTATTTTGTTCCAGGGACCCCCAGAAGCAAAGACTTTAGTTAAAAATGTTCCCTTTAAAAATATATATTAAAAATTTGAAAATTTTGAAAAAAAAATAGCAGATCTAAGGCTAAGTGGTGGACAGTAACAGAGTAAATGTACTTGAGTACTTTACTTGAGTACAGGTTCTGAGGATCTGTACTTTACTTGAGTATTACATTGTTTTGATCCTTAGTACTCTTACTTGAGTACATTTCCAAGACAAATATTTTACTTTTACTCGAGTACATTTGTAGGAAGGCTGAAAAGTACAGGGTACTTTTAAGACCACTCCACACCAATGATTCGCCATGCAACTCCTTGCAACATGCAACTACTTGCAACCATTATCCCCAATGGCAGTTGCAAGGAGTTGCATTGGTGCGGTTGACCTTAAAACGGTTTTGTTGCAAGGAGTTGCGACTAGTTGCATTGGTGCGGTTTTGCCTTAAAGGTTGGCAATTTCTTTTTCTTCCCTAAAATGCAATTGGCCTAACTTCTGCTCTCTATAGGTGTATAGGTGTGAAAGCATTTAGTTCTGGTTCCTCAGTCATTTCTATGTTTTTATAGGTGTTTCTGCAGGCTTTGTATAACGTAGTGATTCTACAAGCAAGCACATCAGTGCATGCAGTGCAGGTGGTTTCAGAGAGGTACAGTACTTCTCTGAAACAAGAGTTACAAGGTCCTATACATTCATTGTGAAAACATTACAGCAATTTGTTGATATCAAAATTAAGAAATGTACTTCTACTTTTACTTTTACTTGTACTTTAAGTATTTTTCAAAGCATGTACTTTTGAATACTTAAGTATATTTAAAAGCAATGACTTTTTTACTCTGACTTTACTTTGACTGAGCTACTTTTACTTGTAGTGGAGTAAATTTGACCAAGAGTATCTGTACTCTTACTGAAGTACTGGGGTCGCGTACTTTGTCCACCTCTGGAGTTAAGCTCCCTACAACCAGATGAGTGATTAGGCTTGCAAAGAATTAACTGATTAATGTCTGATTAAGCAAACCCACCAGCATCAAAATCAAAGACGGTCTTCAAAAAGATCAACTGCTTGACTATTGGCTCTAAAGATACAAACAATAATGGACAGCTTCCCATGTGCAGGATGCAATCAGGGTCTTCAATGACCAACATGTGGTTAAAAGCCATTAGTCTTTGCTAGGTTCCTTTGAAGATGAAAAGCATACCGACCCCTCGACAGGACTGAAGCAGGTCTGATGTCCAGATGATGAAAAATCAGTGTTTATTGCTCAAATAGGTTTGAAGCAATCCAAGGATGGAATGGATATATGTGTGCGTGTGTGCGTGTGCGTGTGTGTGTGTGTGTGTGAGAATAATGAAAGTGGCTGAACAATGGTATCATTAAAGCAGTATATTAGCTAGGTGATAATGTATGCGTGTACAAACGTTTTTTTGGGCAATTTTGTACGTACATGTTGAAGTTGATCCCCATTTCATTTCCATTTGGCTGAACAAGACAGATGGCTGCGCAATCATTAGCCTGTCATGTTTTGAGGTAGGCTACACTTTCTGCCTTGAATGGTTGTGATGTCACATTATGCCCAAATATGGAGATCCCCGACGTGAGAGAGGGAGAGTGTGTGGTTGAGGGAGAGATAGTGTGAGAGAGCCTATTTAAACCATGCAATAACCCGGCCAATGCAGAGTACCAAAACCTGAACACGCTGATCATAAAACACATTGTCAACACAATAACCTCAGCAGCGCCAGGCAAGCCGATAATGCTTTATATCCTATATTGAAATTGCCTAATAGGTGGGTCTGATTACTTCATTAACATACGTATTAACAGCACAGGTAGTGCAAAGGTTATCGTTGCTGTAGGGCAGAAATCTCTTATCTCCATTTTTTTTGTTTGTGTTTTTTTGTTATTTAACGCCCTACTTGATCATACTACACTACAGCGTCACACAAAAGTATCAAAAATAGCATATCCGCAAGCTTGAAACGCGGCGCGAAGCGACCCGTTTTGAGCTTGCAGATCTGCTATTTTTGAATTTGAATCCTGAAAAGAAACCGTTTTGGACAAATGAGGTATCCACCCGACGGAGACACGAAAAGCCACAGCAGGGCTTGCACCGATGTCAGACACAATTACATGAAACTCATGCAGATGCAAGGATCAGCGGTGCAACACAGCTATGAGGCTGTGTAGCGGCCCAAACCTCCCGTAAAACTTTTTTTTTAATATTTAAAAAAAAGTATGTTAATAGGCCTACAATATTATATAACAAGCACATGTGCAGTGATTGGAGGTGGTCTCTGAGACATTTAGACCCCTGGTGTTGAACAGGACACCATATACTGGCTGACAAGTAGTCGCCTACTGCATGAAGCTCATACGCACAGTATCTCCCCTGCTGCTGGCCAAGGCAAATCGGGGATCGCCTGGGCCAGCTCCGCGGCTGAAGACAAGAAGAATGTGTGCAAAATGGATGGTCGGGAAAAACTACTGTACAAGTTATGGGCCCTCTCAACGGGTGGATGCGCAGGCAGGCAGGCATGTGAATGCAGAGAAAACATCTCAGCATTTCTGCGCTTGGCCTCGACGCAACCTCAAAGGCCCAATAATAAAACACAGACAGTTTATCGTCTCTCGGAAACCTCGTATGTCCAAAAAAGTGTTCCTTTTCAGTCTGCTACGGCAAACGTAGCAGATCGACAAGCTCGAAACGCGGCACGAAGTCGAGCTTGCAGATCTGCTACTTTTGAGTGACGCTGTGGTGTGATCAAGTAGGGCATTAATTTATGGAAAAAAAATAACAAAATATATTTTTTAAACTGGAGATAAGAGGTTTCTGCCCGACAGCGACGATATGGGAAATAAACAGCAGATGGTTCTTTAAGTTGTGTCTGGATGCAAGATTTCCATCGCTTGAAAACAATTTCACAGTACATGTGAGTGTGTGTGTGTGTGTGTGTGTGTGTGTGTGTGTGTGTGTGTGTGTGTGTGTGCGCGTGCGTGCGTGCGTGCGTGCGTGCGCGAGAACCGAGCTTGCCTGCCAGGCCCGGCCTGTCTTTATATATCACAGGCCCTTTAGGTGGCAGCGTTTCAAAAATGAGCATATGCTTGTTGATTAAAACTGTATGCCCTGGCTGTCTGTAATGTACGCACACTGTTGCGTAATGTTGATTGTTCTGCCCTCGGTTTGGAGTGGGTGCATTGACGGGTCAGAGTGCAGTGAGGAGCAGTGACCACTAGGGGGACTACAGCTAGTCCCATGCATGGGACTTGTGGTGGTTCCTGTTGGTGGAGGTCAAATTCAGGAGAGGATGGAGATAGAAGCTGCTCGTACAACAAAGCCCACACACACAAAAAAAAAGGACAAAAACAAACAAATTCAATGTATAAATCCCCATGTAAACACTGTCCAAAGCCAGCACTGGGACCTACAGCTTTCTGTTCTTAATTTACCCCCACCTTTTTCTCAACATTTGTGACTTTGATCTAATTTATCTCTCAACTCTGAGAGTTTCAGGGCCTCTTATCTCAGAGCTACAAATTGATCAATTAACACTGATGACTTTACTGTGTGACTAGATACTGTGGAAGGGTAACCCACCCCACTGTGTTTGCTTAACCCATTAAGAGTGGAGCAGTTGTTCAGGTTTTTATTGGTGGTTGTGGAGCTAGGTTGAGGCTTCGCATACAAAGCCTCGCGGGACAGACAGTGTTTGTTTCAGTCAAACTATCCACTGGTATTTTTAGAAAACAGGAGCCCCCGAGGGCCACGGCTTGTGCAGTAACAGCTGAGGTAAGGAAAAGTAATAGCTTGTAGCCACGATGCAATAACCTTTTCTTTTTTTGTAACCAACTTTTCGACACTATATAGGTCTTCTTCATACCCTGAAGAAGACCTGTATTGTGTCAAAACGTTAGTAAAATAAAATGATTGCATTGTGGCTACGATGGCTTTGCAACATATTTATCTCCCGTGGTCAGCACCTACTCACTACTGGTGTGCGCTCCTGTTCCATTGTTTTAAGGAAAAGTACGCACACACACGCACACACACGGACACACACACTTTTTAAGTTACCAAGAAGCAAATGATACCAAGCACTTATGAGGAAATTAGCTATTTAAATTTACTTCCTACAATCCACCACAAAAGGCCAGACTCTTATTGGCTGTAACCTGTTGTGCCAGTCGTGGGCCCCTACTGATTGTGAAACTGTCAAAAGTGCACACACCTTGCCATATGGAAAATCAAAAGTAAATTTGTAGTGCTTTCGTAGTCTTTCTTTTTCATTGTGTACTTTAAAGGCAGGGTAAGTGATATTTTTTGGTTGAAACAAAAAGGTTTTTGTTAAAAGGTTAAAGCACTATATTCTGATAGTAATCTGTGTTTGTTCAGTAACGGGGTTCTCCCTGTCTCTCCAGCTCTTTAATGAACAGAAAATAAATGCTCAGATAGGTTACAAAATTTCAGCCAATCAGGAGAGCGTACCCCGTTTTTATAGTGTTCCAGTTCCAATTTTGTCATTTATTTGTCTTCCAATTTCACTTGTTTAATCTGTATCCTTACTGAGTTCTCTATCCTGATTGGATAAAATTGGTATCCCGACCTGAAAATGCATTTTCTGTTTGATATAGAGCTGCAGAGACAAACATGGAGACTCCTGTTACTGCACAAATACTCTATAGCAATGATGAATCAGAATATAGAGCTATTTAACACTTATTTTAATCACAGAAAATCACTAACCCTACCGTTAAGAACACAGCAACCAGTTCTCACGGTATAATTGTGAGTTTAGCTCATTGTAGATGTTTTTCTTTTGGCTGTTAACTGGTTCCATCCACAGCTCACTGGCATTGGTAAGTGAGCAATAACCCACCATTGAGATCGGCCAGAGTGGTAAATAGCTGAAAAGGTCTGCAGCAGCACCTGCCACAGTAAAATCCTCAGTGTTTATTTACTGTACAGAGTGTACAAACGAAACCAAATGTACCTTTACATTTAAGTCAATTTGGTTCCAGTTGTACACTCTCAGTGCAAACTAAGTCTCGTTTAGTTTAGTTTAGTTCTCCCATAGGGAATTACAAGAACAATGTCCACCCAAATTAAAGAAAGACAAAGAAAACAAATCAAGATGATGAACAGAGTTGTGCATACAGTGTAGTTTAGTCTAATGGCTTAAATGTATATCATCTCTGTTGGGTGGAAAGCTCATTATGCCCAAAAACCTTTTACTTTTCAGAATTCAACAATAGCAAAAGTAGCAGATGGACAAGCTCGAAACGCGCCGCTTCGCGCCACATTTCGAGCTTGTCGATCTGCAGATCAGCTACTTTTGATGCTTTTGTGTGACGCTGTAGTATGATCAAGTAGGGTATTCATTTTACGGAAAAAAAAACAACAGTTTGATTATGGAGATAAGAGGTTTCTGCCCGAGAGCAACGATATGTTCCTCACTCAGTATCCTGTTACAACATGATGTACTATGATGGGAACATTGGAACCGTTATGGTTTATACTACTAGGGACTATGAGTCAGGCTGAGGTCTGGAACTGTTGCACATGGAGAAAGGCTAGTTTACTGGCATTGCTGTATTTTTACACAAATTCAACGAAAGTATACTTGATATGGAGATTTTCTTTTTAAACGGGGTGGAAATCATTTGTATGCTCAGCTGTACACAAGGGTCTGTATTTGGTGAAATGTATCGATCAGTTGATCGGATGTCTGCCGTGTCTCGCAAACACACACACGCACGCATGCACGGTCGCACGCACGCACGCACAGATAATGTCACATTTGAACCGAGTTATCCATAGTTATGTCCATTTGTAGTGGCTGTAGCTTAGTGCAGTGGTTCAGGACCTCCATGGGGGGTCCCCACATGATTTTTGAGGGGGTCCCCAGATGACAGTGAAGTGACAATTTAAGGACTTTTAAGACCTTTTTAAACGTTAAAAAAAAGCAACAAAAGACCATTAATGCATCAAAAGTAATCAACAAACTATACTACAAAAATTGGTGAAACGTTGGCCAAATTGTCAAATAATATAAGAAAGAGGCAAAAGAAAGAGCTCACAACGCCTCGCGTCCTTGCGTGTCCCTGAGCGAGACACTGACCCCTGAATGCTTAACCCTGAATGGATTTTCACAATGGGATATTCAAGCAATCCCATTTCAAAAGCATTAGGAAATACACACGCTCTCACACACACACACACACACACACACACACACACACACACACACACACACACACACACACACTATAATAGTTGGTAACACTTTGACAAAGCTTCACACACAGAATAATCAGGAGGAGTCGGTTGTCGTAAAACCGTTTAATAGGAGACATTAAGAAGAAGTAGTGCATGATCTAATCCAGTGTGACAGCAGTGTGATAGCAAGCCTCATCAAACCCGTCTCTCATCGCTCTGTGGGCCTCATCAAACCCGTCTCTCATCGCTCTGCAGGCCAAGGAACAGTGAAATATGCGCCGCTTGATTGAGTCGAACGCCGCGTCGATTTCGTATTGGCCTGGAAGGGGATCACACAAGGTTAGTTCAGAATCGGTCACGTATCGGGGCCAGAGGGCTCGTATATCGTTGACGGGCAGAAACCTCTATCTCCATATTCTAACTTTTTGCATTTGTTCGTAAATTAACGCTCTACGTTAAAGACATATACCGTATTCAGCTTGTAGATTAGCTATTTTCAAATAGTTTAAGCACTGTATACAATATAGGGCTTTAAGTGGTTGATGTATGTTTTGTGATAATAATCTAAACCGGCAAAGTAACTAGTAAACTAAAGCCGTCACATAATTGCAGTGGAGGAAAAAGTACAATATTTGCCTCTGAGATGTATTTGTGGAATAGTAAAGTAAGTAGGAGTACCTCAAAGTTGAAGTTAAGTACAGTGCTTGAGTACATCGTCTCTGTCGGGTGGTCCAAAACAGTGACTTTTCAGGATTCAAATTCAAAAAGTCAATTAAAAGTAGCAGATTGGCCTGGGCCGTGGCGTCGCGGTCCAGGCACCCTCGGTTGAAATCCCTTAACTGACAGCGTGTCGCGGGTTCGCGTCCCATTCCCGACGACCTTTGCTGCGTGTCTTCCCCCATCTCTCTCCCCGTTTCCTGTCAGCCTACTTTCACTGTCCCTCTCCAAATAAAGCTATAAAAAGCCCCCCCCCCAAAAAAAAAAGTAGCAGATTGACACGCTCGAAAGTTTCAAGCTTGCGGATCTGCTACTTTTTTATGCTTTTGGGTGACGCTGTAGTATGATCAAGTAGAGTGTTCATTTCCCCCCCAAAAACGTAAAAATATGGAGATTCTGCCCGACAGCAACGAGATGTACAGTAGTTACTTTCCACCAGTGGTTGGAAGACAAGAGGTACCGTTGACTGGCAGTGAGTGTCTACAGCCCAACAACACACACTGTGTCCAACGGGCGATGGAGGGAGATGGATGCTGAAATATTCTTCACTGTCAAACATGACACCAAGATAGACGGCCTGTAGCCTTCTTCTCACGATTTATTTTACACTGACGGAGCCACATGATACGTTTGATCGTGTTTGCATTGTACCGTTGAGAGTGTGAGTGTGCGTGCCTGACGTACTGGAGGCCAAATTCGCTGTCAAATATTGGATTTAAAATCGGGAAAGCATCAAAGTGTCATTTTAGATTTTAGCTATAGCAACATATGTTTTTCAGAAAACTCTTAGGATTTAGAACAGTGGTTTAGAACAGTGGTTCTCAAAAATAGCAGATCTACAAGCTCAAGCTGAAAAAGCGTTTTGAATATATATATATATTTTTCAACACAAATCATCTCTTCTGGGGGTCCCTGGTACAAAACGTTTTCAGATGGGGGTCCGTGGCCAATTACATATAATTGTGGGGGTCCTTGACTTGAAAATGTTTGAGAACCACTGATTTAGAACGCATTTGTAGTTTTATTGGGAATGGAATGTAACATTTGGGGACAATAACGGTGTCCCAAAATAGATTTGTACTGCAGTTTCATAGCCGTAACAGTTATGGTTATGTTTATAGTTATGGTAAGAGTTAGTGGGGACCGTACCTATGTTCCCCGGGTCCTATGTTCCCCGCTGTCCTAGGGAGAGCGGGGAACATAGGACCTAACCTAAACCTAACCCTAACCTTAGTGGGGGAACATAGAACCCGGGGAACATAGGGATGACCCCGAGTTAGTGTTCAATCGGCTACGATTACGGTTAGATTACGTGCGTGTATCGAGGACTCGAGGCCGAGCGGTCGACACAGCTCTCGGCAAAAGGCACGGATGATCGGCGCACATGTTCGCACACGTGCGCAACAAACCGTGTCGTGCGCGGACAGCAGCTAACATGCAAGCGCATACGGATTGCATATACAGTCAGAGAGAGACACGCATACAGTTATAGTCGCATGCAAACACACAGGTGCCGCACTCATGCATGGCAGCAGAAGGATGTTTTTTCCCAAAATCGTCTCTGTCGGGGGGAAACCTCATATGTCCAAAACTCTTACTTTTACTAAATACTTTTTAAAAAATCAGCAAAAGTAGCAGAACTGCAAGCTTCGCGGCGCGTTCTGAGCTTGCAGATCTGCTACTTTTGTGTGGCACTGTAGCATGATCAAGTAGGGCGTTCATTTACGTAAAAAAACACAAAAAAGTCAAAATATGGAGATAAGAGGTTTCTGCCCCGACAGCGATGAAATACTAGAGGACATTATAGTGAGTCTTTCTGTATAACACAACACAACATGTTTCGAGTTTCACACTCACTCACCCTCTCTCTCTCTGTTTCAGCCACAGGGCCCATCTGCCTCCGGCATGGTAGATAGGGTTACGGTAAGGGTCCTCTCTCCTCCTCCTCCTCCTCCTCCTCCTCTCCTCTCCCACCCATCACCTGTTTCTCAGAACCTTTGGCTTCCTGCTCGGCTCCGCACGTGGCACTCCATCAAGGCCTCTCGTCTCTTGTCACAGGGGGGTGGGGGATGGGGGGATGGGGGTGGTGTTTGCACAGCTTGCTTGATTCCTGAGCAGGGTGGACAGTTTGTATTGTACGATCTGCTACGCTTCTCAGAGCTTTTCTTTTCTCTTCTTTTTTTTTGGCGCCACTGGTCAAAGTCCAGGTCCCTCTGTGAAGTGAGAGAGAGAGAGTTTAATGGCTCACCTGCGTGACACACTTGGCGGTGGGGAGATGGAAGGATAGCAGAGAAGAGAGAGAGGTCGGGGTGTTCTTAACCACATAAGCCCTTGCATCCCTATTCTGGGCAATGTCGTAATAGGCATAACACACTCTGGAACATTAAGCGGGATATCCACTTTTACTCCCGGATTGTTTTCAGCTCTTCTCGATGTATATAGTCCGTTTGAAAAGTGTGGCTATTTTACTGCAAACGTTTTCCCAGAATACGGATGCATGGGATTGAAGTGGTTAAACCAGTAAGTAAATGAGAGGGAACGATCATCAGCCTCAACCGCTAAACGTGTGGAAAGAGGCGGTGAGGTGAGGACAGGAGTTCATGCAAAGTATTCAGATGAAGAGAATTCCTGCCTGCATTGTTTACACAAAGGTATTAAAGAGTGGGTGAATTTAATGTGAGCATAAGCTTCCCACAAATTGCCGTTATATCAGCAATCTAATATCCCATGGCAAACCATAATAGGCAATCAAATATAATACCAAAACAAATATCAAATATACATGACCTCACACTCACAGGTCCATGTTTTAGTGCTTCTCATTCCGGGGCCTAACGGCAGGTTCGCTCAGGATTTGTTTTTTTGAGGAAATGGGTTTCTGGTAAGCTGTTAGACATCACATAGAGGGAGGGAGGGAGAGAGGGGGAGAGAGAGAGAGAGACACAGAGACAGAAAGAGAGGAAAGATGACAGGAAAAGCTAACAGTGATGAAGTACAGTGAAGGTCATGACCCCCACAACTGTGAGCACATGGTTCCGAGTGGCTCTGCTCGTCTCATCTGCCACTTGGACCACTGAGAGGTCCTCCATTTAAAATCAAGTCAAGGACCCCCAATATTATATGTATTTGGCTTTGGACAAATACATTTGATACATTGGTATTTGGCTTTGGACAATACATTGGTATTTGGCTTTGGACAAATGTATTTGGCTTTCCATCTAAAAAAATATGTTGTGTCACTGGGACCGAAGCAAAGATTTGAGTTAAAAATGTCCGCTTAAAAATATATATATGTTCAAAGATTTGGAGAAAATGTTCCAGATTTTTCAAAAATAGCAGATCAACAAGCTTATAGATTTGGCCCAGCTTTTCGCCACGTGGACGGTTTGTCAACATCCGTGCCTCCTCCTGGGTTTTATTTGACTGCGAAAGAGTTAAGACACAATAAATTCTGTTCGCACCAGCTGTTGTACAAACATACTATATATATATACACCGTGTTTCCGCGTGTTTGCAAATGGAACGAATTAACACGGGAGGATTTTTATACTATATATACAGCACATACAAGTATGCACACAAACACACCAACACATAAATACACACAAATGCTCACGCGCGTGCCCCACACACACACACACACACACACACACACACACACACACACACACACACACACACACACACACACACACACACACACACACACACACACACACACACACACACACACACACACACACACACACACACACACACACACACACACACACACACACACACACACACACACACACACACACACACACACAGGCATAATCGTCAGAATCTCGATCCCACAAGGCAGATGCTGATCAGTGACACAGATCATTAGCCCTGGTCTGGATTGGTCCGCATGGCTGCTGATGAGGTTTCAGTGGGACCTCTACGGTATCAGCCTCTCCATCTGCCCTAATCCACTAAAGTACTAATTAATGTACTTCTGACCAAGAGGAAACCTCCACACCCGAACCTGGAGCCCAGGCCAGACAAGAGAGAGAGAGAGAGACACAGGAGAAGGATGTCTATGCAATGGTTCTCAACCTGTGGGGTCCCCAAATTATTGTGGGGGGTCCCAGGATGATTAGCTTAATGTGCAACATTGTTTTCTCACTCAACAGTAAACAAACCAACAACATACAGTTGTGTATGTTGTGTATACAGGGTATCTGCCCATTTCATACCTCTAAAATTAAAAAAATAAATAAACTAATAATAAGACCATTACTACGTCAAAAGTAACTAACAAACTATACTATAAAACATGGTCAAACATTGGCCAAATTGTGAAATATTACCTGAAAAATAAGCAAAAAAATAGCTGATCTAAAAGCTCACAACGCGAGGCATTGTGAGCTTGTAGATCAGCTATTTTCACAATTTGTATCTGTGGAACCGAGTCAAACAAAATGTAATGCCTCAACTCAAGATTTTAAGCCAATAATTTGATGACTGGCGGAGTATCCGGATTCAATAGACGGTCATCAAATTATTGGCTTAGGAATGCGACAGAAACAAAAAACTCCATGAATTCAAGGCTTTATGGGGTGATAGAAAATAAGTAATTTTTTGGGTGCAGGGATCATTGTGTGTATCCCTGCACTGTTTGTTTACACCAAATGAATGGTACATGGAAATACTGTGCATATGAACAAAGAATTGAAGAGAGAGAGGGAGAGAGAGAGAGAGAGAGAGAGAGAGACAGAGAGAGAGAGAGAGAGAGAGAGAGACACAGAGAGAGACAGAGAGAGAGAGACAGAGAGAAAGACAGAGAGAAAGAGAAAGAGAGAGGAAGAGAGAGATTGTGTGAGAGAAGAAGATAGACGAAAGAGAAGGAGAGGATATTGAAAGCACATTTCAGCATGAATTATACCGCACACGAAAGCTCCGCAGGAGCGGCAGGCAGACAGGGAGCAGCTGTGGAGCATTTGATGCTGGTTGGAGATGTTTTTATAGCCATCACAAAGTACACACACACACACACACACACACACACACACACACACACACACCGAACGCTAAACCCACTCCACATGCCTGTCTGTCATGTCATGTCACACTGTGACACCATCTCTGGGAGTCAAACTGCTTACTGTCTTAGTGGAATCAACACTGTGTACGGTCCATTGACGGTTCAGTAGTTAGAGAAAAAAAATCTACAATGCACTCGGGTGGCGAATTGGAAAAGTGTCTGCCCACCGCCACGGAGGTTGTGGGTTCGATTCCACCGTGGTGCATCCGGCTTTGTTTTATAATAACATCAACTGCGTCTTCTCGTCGTGGGTTTTGGAAAAGGGGACCAGTTCCGGGTCATTTCTTGAGCTCCGGTCTGACATTGGCTATGGCTGATGACGTAGGTGGAAGTGTTTTCACCTTCCGTAAATAGCAGATCTGCAAGCTCTTGCAGATCGGCTATTTTGGATTGATTATTATTTCTACAGCGGTCTCAAACTTTTACTCAAGTAATTTAGATTTTTAGGACTACGTTTCAAAGCCTAATATTGTACTTTTGACCCCACTGCAAACTACATTTCTAGGAAGGGAAAAGGTGCATTACTGTATGAATTAACCACTTAAGCACACGTTTTAAATCTATAGCCTACTTAAGAACTTTTACTCAAGTAATTCCGATTATAGGACTCTGTTAAACCCCATGAGAGAATGTGGAACCAAATTGACCCATTTGGGTCAAGTAACTAAGCACATGTATTCAGTTAGACCCCATGAGTGAACAAATGGACCGTATGGGTCCATTTGGTAGGTCCGTCTTGCTGACAATAGAGGGTTTAGGCTACATGTGAATTACATCAATGATTATTGATGTAATGGTGTAATTGCAGATTCATGGTATTTATGACAGTAAAGCACAGATGTTTCGTTTTTTTGAAGCACAGAGTGCCGCGCTATGAGCTTGTAGATCTGCTATTTTTGAAAAATCGTGAAAAAATATTTTTTATATATTTTTTCAAAAAACTTAAGAAAAAGTTAAGATTTAGAAAATGTTTAGAAGCGCCCTCAGGTCTTAATGGGTTAAACCTCCGATGACGGTGGTAAGGCGGAGGTGGGTCTCAGTATGGTTGAGACCCATAGGGCCAGAGTGTGCACTCCCGAGCCTACGATGGAAGTATGAAGTAGCCCTATATGGTATAGATGTGAGGGTGTAAGATTCCATCTTGGTGTGGTGCCGTAGCTGGGAATATGGCACAGGACATGGCGGCTCCTTCGATCAGGCGGCACACACACTCGGCGGTCTTAAGATTCATCCGCTCCTTCCTTCTCGGGATAAGCTGGAGATGTTCAGCTACTTCTGGTAAGAGGATGGTGCGTTGTGAGCCACTGTCCTTAGTGGCATATAGGTTTCAAGGCCGTGTGGGGCTTGGGCGTGATCAGGCTGCAGGCCGCGTTGTCCCCGGGAGTGGCAGCTGCCGATGTAGGAACCCCTCCTGAGTCCGGTGGATTGACGTCGTGGAGGAACGGTCGTGTGGTTCTCGAGGCACACCGAGCACACAAGCTTGTATGTACAGTGATCGGTCTGCTGGTCATGGCCGCATTTCCTGCATCGCTGGTGCGCTGTAACCCACTCCTCCCTCATGTGTGCTGGCATCTTCCGGATGACGGGGCACCGGTTGATAAAATGGTCACTGGCACCACAGTGCGGGCAGTTGCATAGTGCTGCTTTAAAGCTCTATTCCGATCACTAACAGGGGTCTCCCTGTCTTTCCAGCTCTTTAGTATTCAGAACATACGTTTTCAGGATACCAATTTTATCCATTCAGGAGAGAGAACCGACGCAAAGATCATTAACAGCTTAAAGTTTTCCAGTTGCATTTTTGCCTTTTTTAAATTGTATTTAACTTGTTTATCCTGTATCTAGTATGAGTTTCTCTCTCCTGATAGGATAAAATTGGCATCCCAACTTGTATTTTCTGCTGGCACTGGAGAGCCAGGGAGACCTTGTTACTGAAATACAAACACCCTATAGCGATGAAATTGGAATATACGTAGAGCTATTATAACAAACAAATCACGCATACAGCACCTTTAAAGACACTCACCTCCAGTGTCACATCCCCTCTCAGCAGCCTTGAATTCAATCCAGATACAGGTGACTCTCCTACACACGTAGAACATGGTATTAGAGTCTGTTACAGAAGGGACATACAGTATAAATAGCATTTCTCAAATGAGACTTTAAACAAGGATATGAGCATCCTGACCCAGATACAGTACACTGCCCATGATGTAACTATAGCTGTGTTTATTGTACTTGGCAAGTGAAATTGGATTCCTACACGATAACCACTGAACACGATAATACCGTAGTGCTAAAGCTATGACTGGTACATCAAAATAAGCACCAGCACAGTTTACATTTCAGGCCGTTTCTTTAAGAAACTGAGAAAACAGCCGAGCACACAATAAACGTCCTTTTCACATTTATTTACCTCTCCACGGACCGTGAAACGAACATTTATTGTGTGCCGGTTTTCTCCGTTTCATGATATTGTTGAGCCGTGCACCTTGAGACTTTTGTTTAATCTGTAGTGTAATAGCGGGCATTACTTAGCCTGGGATCCAGCTTGCTTCACTACGTTTGGGAGATTTTATTGTCTCAATTAGTCTCTCAGTCTGGAAAGTCTTCTATCTCCAAGGGACATGCCATACGGCTGAAAACGAGCCGTGGCTTCTGATTGGTCTGTGGTGCGGGCGGGACAAAAACACCAGTGTGATCGTTGTGATTCGTGATTCGTTTGAACAACATCCAAATATGTAGTCCCAGTGTAGTTCTGCAAAACGAGTCAAATAGGAGCCTTTCAAGACTGAGAAATGAAGTGAGAAAAAAAATCTGAACGTAGTGAAGCAGGCTGGATCCCAGAATACTATAATTTTTATCCTGTGATTTTTGTAACCCATTTTTTTCACCCGGTGCCAATTTCCTAAGTGATCCTGGGCGCTACACCAGCCCTACACCAGCACTACACCAGTCCCCCACAGCCAGGGAGGCCAGGGCCGAGCTCATGCTTCCTTCAGTGCACGAGAGCCAACTGACCTTCTTGTCACCTGACAGGGGGGAGTTTCCCTGGTTGGACGTAGCGCGTGGAAGGAACACGTTATTCCAACCAGTTCCCTTCCCCTCCATCAGGCGCCCCGGCTGTCATGGGGGAGGCAATATAGCGACCAGGATTACTACATGTTTTTGTGAGGGTATTAACTACCCTAGGAGACACGGGGAGAACATGCAAACTCCACACAGAGGATCCCGGAATAGCATTACTGTTTTGCAAGTGTTTTCTCTTAGGCCATTTTTTAAGACAAACAGAGTACAATGCCAGGATACACGCCTCATTCCTACATTATTACTTACACTTGTCAAATCTTCAGTGTCAATTAATCCATTTTCAACACTGAAATATTGCAAAAAAAATCTAAACGTGTATGGGATTTCTTTATACTAGCAGTTATGCAGAATGGGGTTACTTGCGAGCCTGAAGTTGATTAGCTAGATTATCAACGTCCTCCATAACATAAAAAGCTGTCTGAATTAGGGATGTCCGATATTATCGGCCTCCCGATATTATCGGCCGATATTAGCATAAAAATTGATATCGGGAAAATATCGGTATCGGTTTTTGAAAAAAAAATTTTTTTTTTTTTTTTTTTTTTTTTTTTTAGCTTTATAAATAAGTTACAGGAGTTCTTACTGTATATGGTGTGTGTGATATGAAATTTTAGCTTACCCTAATCACAATAATCCCCGCATATATCGGTATCGGTTGATATCGGTATCGGTAATTAAGAGTTGGACAATATCGGTATATCGGTTATCGGTAAAAAAGCCAATATCGGACAACCCTAGTCTGAATGCCAACAGGAGGTTGCTATTGTAATTTATAACCATCAATTACTGTAGTTGTAGCAGGTTCCATTTACAGGACCCGTGTTGTTGTTGTTTTTTTGCTTGTACATTGGAAATTGTATGAATCTACTTATTATTGATTTTATGTACGACTCTGTTACACCGCGTGAAAATATTATACAAAATTATAATACATTAAAACTACTGTCATTTACCCGACTGGTTCTCAGTGTGTGGTCCGAGGACCCCCAGGGGTCCTTAGGAGGGTTCCAGGGGGTCATTAGCTAAATAATAATACTACATTTTATTTGTATTGCACTTTTCATTCACAGGGAATCCAGGGTGCTAAATGGTAAAACACATAATCAATCATAGAAGGTTAAAAGCAGTCCAGGCACCCTAGGCTGCAATGCCAGTCTGACAGCGTGTCGCGGATTCGAGTCCCCATCCCGACGACCTTTGCTGCGTGTCACTCCCCATCTCTCTCCCCATTTCCTGTCAGTCTACTGTCCTATAAATATATATATTTATAAAAAAATTATCTTAAAAAAGATTTTAAAACAATGTGGTTACACGAAATGCCTTCCAAAATAAAAACGTTTTAGGCCTATTTGAAAAGAGTCCAGGGTCTGTTCCACAGGCCTGGTGCTGCCGAGCAGAAGGCCTGGTGTTCCATGGTGCGTAGATTGGTACCAGGGACATCAAGGACGAATCTGCTGATGAAAATAGGAATAGGAAATGCACTCGTTATTGGTCTGTAACTCAGACCAGAGTGAACCCAAATGAACTTGTACGTGTCAATTTTGTTCCATTTGTACACTGTCAGAGTTAAGAGATTTTTAGATTAGATTAGAGAGGTTACGAGATTTTACAGTGTGGACTTGGCTCCCAGAGATATAAAAATTGTCTCAAATGGGGGGTCCGTGGCCTAATGCATCTCATGTGTCGGGTGGAAACCTCATATGTCCAAGAATGTCACTTTTCAGGATTCAATTTCAAAAAGTATCAAAAGTAGCAGATCTGCAAGCTCCAAACGCCATGTTTCGAGCTTGCGGATCTTCTACTTTTGATGCTTTCGAGTGATGCTGTAGTATGATAAAGTGGGCCGTTCATTTACGGAAAAACACAAAATGAAATAAAAAGTGAGAAGCAACTGGTGTACCTGACTGTAGCATGACGGAGAATGATGGAGATGGAGATCCTATATAAACACCCTCCTCCCCCACCTCCTCTCTCTCCCTCCCTCTCTCTCTCCAGGCATTCTGCTGTGTGCTAGCTTTCCCATTGTTCCCCCTCTCTCTCCCCCCCGCATACTTCTGTCTGCAGTATTCCAGAAATGGGACATTGTTTGACCAGGCCACATGCCACTGGAGGGGGGTTTTGTGTGTGTGTGTGAGCGTGTGCGTGTGTGTGTGCGTGAGCGTGTGCGTGTGTGTGTGTGTGCGCGTGCACACACACTTGTATTACTATACTTGCAAGGGCCAAATGTCCCCATGCAAAAGTATATCGTCACTGTCGGGCAGAAACCTTTTTTATCTCTTTTTATGTTTTTTTCGTAAATTAACACCCTACTCATCATACTACAGTGTCACACAAAAGCATCAAAAGTTGCAGATCTACAAGCTTGTAGAAGCTTGTAGATCTGATACTTTTGAATTTGAATCCTGAAAAGCAACAGAACAGTTTTGAACATATGGTTTCATAGGTTTCTATCCGACATAGACAATATAGTAAAATCTGAGACAGACATTGTGGGAACCATTTCCCTGGTCTTCACAATTATATTTCTCAAAAATGGAAACAGTTGTTTATTTCTCAGATTCTATTCATCAAAAATTGATACGTAGTAAAATAGCAGATCTAAAAAAAGAAATCGAATTGCCATTTATAAAATTGCCATCCTTGAATTTTGATGCCCTCACAAGTATAGCGGTACCAACATGTGCCTGTGAGAGTGCAGTTGTGTAAAGTAACTAAGTGCATTTACTCAAGTAGTGTACTTTAAGTGCAATTTTGAGGTACTTTTACTTTACTAAAGTATTTCCAATTTTCAGTACTTTTACTTCTACTCCACTACATCTCAGAGGCAAATATTGTACTCCACTACAATTATTTGAAAACTTTAGTTATAGTTTGTAGATTTTGATTATTATTACAAAACATACATTAACCACTTCAGCCCTATATACATTTCGGGCCATTTGAAAATAGGTAAATCTGCTATTTTCAGATTTGTATACATTTTATAAATTTGAAAACTTGTGAAATGGGACATTCTGATGACTACTACTTTTGGTACTCTAAGTACATCTAAGTACATTTAGATACCAACACTTTTGTAATTTTACTCAATTAAAATTTAGAATTCCGGACTTTTACTTACGTAACAGAGTGTTTCTACATTGCAGTATTGATACTTTTACTTTAAGTAAAGAATGTGAGTACTTTTTCCAGTGTGTGAGTACAGGGAACAGGGAGTGAGGGGAGGGGCTTTGCTGTAATGTGGTACAAGTGACGTTAGGACTTGGCTTCATAACAAACATGTCGAAGTAGGAACTGTGGTCAGTTTCTGGTTTCAGTACTGCAGCTTACTCAGAACACTGAGGCACCAGCAGGTGCTACTTTGCAAGTTCTACACTTTGCGACCGCTGGGACTCCAGTTTCCCCAGTAACCTGCTCCAGTTACAGGAAGCACACATTACACAGTGAAATCCAGAGTGTTCATTTAACACCAAATGGACTTCTACGGGTCCATTTGGTTCCATGTGTACACTCTCAGAGTTACAGAATGGATAAAACGATCAGGTCTCAAAGTGAAATGGAACCCGGGGACATTGCTGCCCTCAGGGTTCCTTGAGGGGGTTCCAATGTAACCTTCCAAATGTAGGTCTGTAACTATGGGGACTTATGGGGGTCTTTGAAATGACCACAACCCTCGGGGGGCTGCCAGAGGGAAATTGGAAAAGAGAAGTGGGAAAAATATCATAAAGAATATATTTTCAAATTTTCAATTAAGATATTTTTGGGGGCTTTTGGGGTTTTATTTATAGTTTTCAGTAGAGACAGACAGGAAACAGGGAGAGAGAGATGGTGAGAGACATGCAGCACAAATCACAGGGAACGGGACTCGAACCCACAATGCGCTGTCAGGCTACATTGAAGCCTAGGTGCCCGGACTGCTACGCCAGCCGTCCGCGCGCCCAAATTCAATGTATAAGAGTATTGTCCCAGGTCATTATTTTCAAACATTTCCAAAATAAAATACATTTCAAAAAGAAAACATGTAAAAAATAGAAGATCTACAAGCTCACCACGGCTGTCAATGAGACATGTTGCTGTAGCCGAGTGGGTAGAGTAGAGAGGCTGTCTGGGAATCAGAGGTCGCTGGTTCAACATTTGGCTCATCCAGTCTATGTGTTGAAGTGTCCTTGAGCAAGACACTTAACTCTTCAGCTGCCCCGGTGTGGCCATCTGAGCAGCCATCTGGTGGGTAAATGCAGAAAAGTAATTTCCCCATCCCTCCACCCCCGGGAACCAGTTAATATACTCTTTCCTTTAGCTGACAATGCAAAGCCATCATAATATTGCGTTTCTGTCCGGCAGAAACAACTCTTATCTCCATGTTTTAACTTGAGTTTTTTGGTTAAAAAAAAAGCATCAAATATAGCAGATCTACAAGCTCCAAACGTTTTGAGCTTGTAGATCTACTACTTTTGCTGTTTTTGAATTTAAATTCTGAAAAGCAACCGTTTTGGACGTATGAGGTTTCCACCCGACAGAGACGATATATTTCAGAATTCCCATTTCTGCTAAGCAACAAGCACTGTAGCTAGCTAACTAATTAGATTTCCAGTAGGGACTTATTTACGCGACTGCAAAGGACGAAATGGAAGCGGGCGAGAGGCGGGACTGACTCCCGGGGGTCCTTTCCAAGGACCGCCACACCCCTCGAAAAGTAACAGTTTTGGAAATATGAGGTTTCCACCACGACAAGAGACAATACTATCTGTACTGTCGCTCACATACAGCAGTGGTTCTCAAAGTGGGGGTCCGGGGACCCCCAGGGGACCTTGAGGGGGTTACAAGTAAATATAGCATAAAAATCTGTTGAACCACCTAAAAGAAACATATACATTGGCCATTTGAAAATAGCTGATCTATAAGTTCACAACACGTTGTGATGCGACGCGCTGTGAACTTGTACATCTGCTATTTTCTAAAAATATTTATTTCTTTATAAAGACAAATCTTGTAAGGGTGTCCTTGGCACAAAATATTTTCAGATGTGGGGTCTGCGGCCAAATACATATTAACTTTGAGGGTCATTGACCTGAAAAAGTTTGAGAACCACTAACATACTGTACAGATATGATCTGTACAGTTATGAAATGTGATGCCGTTTTCCTCTGGCCTTGCATTGCCGTTTTAGGATGGGCACATTAATGAGAAACAGACAGAGCATTTGGTTTTCAGAGAACTTGACCAGTACAAATTGCATTGTTTTTTTTCTTCTTTTCTTTTCTCGATACGATACAATCTAAATCCTGCAGTCATTTATTGCATAATGAGTGATGCTTACATCACCTCCTGTGCACTCATTAAACAAATATTTCACTGGAGGAAACGCCAGGAAATACACAGACATTTCCAGAACGTACTCTGAAAAGTGGGCCTAAAGTGGATCCTTAAGTGTCTTAAGAGAGTACAAATGGAACGACATGGACCTGTATGGGTCCATTTGTACACTCTTAGGATTAAACTGTATTATGTAATTGAATTAACGTGTAGTTTATTATTATTCTAAATGTATTTTCACATGCAGCTACATCAGCAGACAGAAGGGGTGTGTGTGTGTGTGTGTGTGTGTGTGTGTGTGTGTGTGTGTGTGTGTGTGTGTGTGTGTGTGTGTGTGTGTGAGTGCGATGGTACAGCGCTGTTACATGAGACAGCTGCAGCACGTGGCATGTTGGGTTGTTGGGACAATGGGAAAAAAAAACAGGCCAAGGGGTTCGTGGGAAGGTTTGTGGGGTGGCGTATGTGGGTAGGTGGGGGGGGGGGTCCATCGCTGCTTCGTCACTTACGTCTACACAGGGTGACTCATTCACCGCAGATAAGTAAATTATTTTATGAATGGCAGTTGGTGATTCATCAACCCAGTGGTGTGTATGTGGAGGGAGGAGGCTGCATTTCAGAGTGGAAATTGACAACGCGAGAAAGCTGATGGTGGAGATTAGAGAGCATGCACGAGCGAGCAGAGTGCACTACCAAATCCAAACACACTGCTGTACACCTACAGTACACATGCACCCTCTCACAGAAAATCTGAGAAACCTCTTATCTCCATATTCTAACTCGTGTTTTTTCGTAAATTAATTCGATCATACTACAGCGTCACAAAAAGCATCAGATCCACAAGCTCGAAACAGTTTTGAGCTTGTAGATCTGCTACTTCTGCTGTTTTTGAATTTGAATACGCGTTGGACATACATGGTTTCCACCTTACTGAGACAAAATGCTGCATTTACACACAGTATGCACACACACGCACGCATACACAATTTACAGTGAAGTTTCCTTATTGGCTCCAAAAACAGTACAGACACTGCACATGGCTCTGTAGAATGTCTATAAATCACATTTAATTGAGATCTCCAACCACCGAGGGAAATCTACCTTAAAGAATGATTTATTCAGGAGACATGCCGTACGACAGCAGGCCAGTTAACAGACTTCTCTCCGCTAACTGTTAAAGGCTGTAATTACAATAAAATCTGATACACTTCAAAGCTCCGAAGGACTGCTAATGTACCATGTTCACTAACAGAATGTTGAGGGCCATCATTAGAGCCATTCAAAAACTGGCCATAGATGAACGTTGTTTCCATTGCACTAAAAAACATTTGTTCTCAAAGTGGAGTCTGGGAACCCCCAAGGGGTCCCTGAGAGCGGTACCAGAGGGTCCCCAGCAAAATGCGTTAATATAGTGTCACAATCATTTTAACCACTTTAACCATTATTTTAGATAGATATAAAAGTTCTTTTAACTCAAATATTTGCTTCTTGAGATCCCTGGTAGGCTGGCACAAAAGTTAATTCAGATGGCGGTCCGCGGCCAAATAAATATCAATTTGGGGGTCCTTGACATGAAAAGTTTGAGAACCACTGCACTAAACACAAGTGGGAATGGGGTTTAAAGGCATACTGAACTTCACCTCCAAAATGACTTATACTGATTCACAGTATTATCGTAAAATAAATAGTAACGTTTTAGAGTAAGAATGTGGTGTTTCGGAAGTACTGAGTGCATACATTTGGATAGAGGACACTTGGATTGCACTGTGCGACTTGTGCTGGAGTTCATAAACAGCCAGATTTGTTTTATAGTTTTGCTGTTGTTAATCTTGAACTTCGTTTTTGTATTCTTCATTCATCGTCAAGGAATGTGAGAAAAAAATACATTTGCACGTGAATTCAAGGCTTAACGGGGTCAGTAACTGATAGGGGGAAAATTTGGGGGGGATTAAGTATTCCTTTAAGGTTGGTGTTGCTTGCCAAGAAGAACAGATTTGACGCGTTGTTAGCATGTAGATCTGTTGTTTCTGGCAAGTGACACCATTGCGTGATTGAGTGAATTAGACTAGGGCTTAACTTGCATATTTGAAGGCCAAATTGTAACGATATGAGAGTATGGTTGTTTTTTAGGCATTAATAGGTCAGTTTCTCATCACTACAACTAGACATGGCAGGGAGGGATGGAATACGACGTTGCGAAGTTATGGAAGTGGATACTAGGGGATGTGGCTCTCTTAGAAATGTCTGTGGCAAAAAGAATTTGGTTCCAAAACACTAGATGCGTGTATGGATAGAAAGATGGATCTTGTCACTTTTGGAACAGAGCTTTCATGGAGAGATGAGACAAACTTATCCCGCAAATAAATAACAAAACGTAAAAATGCCTTGGGAAACCTTGTTCACGCTTAGCTGCAGAACCACAAGGTTGTCAAGTTTGGGGAAACTCTGTGTAATGGAAGTGAATGACAAATCGTCTCTGTCTGGTGGAAACCGCATATGTCCAAAACTGTTACTTTTCAAAAGAGCAAAAGCAGCAGATCCACAAGCTCGAAACGCGGCGCAAAGCATCGCGTTTTGAGCTTGCGGATCTGCTACTTTTGATGCTGTTGTGTGACGCTGTAGTATGATCAAATAGGGTGTTAATGTCACAAAAGGTTAAAACATGGAGATAAGGGGTTTCTGACCAGACAAAATGCTTTCCTCCTTGTCTGGCTCAACAAGTGAGCCAGGTAATTAAAGCTTCAGTCAGGCCAACAGAACTCTGCACACACACACACACACACACACACACACACACACACACTCTGATACCAGAACCCCCAGTTTGATGTCGCTGCTGTCAGGCAGAAACCTCTTATCTCCATATTGAAACGTGTTTTTACTTTTTTCGTAAATTAAAACGCCCTACTTGATCATACTACATCATCACACAAAAGCATCAAAAGTAGCAGATCCACAAGCTCAGAGCTTGTAGATCTGCCAAGTTTGCCATTTTTGAATTAGAATCCTGAAAAGTTAGTTTTGGACTTTTTGGTTTCCACCTGACAGAGACGATATGCATTATATTAGGCCACGGACCCCCATTTGATACCCTGTGCCGTTCCTCATCATTAGTGTTAAGTAGCCAAGTGCATTTACTCACCAATGAGACCTTGTAGATCGGCTATTTTCAGCACACCACACCTGTCATACAACAAAGTATAAATATGGATTAAAGTGGGTTTGTCTCTGCGCATGTCTTTGGTCTGAACTAGGCTTAAGTGGTGGGAAATTAACTAAGAATATTTACGCAAGAACTAAGAACAATGTGAGTTATTTTACATTCTATTTCCATTTGTTTATACTCTATACTGTATAAACACTCCACATCTCGGAGGCAAATATTGTACTTTTTACTCCAATTATTTGAAAACTTTAGTTTACTTCTCAGATTCCGAAACATACATTAAATGAACTATTCAAAAATAGGCAATTATTTTTGTACCTTTACTCAAGTCGACTTGAGTAAAAGTTCACAGGAGATTGTGTGCACATCTTGTACCTGTATTTAGGCCAGGTGCTGGACATCAAGGCAAGAATCAAGGAGAAGGTAAATCATCCACAAACACACGTTTAAAGATCCCAAAACGCATTTTATTTAATGACGCAACGTTTCAACCTTATAAGTCTTCATCAGGCAAATATCTATTTGCCTGATTAAGACCTATATACAAGGTCAAAACATTGCGCCATTAATAAAATGTTTTGGGAGATTTAAACCACTATATTATTGCTACTTTTACTTAAGTGAAAAATGTGTTCTTCAACCACAGCCAACACAAGAGAGAATAAAAACAACAACCTTGAAGCAATGGTGCATTTTAATACTTTTGTTTATTCATGATTTCCTCTTCAAACACATTTTCCTGATGTACATTTCCACCCAAAAGGAAAACCAGTGAGGTAAAAGTGCTGAGAAATGAAATAGTAATAAATGGTGGCAACCATCAACATCACCATCAGAGCCATAATTCATAAATCTGACAAAGGAACTCTTTTGTATTAACTATTTCAAAAAAATATAGATATATAATATATATATAGTGCGACAAATTTCATATTCCCCCCCCAACCCATTTTCTAACTCATATTCCACAGACATCCTTGCATACAAAACAAGCACACGTACAGTATACATGAATACACATTCTCTCTCTCTCACACACACACACACACACACGTAAACACAATGTGCTGCAACAAATTCCACAAAGCTCTTCATGCAGAGGAAAGCAGGAGAGCGTCAAAATAAAGGGCTCAATCACATTCCCAATGGCGTAAGACTTGCTCTTTCGAAAATGTTCAAAAATAGCAGATCTACAAGCTCGCAGCGCGGCACGAAGTGACGCGCTGTGAGCTTGTACATCTGCCATTTGCCACATACATCTGCCATTTTTTAATAGCCAACGCTAAAATCTACAAGTATAGCCAATAACGACATCAACCCCCTCCCCCGTTGGAAAATTAAAAAACAACAAGACTTCTATACAGGTGATGTACACACACACACACACACACACACACACACACACACACCAAGAGAAGCAATAACACTGAGACATAAATCACATGGAATTACAGCACACACAAAAAAGTGGCAGCCAGAAAACGAGTAGAGAAAAGAAAACGAATTTAAAGAAATAAACGGACAGAATGCACATCATCATCATCGTCAAGGTTTCATTTCATTTCAATAACACGTGTGTGCGTATACAAAGACCCCCCAAAAAAGTGGGTAGTGATATGATTGCCTGTGAACCCTGTCGACCCCCTCCATGCCCGCTCTTTACCTCGGGGGTAAAAAAACATAAAGGAGATAAAGCACATCTGCTCGTAAAAAAAGCGAGCTGTTGGGCGTTCTCAGGGAGCAGACGCTGTAAACACACGAGAGCAAGGCTGGAGGGCAAGGCACAAGAGGTATCTTACGATTCACAACGTTCGTAGCTGGATTCTTCAATCAGCCTTCTCAATGGTTCTCAAACTGTTACATTTCAAAAAGGTCTCCCCTCAACTCTGACAGTGTACAAATGGAGCCAAACGGAACCGTTAGGCTCCATTTGTACACTGTCAAGAGTTACAGACTTATATGGGTCAATTTAAAACCCCCATCAAGGAACCCCAAGTCCCTGGACCCCAATTTTGAGAACCATTGCTCTAGAAAACAGGACTAGGTTCCACAGAGTCTCGTTTTCTTTGACCTCACTCGCAGACCATTACAGTCGGGGAGGAGGTCAACTAGAAGAGATGAAAAGGAGCTACACGATTGTACATACCCGACCCCCACCCACCCCACATTGCAGTCCTTTTGTGGTGGACAGTGGTCTTCACTAAGCTCTGACCCGCTGGGTTTGCTGGTGTTCAGAGTGGCTCATAGTCTTGATTCTTGAGCTTGACTTATCCTTGGCTGTGCAATCATGTCACGCACCGAAAATAACCCCAACAAGCTCACCGCTGAGCTTGTAGATCGGCTATTTCCGGTGCGAAACGACAGCGGTGTGAAACCAAGTATAAATCAAGCATCACTCCAGTACGTAAGTGAGTCAACGTACCGACTGAAGCTGCAGTCTGTGAGTGATAACTGGACATGGTTAAAAAAAGAAAATAATCCCAGGGGTTAACCATAGACATCGAAGACCACTGGTTCCTACCAACTTAAGGCGTGACCAATACAACATTGGGAAACAGTAGTTGTGGGGGGCGGGGAGGAGTACAAGTACAAGAAAGGTCTTTGAGTTACAACTACTACTAGGGTACACAAAACACAACAAAGAAGCATTAGGGAGGGTACATTTCTTGATCAAAATTCAAGGGTCAACGCGGGGCAAGCCAACTTACAATTACCACACACCTGCCAGCCAATACTCCAAAAAAAGAAAAATAGACTTAAAAAATAAGCCAAAAGCCCATAAACACACACGCGCGCACACACATACATACACTCACTCAATCTCCCTGAGATCCAGCTCATCTCTGGCACACGGGCCACAATAGCTTATTCACAACCCTCTCAGCTGGACTGGGTTTGGAGTTTTTTTTTGTTTTTTCTTTTTCCCCCAACAAGGTCTCTTAAAGTGCTATCATAAGAACCACATCATCAATGGGCGTCCAGACATAGCTGTTGTCGGTTTAAGTATGGCTTTGTCAGTGCACTTAAGGTTGTCGCTTTGGTTGTTTGGTGATACAGAGCTTCACTTGATGTCCCTTTCGAAGAATTTAGAAAATGTGGGTGTACTTTTTTTTGTAAACAGTGTCGCACACCAAACATAGCAGATTAACAAGCCCACAACACATCGCATCCGCAACACGTTGTGGCCTTGTAGATCCATGTTTCGTACCAGATACCAGCATACCACAAAGCATAAATTAGGCATTAGCACAGCCATGTGGGACAATATTAACCAACAAGCAACTAAACAAGAGCAATCAAAGAGGATTTGTGAAGTTAATTAGGCTGAAAAGTGAGAACAGCAAGGCCCCCAAACTGTATCTGTAGCTTTAGATAAGACAGGGGCAAGAAGGGGGTTTAAAAACGGCTGACTAGTATGTGATACTGGAATGACAATGCAGATATGTAGTTTAGAACAAAAAAAATGACATCTAATGCAATACAAAAAAAAGCCTCAATCAATAATTCTAAATGGATATAAAAATGCTGGAACAAGATGATTTCAAATTCCACCCCAAACCAAAAATCTAACTTGCCAAAGAAATAATTACAAATGGTGTAAAAGTGGGGCGTCAACATTTCAGGAGAGTGTAAGCAAGTAAACTAAATGGGGGGAAATAAAATAAAGAAAAACTGCTATCCCCTGACTGACAGCCTTCCTCTCCAAACCCTCAAAATCTAAACCACCCGAAAATGAAAGGCACTTGAGCGCTGAGAATTGCTGGTTCTGCGCTAGTAAGAGACTTTGGTCCACAGATGGAAATGTTTCACCTAGGCCGAGCCAGAGTTTAAAAGCCCTCTCTCTCTCTGTGTGGGTGTGTGTGTGTGTGTGTGTGTGTGTGTTTGCGACGAGTGACAAAGTGAAGCTCAGCTACTGAGCCAGCACAAAGTGCCCTGACCTGGGGGGGTGGGACCTTCTACCAAAGAGGCCACGCTGACCCCCTCCACCGTGTTCCCCAAAACCAGATAAGTGACAGAGAGAGAGAGAGAGTGTGTGTGCGTGTGTGAGAGAGAATTCCTCCAACCTGCCAGGTCTTGTGTGCAAACCAGATAAGGGAGCGAGTGGGGCGGGGGGGGGGGTCATATCTGTTATCTGGATACACTTGTTGCTCACAACGGGCTGTGGCAAGAGGAGCAGGAGCAGCTGGGGAGCGAGCCGCTATCTGTGAATGGAAGAGGAATGAAAGAAAGCCCAGCAGCTGACACTTGCATAAGGAGTTAAAGAGCAACTCTTTCTGAGTGTGAACCCCCATGCAGGACAGGAGTAAAGTGAGAGAGCGAGCAATAGGTGAAAAAGTCACCACTCATCCAAATGCAAGTTACGCCATCGCTGCCAGGATCCAAAAATAATGTGCGCTAGGCTAGCCCCCCTCCACTGCACTGGGCTGGGCTGGGCTCAGGGCAGAGCAGTTTGTGGCTGAAAATAGAAATTCACAGCTCGATAGAATGGAAGCAGACAGATTTGGGGTGTGGGTGGGTAGGAAGGCATTCAAAGTTAGCTCTGTCACGGCTATGAGATATGTGGGGTTTGGGGGTGGGTGGGGGGGGGGGGATTCTAAGGACTCAAATGTCAGTTGTAGAGCTAAAATTGTCTAGAGCGGGAAGCGGGATTCCTCTGGCTGACACTCGGTAACGTTCCACTTGATGTGCAGGTCAAGCAACGCCAACCATGGGTGTTCATTTAAACGCAGAGCGTAAAAATAGACCCAGGATTCCGCGAAAGGGAAGTGAATCAGCTCTGGGCGCATGTAAAAGGTGACGGCCCAGCTCCTAAGTGCCACCAGCATGCCCTCCCCCTTCAAAAAGATAATTATACCCTGGGCTCGAGTCAAAGAGACAGTTGCAGGGGGGCTGCCATGAGACTCAGGATCCCGTTTCGGTCGGACGTCACCGAGCCTGCAAAGGGCCTGCAAACTGCAGAAGGGGTGACCCCGGCCATACTGCCATGTGCTGCTCCTTATAAGGGCAGGGACAGCCAGTCAGTCAGTGCCTCACACTCTCCACAAGACTCAGAGCCAAGCTCCCATTCAGAGAGAATCTGCCAGGCCCTGCACTCTCTCCGAGTGGCCCCCCTACATACACACACAGTCTTGTCACTCAGGCCGGCTTCTCACGGTGACCATGAAGCGCCGACGTCTGACGAGGAGGTATAAAAGAAACGGGAACAAAAGGGCCACAGAAGCCTGTCAAATCTGCAGGCCTAACGAGGCCTAATGCCCCCCCATCTATACTTGGTTGTGCACCACCGCTCACCGGAAATAGCAGATGTACAAGCTCGCAGCAAACACATGTTGTGAGCTTGTGAATGTAATATCTGGCACTTCCAGTGAACGACACCGACGCCCAGCTAAGTATAAATGGGTCACTTGCAGAATTTCGCCCCAATTCCAGTCTTGACTGAATAAAAGGGCTGAACTAAATGAACAAACGAAACAAAAAATAAAAAAACAGGGACGAGGGAGAGCTTGTACTATACCCACATTCACAGAGAGAGAGAAAAAAAGATACTATACATATATATTCATCTCTGTCGGGTGGAAACCTCAATGGCCAAAACAGTTACTTTTCAGGCTTCAAATTCAAAAGTAGCAGATCTACGAGCTTGTGGATGTGCTACTTTCGATGCTTTTGTGTGACGCTGTAGTAAGGGTAGGGGTGGGGTAGTAGTATGAGTTAATTTATGAAAAAACACAAAAAGTCAGAATATGGAGATAGGAGGTTTACACCCGACAGAGACAATATACACATTTTCTACACAGTCAACTCTTGGCAGCCTGGTGAGTACAAATGCCTGCAAGGGCCATTTTTGACAGAGGGCTTCCCCCTCCCCCCCATTTGCACTTCAAAATTATTAATTCATTATCAGTAATAAAAACAAAATCGGCAACTCCTCGCATGTCCGAAAGGAGAGATTGGAGCCGAGATAAAGTCATGGGTCGTCTCGTCGTACCAAATCCCCAAACGCTGACCAGCAAACAAGGGTTGGCTCACCAGGTGAAATAAACAAACACATCATTTATCACCTTTTAACAGCTGTGCTCGGCCGTGATTCTTTTTTTTTTTTGTTTGGCCATCTTCTGCTTTTATACTTTTTTTTCCCCCCCACCCTATTTTCATTTCAAAATTTTCTGATTTTTTTTTTCTTCAATAATTTGACATCACATATTCTTCCCAAATATACAGGAGAAAGCCAAATATAAAGGCCATAACATTTTTTTTTACTTTACTTCATAGATGGACAATAATTCATATTAATACCTTATATGAATGAATGAATGAGGGGGAGGGCTAAACACGGGGTTAAGGCACCATGGACATCATTATTGTGACTAAGATGTCCTTAAACTGGACATGGGGGAGGGGGGCACAGTGCTTTTTGGGAGGGGGTGGGGGGTTGGGCAAAGGGCAAAAAAAATCAAAATAACACTTAAAAGTACCACTTAGATCCATCCAACGATCGACACTTTGGTAGATAAGGAATGAGGAAAAGGGAGTCCAGAAACAAAGTGAAAACAACTTGTCCATTTAAATAGAATCCTTTATGCCTGAAAAAAAACGAAAGAAAAAAAAAACCTTTCATTGTCTAAATCTAGATTTTTTGGGCACATTTTCTCTCCTCTTTCACTCCTCCCCGTAAAGCAGCAGCATCACGTCCATCTATCCACTCGGACTCCCTCCGTCTCTGTCTTTGTCAGTTACATGGCAGCCATGTTGGAATGTTCTGGTTGGCCACGTAGTAGTTGCTGAAGTTGTGGTCTCGGACGTACGGCGCCGGCTGGTAGTAGCACGTGACGCTGGAGGCGTCGGGGATGGCGTTCTGCTCGGCGAGCACGCGGAAGGCCATGAGGGAGATGAGGTGGAGGGTCTGTCGCCGCTCGTGGCCCATGAGGCACACGGTGCTCTCGTTGACCACACGCCGCAGGATGGTGAGGTAGTCATACTTGCTCCGCTCCTCGCCCACGAAGTGACTTTGCAGGTAGGCCTCCACCTTGCGCTGCTGCTCGCCAATGTCCGGGAAGTCGATGAAGAAGCGCGAGCACATGTAGCGCTCCAGGGCCTTGAACTCTTCCTCGTCCGTGGGCCGGAAGTCCCGCACCAGCAGGTTGCAGTACTTGAGCAGGCCGCCGCCACGGATCTCCTCGGGGCGCTTGGTGGCGATCTGCTTGTTCCGGAGGTGGCCCAGGGCCGCCGCAAAGTCCCCGTACACGCTCTCACCGACCACGGTGGGGTGGAAGGCATGGGACATGGGCGGCGTGGCCGCGGCACCCAGATCGTAATAGGAAAGCACAGAGTCCAGCACGATCTGGAAGGAGTCCACGCTGAACTCGAACTGCCGCCGGATCGAGTCCACGAACTTGAGCTCCACGTTGCGGCCGTCGTTGTTGGAGAGCGAGATGAGGCTCCAGCGGTCCTGCTCCGTGTGCACCTTGACCAGCTTCTGGACGTACGCCTCCTTCAGCGTCATGGGCGTGATCTTCTCCTTGTTCACGCCCTCGGGGAGGAAGTCCAGCAGGGTGCCCAGCACCACGTCCTTGATGCGCTGGAACTCCGCCTCGCGGGGCAGGTCCACGCGGAAGATCACGTCCAGGTCCTTGTAGCTCCAGCCTATGTCCTGCACCAGCACGTGGCTGGCCGTCGAGCCGTTCAGGCGGACGTCCTTCACCTTGATCCCGCTCCGCTCCAGGCGGGACCGCACGCGCGACACAATGTCCTTCAGGCGGATCTCCAGGGTGGGGAAGTTCCCACGGCCGTGGACGGGCACCGCCTCCGACAGCACCTCGTTCAGGCGGCTCACCTGGTCCCAGGTCAGCACGCTAGTGTGGGCAGAGCTCGTCGTCGCCTTGTTAGCCATCTTCCAGTCCAAAAGAGAGTTCAGGTCAACTAAGAGAGGAGGCACAGAGAGCAGAAAGCACAATTAACAATGGCTCACTTAAGACTTACTTCAGAGCTGAAGACAAATTCAAACATTCTGGAGACCTAAAGCAAGATGATACTGAGGCTTAATTTAATACTACTGTAGATCGTTGTTGTCTGGGCAGCAACCTCTTATCTCCACATTCTAACTTTTTGTGTTTTTTCATAAATCAACGCCCTACTTGATCATACCACAGCGTCACACAAAAGCAAGCATCAAAAGTAGCAGATCCACAAGATTATACATCTGCTACTTTTGAATCCTGAAAAGTAACAGTTTTGGACATATGAGGTTTCCACCCGACAGACAGAATGCCGTTGTATCCTGGTGTTGCACACTGCTGCTTTAACTACTTATGACATGCCTCCATATGACTTTCATATAGATGGATAATTGTATACAGTTTTTATCACTTTTATCTCCTTTCTTGTCTTACTGTTGCATGTTTCTATATTGCTGCTGCATATGAGGCTCACCAAAAGAGACAGTTTTACCATTTTAATCTTGTGTAGTAGGCCTATACGATAACATACAATAAAAAAGATATCTTGAACGTTTTCAGGTTTTACATATTCTGATAGTGCAGGCACACACACACACACACACACACACACACTCTTACTTCTTCCCTTTCTTTTTACTATGGAAATAACAAGATGAAACGAATTTCTCCCACTTTTTTACTTCTGTAAACCTGTGATGTGACACACACACACACACACACACACACACACACACACACACACACACACACACACACACACACACACACACACACACACACACACACACACACACACACACACACACACACACACACACACACACACACACACACACGCTCTAAACTTACATAATGATCCGAGCCAGCACTATAAACAACCAAAGCAGAATGTGGAAGCCAACATGTGGGCAACTCATTCCGACCTACAAGCAACAATGGATGAGGCTTCTAGAACAGAGCAGCACAGCTCTGCCTGCTTTCATTCCAGAAACACACAAGTGCTGCTGCATGGAGCTCCTGTTTTAGGTCAATTATTATCATAATAGAATCGCGGGCAGCCCGGGAAAAAAAAGAAAAGAATCCATCTTCTACACACAGGCTCACAATCAACCAAACACGTTCAAGTGTTGATTTGGATGATCGAGGAGCCTACAATGTTTGAGAGTTTTGACTTTTACGGTCGCTTTAAAAAGGGAAACACCATGGAAGTAAAAAAGAAAAAACATTTACTTCTCATTATTTTGACAATGCAATAAATATAGCGCAAGGGTAACAGGATAGGTGGGCACCAAGGAATAGTGGGCACCTCGGTGTTAAATTGGCATTTTTTTCCCAAAATGTAAAAAAAAAAAGGAAAATGTTTTTAAGTAAAGTATACAGGATTAGAACATGCTTAAACATTCGACAATTAAGAAGGTCTAATATTTCTACAAAACCTGAATATCCAGTCATTTTGAGGCATAAACAAGAAGTTGAAGGATAGAATAAGTCCGATATGTACCGTGCATGTTCACACCATGTATACTTTACATTAAGACCATTTTTCAAATACTGTATTTATCAATAATTTGGTCAAAATAGCCAATTTTACATCGAGGTGCCCACCTATCCTATATGCATTAAAAGTATCCCATTGAAAACTAAAACTGAATTATGGTATCATTCATAAAATAAAGACACAAGCCCTTAATTGCAAACACACTCGTATAAAGAGGTGGGTTTTCTGAAATTAACAAGCGGCACATGGATGGATGGAAGCCTTGACGTTGAACTTAAAAGTTTGTAGCCCTTCATGTCACGCTGTTTCCCATAGAATGGCACAAATGTAGCCGAATATTAAACCAAATCCATTTCTACGAGCACATGAGCAAATAAAACACAAACACGTCTAAAAAATAAACAAAAAAAGATAAAAGCAGTACGTACGGTTCCAAAGGTGTCCTCTGAAAGCATTCAAAGTGTACAGAAGAAGTTAGCTTGACATTGACTCTTCCATACAAACACACAGCGGTGAGAAACAAGCAGCTCTCTCAGCTCACACACCCTCTTTATAGCAGCGTTGCCAGGTTTTGCGAGAGAAACAAGCAGCCGATCTACAAGCTCACAAGACGGGTTGTGTGAGCTTGTAGATCTGCTATTTTCAAAAAAATATTTTTGGGGATTTTTTGGAATATATTTTGAAACATTTTTTACAACACAAATCTGGTACGGGGGTCCATGGCATAACATATTTTTAGAAGGGGGGGGGGGGCACAGACAAATACATATTCATCTGGGGATCCTTGCCATGAAAATGTTTGAGAACCACTGGTTCAACTACACTTTAGAAACAAGCCCAAAAAACTACCAATATATTTACAAGCAACTTTACAGAAAAACAAGCCCAAAGTCACTTATAATAAGCGGGCATGGCAACAATGCTCTATATCCTGAACCACCACCTGGACCTGATGCACATCCGCAGCACGGCACTAGTCCCGCCTCCAACTGTTATTTATACTTTCATTTGCATTGTATTATACATTTTAAATTCTCAGTTTTTACTTTACAAAAATGTGACTGAAATCCTAATGGACACTTGCCAATACAGACAACTCTTGGGATTTTAAATTACATTTTTAATTGTGATTCTATTTCTATATGTGTTCGTATTCATGCGCCAAGGGGGAGACTGTGATTGGTCAAAGAGGTTTTTGTGTTGCCAGGTGACCAGGAGCATCCAGATCCACATGCTCTTTCATTCAGTGCGCTTCCAGTGTTGCCATGTCCGCTTATAATAAGCGACCTTGGGCTTCTTTTTCTGTAAAGATGCTTGTACATACTGCTAGTTGTGGGTTGCATCTTTTTGGGGGCAACCCCAACTCTAAAGTGTACAATGGCGTGCACAGACATTTTGAGGGGCAGGTGCTCAAGTAAATTATTCACAACTCACAACTCACAACGCCTCGCGCTGCGAGGCGTTGTGAGCTTGTAGATCTGCTATTTTTGGCGAAAATTCTCCTCAGAAAAGGGATGCTGGGTTTCGAGTGGTTATGGTAAAAAAGAAATATCATATCACATAAAGATTTGGCGGACCCCCTGTAGTAACTCTGAGGACCCCCTAGGGGTCCCGGGCCCTCTGTTGAAGAACCCTGCTGTGCCCTTTTTTCAAAAGGGCACTTCTGGTCAAGAGGGCAAAGGGCAGGTGCTCCAGCGCCACCTACTAGAGTCTATCTGTGCATGTCCCTGAAAGTGTAGTTGCTTATTTGGGCTTGTTTCTAAGTGTAGTTGCTTATTTGGGCTTGTTTCTAAGTGTAGTTGCTTATTTGGCCTTGTTTCTAAAGTGTAGTTGCTTAGTGGGGCTTGCTTCACAGTTTTTTTTTTAAATTATTTTAACCAGTGGTTCGTTCAGTGGTCATTAATATGTATTTGTCCCTAACCCCACATCTGAAAATGTTTTGTGCCAGGGAGCCCTAGCTGTACCAGATTTGGTTTGTTAGAATGTTTAAAAAATATTCCAAATATTCCACCTTTTATTTCAAGATTTTTTTAAATAGCAGATCTACAAGCTCACAACGCGTCGCATTGTGACACGTTGTGAGCTTGTAGATCTACTATTTTCAATGTATACATATAGGTTTAAAGTGCTCATGACGGCCTAGTGGCCGAGTTGCTTCTTTGGGCTTGTTTTGCTAGACCTGGTTGCTTATTTCTCTCACAAAATCTGGCAACACTGCTTGGAGGGTTGTTGTGCTGAGCCTGAAGCCCTGGATTCAATTCAAACCAAACTAGTCAAAGAAAAAGCAGAAAGAATCAAAACTCTTCTCTCGATATCACGAAGTACTGCTTTTCGCCAGGATACTGGCATAAATGTTAGCTCTCCTCACTGACAATTGACAGATACATTAGCATTTCATCAGACATGTCACAAAGTACAGCCCCCTAACCCCAGGCAGCACACATGGAGAAATGTTCAATTGATGAAAATTGTCCAGATAAACATTTATTTAATAAACACTATTTATTCAAGGGATTTACGGTTCTTGTGACTTACCCCCCACCCACACAGAGGTGGAGGTGATTTCTGCATGTCATGTAATTTAAATGGAAAACATTGGGCACCTTGGAATTTTTATAAATGGCCAAAGTTGTCAGGGGTTTATCGCAAATTGAAGCTGCCCACACCACATCACTTTCCTTCTCTCTCCCTCTCTCTCTCTCTCTCTCACACTCTCACACACAGACAGACAGACACACACACACACACACGCACGCACGCACGCACGCACGCACACACACACACACACACACACACACACACACACACACACACACACACACACACACACACACACACACACACACAGCACAGCACAGCACAACTGGGAGTTTCCGTAGGTGTTCTGTAGAAAATCGTAAATCAAAATCTGTTTCAGTATACAGTATATACTTTTTTATCTTTCTTCTTATGCTTTATTCGGTCGAGAGTATAGACAGGAAACAGAAAGCAGAGAGAGAGGGGAGACAAGATGAGAACATAACGGTCTGTGTGTGTGTGTGTGTGTGTGTGTGTGTGTGTGTGTGTGTGTGTGTGTGTGTGTGTGTGTGTGTGTGTGTGTGTGTGTGTGTGCGTGTAACCGTATGATTGATTAGCGTCATCATCGGAACAGGTGACAACAGAGTGCTGGAGGCATCTCACACTCACACTCACATCAATAAGAATGTGTGACTCATTGTAAAGAACAGAGCTGGGGGGGGTTGACGTTGACGTTCGACTCGTGACCACATTCCCCACACAGAGCTGTCCTTCTCCAACGCTGGTTCTATACCAGCAGTGGTTCTCAAACATTTCCGAGTCAAGGACCCCCAAATTGACACATACAGTATTAGCCCACAGACCTCCCATTTGAAAAGGTTTTGTGCCAGGGTGGGACCCCCAGAAGAGACAGTTAAGTTACGAAAAAATATATAAATTAAAAGTTTTTCAAAACATTTTCGATATATTTCAAAACATTTAAAAAATAGCAGATATGCAAGCTCGCAGTGCGGCACGAAGTGCATACAAGTGAGCACCAGGACCTTCAACTGGACCCAAGCTTGTAGATCTGCTATTTTTGAATAGCAAACATAAAAATGGATAAAGTGGTTAAAATGCTTGTGATGCTATATTAACTACTTTTTTTTGCTGGGGACCCCCAGGAACCCCCCTCCAAGGACCCCTGGGGTCCCCAGGGGGTTCCACTGCTATACAGCTACATACACTTCCTGTCTGGGGTCAGAGGTCAGCAATAGCATGTATGTACGTATGCTGAACAATGGCGTGAAGGACACTGCCACAGGTCATTTTACAGCAGGTCATTTTACAGCTTTTAGCACACGGATGTTTATAATAGATGTTCAGTTGTGGACACAGTAGTGTACTCAACCCACCCCAGATACTCCTGGGCCAATATTACTTGCAACTGAAAGTGAAAGTTTCTCAATATTTTTTTTTACTTGAGTACTGATTGAGTATTAACTCATTACTCAAGTATTCTTTGTAATATCAATGCATTATTGTTTTGACATTTTATATCTTTAGCATTTTAAAAATAATTTCAAATAGTGAAAATAGCCCGTCTATAATATAACGTGCGCCGCAGCTTTTACACGGGCAATTTTCATGATGTTTGAAATAGGGCTTAAATGGTTCATTCATAATGTATTTTTTATAAGTTTGGGTCCCTGTGGTCGCTTCCTAGAAATGTAGTGGAGTCAAAAGTACCATACGCTATTTGACTTTGAAAAGTAGTGGAGTGAAAGTCATATAAGCTTCCAAGACAAAAAAGAAAAGCCAGATGCTCAAGTAAAGTACAGATATTGATCAACAAATGATCCATATGAACGAGCTCATGTGTTTATGCTGGTGTGTTAGTTTTGTTCTGTTTGCAGTTGACATTTTCTTCGTTTCCATGTGTGTGTTTGAATGTTTTACAGTATGTGCTTTCTTGTGCACATGTGTATTTACATTTATTTACATCTGCTGTGTGTGTGTGTGTGTGTGTGTGTGTGTGTGTGTGTGTGTGTTTCTATATAGGGGCACAGCTAAGGCAGAGGGCCACGGATCAGCGGTGTTGCGGTGAAGCAGAACACATCCTGTGTGTGTGTGTGTGTGTGTGTGTGTGTGTGTGTGTGTGTGTGTGTGTGTGTGTGTGTGTGTGTGTGTGTGTGAGAGAGAGAGAGAGAGAGAGAGACAGAGAAAGTGAGTCAGCATTTCAGACACAGTAGGGGGTAGATGTACTGAAAGCAGTAAGACAGAGCATAACGTTGCTGTCGGGCAGAAATCTCTTATCTCCATATTTAAACTTTTTGTGTTTTTTAGTTATGTAATACGCTATACTTGATCATACTGCAGCATCACGCAAATGTATGAAAAATAGCAGATCCACAAGCTCGCGTTTTCAGCTTGTGGATCTGCTATTTTTTTTATTTGAATCCTGAAAAGTAACAGTTTTGGACATATGAGGTTTCCACCCAGCAGAGACGATATACTATGGGCATTCCCTCTCTGCTATACTCTCTTCCTGTGTGCCTCTGTTTCTCTGTGTTAGCGGTTTCATACCACCGGCAGCCACATTAGCCACATTAGCCCTCCAATGCACTTACACTCAGTATCAAAGTATAGCTCAAAAGACTCCTTGGATGAAATCGTGGACCTTTCCCTAAAACGTGTGCATTATGAATTTAAATGCCAGTTTGATATGCGTCATCATGAGAAACACTGATGGAGGTGCCTGTATGTAGTAAGGAGGTTCCACCGCGCATCAACCAGGTAGAGTTTGGCAGGTCCGGTGCATCACAGGAGCAGGACAATGGCAACTGTTAGGGGAGAAAAAAAATGTTTATTCGTGGAATCCAACAGCATTAAAAAAAAAACATGCTTTCTCTTCTTTGTCCTGTCCCTAAAGCCAAGAGGAGTAATGTGGCACCTTTTGCTGGACCTGGTTAACAGTCTGGCAGCAGCATTTTGAATTAGTTGGAGGCGGTCCATGGTTGCTTTACTGAGGCAGGTGAAGTGAGTTGCAATAGTCCAAGCGTGAGGAGACAAGGGCATGGATTATCATCTCTAACTCAGGGTATGAGACAATTGACCTAAGCTTTTACATCTCTGTGTGGACGAAACATGTACGAGTTACTGATTTGATGTGTGTGTGTCAACTAAGGTGCATGGACTGATTGGAGCGCACATTAGCTTTGAGGGACCCAATGCATCAATGCTCATTTAACTGGTGGAAGTCGTTTGACATCCAGGCCTTAATGGCTGACATAAACTCCTGATCTGCGACGCGGATCTGCAACCTTTGCTATTTTTGAATTTGAATGCTGAAAAGTAACAGCTTTGGACATATGGACAAAGACAATCAAGCAGTTCTGTGTTTAAAAGTCCACACAGGTCATGACAGCAAATCAACAAACATCATGACCCTAAAACGCTGCACTCTACACTCCTGTAGCAACCACACTTTGTCAGTTTCACTTCTTACACGGCCACTGCACAGTAAAATCCTGTGTTTGGTTTTGGTGTTTGGTTTTAAAACCAGTGCATCACAAAATGACTTCCTGGAGATGGAGACTCAAGGATGTGTTTCACACGAGCACAAATTCCAGTGAAGATTGTGCACACGAAACAGTGATGAAACAGGAAACAAATTACAGTCAGGGGAATGAGACTATAGCCGGTTACTATTATCGACACTGGGAACTCCCTGCCAAAAAGCTTGTACTGTGGGAATCAACACACACTCGTCTGAGGACGACATAGAGAGAGTTTAAAGTCACCACTGGCCACGCAACCAACCAGACGTTAGAACATAGTTCCAACTAGTTCCACTTGGGTGAGAAGTCAGCAGGGGAGGGTGTTCTCTATGAAGTTATATAGTTGTGTGCGTGTGTGTGTGTGTGTGTGTGTGTGTGTGTGTGTGTGTGTGTGTGTGTGTGTGTGTGTGCACGCGCGTGGTGGTGTGTGTGTGTGTGTGTGTGTGTGTGTGTGTGTGTGTGTGTGTGTGTGTGTGTGTGTGTGTGTGTGTGTGTGTGTGTGTGTGTGTGTGTGTGTGTGTGTGTGCGCGCTTCACGTTGCTCTGGGGCTTCACTGTACCTGCTTTCATCACTTTTTTTCTCAGGGGAACACACACACACACACACACACACACACACACACACACACACACACACACACACACACACACACACACACACACACACACACACACACACACACACACACACACACTTCTGACAGTCCATCGTTGTCGAAGTTTTCCATTGGCTACATGAATTCCCTATCCATCGCCTAACCTGCCTAACCTTAACCCTAACCCAAGTAATTGTAACTTGGAAAGCAAGGACGAGCAGAATGCCCTCTCTTCTTTCCAGACTTTTCTTTATCTTCCATCCTTGTTGAGGACATTTGGTTCTCACAACGATATCAGCACAAGTACGCACACATGGCAAAAGTGTGTGTACACAGGCTGGCTTGTGTGAATAGCTGTACTTGTGCATGTAAATTATAGTGCTCACAGGGACACGTGACTGGACATACTACGTACACACACCACACACACAAGCACACGCGCACGCGCACACACACACACACACACACACACACACACACACACACACACACACACACACACACACACACACACACACACACACACACACACACACACACACACACACACACACACACACACACACGTATGCATGAACACACTCCTGCCGGTTGACTCATAGGAGTGACAGAAATTAATTTTCACTGACTTTACACACACAGCCAAAATGCTCTGAGTTAATGGGTCCATTTGGTTGCATTTGTACACTCTCTTCGTAAGAGTTAACCCATTAAGACCTGAGGCCGATTCTAAAAATGTCTTCTAAATCCTAACAATAGAAATACAATACAAAAGAAACCGTATGTTGATACTGTTTATCAGTGGTGCTCAAACTTTTTCATGTCAAGGACGCCCCCCCCCAAAATTATATGTATTTGACCGCCAACCCTCATATATATATATATATATATATATATATATATATATATATATATATATATATATATATATATATATATATATATATATATATATATATATATATATATAAATATATATATTTATATATATGCACATATATATACACATATATATACAGTACATATACATATACATATACATCAGGGTGGGTTAAATGAACACTCTCTCTCAGGGTGGGTTAAATGAACACTCTCTCTCAGGGTAGGTTAAATGAACATGGAGGATTTTCAACAGCGCTGGCTCTGCACCAGGCTGGAGGTACAAAGAGCAGCTTGTACGGTCTGCTGGCAGGGAGGTGAAAAGTGAGGGTTGAGACGGAGGTGAGACTGCCAGCCTTCATACCAAGTCTAAATTCAGAGCCTTCAGTCTTTTTATAGACTAAACACACTTCTATCATTCAGTCCAAGACATCGGATCCTTTTTGCACATTTTCGCCGTCAAACTCTCTTTCTGCCGCCGGGTAAATCGACGTGTGTTTATGTGCCTTTTGCATTGATGCTTCGGACGTTTTTTAGCTGGTACTTATTACTTTGAGAGAAATAGTAGAATGTACTAAAGCAGTGGTTCCCAAACTTATTACCTCGAGACCCAAAAGAGAATTAGACATTTGCCTGGGACAAAAACTAGTCAAAATAGCTGATGTACAACATTAAAAAGTTAGAAAAATGTTGGAATTGTTTTTAATTAATGAAAAGTTGTGGGGGGGTTTTAATAGGCAAATATTACATTTTTAAAAAACGAATCAAAATGAATCAAAACATTTCAAACATTTTTTTTATTTTAAAAAATGGCAGATGTACAAGCTCGCAACGCGTCACGTGCAAGCTTGTAGATCTGCTATTTTTGAATAGCCAAAGTATAAAATATGGATAAAGCCGTTAAAATGATTGTGGTGCTATTAACTTATTATGCTGGGGACCCCCTGGAACCACCCCAAGGACCCCTGGGGATCCTGGACCCCACTTTGAGAACCACTGCAATAGGCTACTATGATGCAGGCAGTCTGTGTTCTGATTTGTTAGGGATGTAAGAAAATATCTATACACATAAATATTGTGATTATTACTATGTTTAGTCGTATAGTATAACACTGTATTGATTATTCATTTATTTACTTAACTGATATAGGCTAATAATGGTGGTGTGTTATGTATACTATGGGAGTTTCTATCGCAATATATCACATTGCTTACTGTTATGATCTCTATATCGCAGTCAAGTGGCAAGACAGGGGAGTAAACAATAATCTACAGGAGTGAAGCGACGTGTTTTGAGCTTGTAGATCTGCTGCTTTTGCTATTTTTGAATTTGAATCCTGAAAAGTAACATTTTTGGACATACTGTATGAGGTTTCCACCCGACATAGACGATATGACATACAGTATGATGTATGACTCCAAATTTGGGCAAGGTTTCAACCTGATCAGAGCCGTATTGACTTCCATTATACAATAATAAAAAAATAAAAAAATAAAAAAATAAAACTGTGGCCTACTCGCATTGTGCCCAAGAAATGTGGTACTGATCAATATTTTTTTTTTGCGAGATCAGCTCCGGCCAATGCCATAGAGAGACACACACACACACACACACACACACACACACACACACACACACACACACACACACACACACACACACACACACACACACACACACACACACACACACACACACACACAGAACCTCTTCTAGGCTGCTCGCCTCTGAGGTGGTCACGCCATAAAAATGGGATAAAATCTCCCCAAGTAACACAGAAACAGGATGAAAAGTGTAAAAGACAGTGCTGCTACGTACCAGAAACGTCCCATTTGCATACTTTGATCAAACAGAATAAACATAATGTGACAGAAACACAGTCTATAGACATATAGCAAACATGGGGCTGAACTGGGGCTCCTTCCAGGCTTATATGCTGCCAACAGCGTTTAGGTGCTGTCACTCAACCTCCAATCACCACTGGGCGCAAAAAAAGAACAGAAAAGACACACACACAAAAGAGTCCTACAGTGTATCACACGCTCCCAGAAGAACAAAGTCACAGTATGACAAAAAACACACAGTGCAACACAGTGCAGTATCTACCTCAAAACCAGGTCCGACACAGAGTGATTCAACATTAATGAGTGTCCACGCCTAGACAACTAAACACATACTGTACATCAAATGCAGAGAGACAGTGTAGTGCCTCAGTAAACTAGGATCACAGGTAAACCAAGAACCTACAAATCGGGTCAACAAAAACTAATCAAGAAGCAAAAGGGAAGCAAGACATGCGGGTGGCCAAAGCCAGAACAACAAACCAAACATCACACCGAATAATAAACTAATCCACACCAGGTCAAATGACAATACCATTGTTTACCTGACGAACACAAAAACAGGAGAAAGGGGGGAACAAAAGACAGGGCAGCGCGCACCTACCAGAAACTTCCCACATACATATTTTATAAACAGAGGACACACAGCCCACAGACATGGCAAACAGGTATGAATGGGGCTGAACTGGAGCTATTACCTCTCCCAGGCTTATATGCTGCTGGCTGGTTGATTGCCAATGGCATCTAAATGATGTGCTGTCACTGTCACTCAACCTCCAATCACCACTGGATGGGCACTGCAAGAAAGAACAAACAGAAAAGACACACACGCGCACGCTAGCACGCACACACACACACACACACACACACACACACACACACACACACACACACACACACACACACACACACACACACACACACACACACACACACACACACACACACACACACACACACACACACACACACACCCACACCCCAAGGCCCTAATTCTTGTATCATAACCCCTGTATCGTGATATGTACTGTATCATATTACCAGTGTCTTGCCAGTAAACAGCCCTACTCAGTAAAATAATATCAATTCATGATCAATGGCATGGTGTAAGCCTGGTAAAGCATCCTGGTCACGTGAATTCACATCACCATGTGTCTTCTGCAGACCGGTCTGGCTGGCCGTTTTTCCAAATCCAAAAAGTGGAAGAGCAGCGTCGGTCAGTCACAGGGCCCTGAGCACAGACGCGGACACATGAATTCACACGTGAATTCATGTGTCCGCGACCGGGATGGTTTACCAGGCTATGGTGGCGTCACTTGCCGACAAGAACTGATGCGACACGTCGTCAGCTGGTAAATGACTTCCTGTCGGTAAGCAACACCGTAGTGCTGCGGCGTCTAAACCAGGCATATCACTGATGTTCTGTCACAACGTTCAGAGCTGTTGGTTAAGGGACGGACAACGCTGTGTTTGTGAGAGCGGTTGGGCTGGGCTGGGCTGGTGTGTGTGTGTGTGTGTGAGCCGTGTTTATCCTGTGGTGCGGCCAGAGTTGTGCCACCTGCTGCTCTTGGGAACGTTGCCAAGCTGGATGTGACGCTGTGAGCACGGATGGGTAAGCAGCAGCCCCGGCCATTAACACATTAAACACACATACACACACACACACACACACACACAAACACGCACACACGCACACACGCACACACGCACACGCACACACGCACACACGCGCGATAGGGACCTCTCTGGACACACATGTATCCATGTATTCAAACAGACAGACGAACCAACAGACACAGTGGTGCCATTAAATGTTCCATCCAACGTACCGCCACCTGACATCCACTCTGCCCAGAGTGACTCACAGGGTGACGGGTCAACGGCCCTTCACTTCCTCTGACATTTAAGCTCAGGTGACGCTGGTCCTCAGGGTGCCTCTCCTCTTCTGTCTTAAGCCACAGATGTGGCTCCCTGTGTTCGTATTCAATTGGGTGTTGTATTAAGAGTGGAAGGCTCGCAACTCACTTTTATATGGATGTTTCACTTTCAAACAAGTTTGCGGTCATTATAACTTCTACTCAGGCTTTTGTGAGCACCGCAGACAGTTATTAAGTTGCTTGATTCAGTATTACAAATCCATCGTAACTTCAAACTCCATTTTAACCATGTTAGATTCATTGAATACACCCGTCCTTGGTTCTGGTGACTGATATTGTCATTCTAATGCACAATTTTCACAATTAATTTTCTCATTATCTTTTACATTTTTTGGGAGGAAATGAAAACAATAAAAAAAAAAAATGAAAAAAACACATCCCCCTTCTTCACGTATTAGAACAATATCAGTTCCCAGAACAAAGGACAGGTATTTTCAATGAATCTAACATAGTTAAAATGGAGTTTGAAGTTACAATGGGTCAGTATAGGAAGGGGGCGTGTCTGTAAAATGTATATCAAATATCTAAATACTGAATCAAGCAACTGGGGTGCTCACAAAAGCCCAAGATGTTTGAAAGTGAAATATCCCTTTAATGCTCTGTATAAAATGTTTATTTCTCAGCAGTTGTGGAAATAAACCTGCTTTTGCTATTCAAAAATAGAAAAAGTAGCTTAAAACGCGTCGCTTCACGCCGCGTTACGTGCTTGTGGATCTGCTACTTTTGATTGTAGGACGTTAAATTTATGGAAAAACACAAAAGGTTTCCAGAATATGGAGATGATGAGGTTTCTGCCCGACAACAGCGATATATAGCAACAACTAAAATGACCCCAAGGCGTTGAAAGGTATACCGTATGACAACGTATAGGAGTAACAGGTCTAAATGGGTTAACTTATGCCCTCGGCCAGGACACCCATGACCAAGGACCCATTCAAATTGCATTATAGAACAAAATGTCAGAGGGTTAAAGTGTTTGTGTTATGCAATAACTCTGTATCTTATGCTCTGCTTCCGGGGCGTTTGTGTTCTCAGATTTTCTATGTCATGCTTGCACAGATAATCTGTAGTATCACAGGAACTAGAGTCACACCACCAAACTGAATGCTAATAGCATTGCAATAAATTATTATTCCTTACGAAAGCGTCTAACTGAATGTCAAAAATGCCTGTAAGAGGGTCTGTGTGTTTGTACAGAGCTAATCTCGCAGACTACTGGACAGCCAAATGTACTTGTCACAAGGCTCACACAAAGTATTATTCACACCCGTTCAATACTTTTTGAAATATTTAACTTTAACTTTTTTTATATAATGAAAGTCAATGAGGCTCGGATTCTCCAAATTTGCCCAAAAAAACAAAGTGAGTGGAATAACTAGCATAGTCATTAGGTAATCAACGTACAGTATGTGTCTGATAAAGATGATCCCTACTGGACCTAATTATAACCTTCACTTAGTTGAGTTGTAGCAGGTTCCATTATACAGTAACTTTGTTGTTTCTTGCCATTACTGGCAATAGTTATCTATTGGAAATTATTTTATTTTGATGTAGGTCTGTGCTACGCCCACCCCCACCCCCAACACGTGGCACTCAGTTTACACACACACATTTCTCAAAGGACCTCAATGGAAATTAACTCAAGCTTGAGTTTAAACCTTTTGACCGATATGTACAAATCTGTGTCTGGGTCATGAGCACATGCTCCATCCGGTAGAATTGTATAGGATCTTCAGGAATTCATCATATATAGGTTACTGTACCTTATGTTATGTTAATTCATGGCGGCTTAGCCTGTCTATGACCCAGGTCATAGATATCTATATTTTGAAAATAATATACTTCAGATTTCAGGTTGTTGCCCTCAGGGTATGAATCCATGCTGCCGCCCTACTCCTTAAAATACAATGCAATTGTTAACATATAGCTGAGTTCTTTGACCTTGTTTTGAGCCAATCGCAGTGAAAGAGACATACTATAAAAGACTCCTGAACACCCATCACCTGCATCAACCTGCGTTTGCCTTCAGAGCTGACTAAACAAGGTATCCAGAGATTCCAGATACAGGAGCGGACCACTGCTGTAGAGCCAAGATGAATTTTCACATTATTTTAATCGTTGCCACCATCATAGGAAGAAGTAGTCAGCTGACATTGAATGACTGTAATACAATGGGAGAAGCGCGGCGACCAGATGTCACTGACATCGCGGTGACATGTGGTACCAACTCCATCAGTCTGGCAATCCAAGCCTGCCCTGTCGTCTACACCGGCTACAACGAGTCACTGATGATCGTGAACCATCATACGGAGGCAGCCTGCAGCGGAACCCTGGATACATCTGTCACTCCACCCGTGGTGCGTTTCACCTTCCCCTTGAATAATACTCATGCCTGTGGAAGTGTCTTCAGGACAACCAGCGCTGCCGGCACAGGAGTGTTCTCAGAATTCTCCAACATCCAGACAGTCAACGTCAGTGGCATTGTGCGATCCTCTGATCCCACCACAGGCACAATCACCTACAATGCTGAGATGAAGTACTTTTACTCCTGCGCCTACCCCTTAGAGTACCTGATCAACAACACCCAGATCGATGTGTCAGCCTCCTCTATTGCTTTGAAGGACAAAAATGGCAGCTTCGTCAGCACCCTGCGCATTGAACTGTTCAGCGATTCTGGGTACACAAGCCCCCTGGTGATGCCACAGAATGGAGTCGAGCTGAGGAGCAGGGTCTATGTGGAGGTGAAGGCCACCAACTTGACGGGCCAGTACAACGTGCTCCTGGACCGGTGCTACGCCTCAATCTCCCCGCTTCCTAGCAACTCCAGCTTCTTCAACCTGTTCGTACCCTGCGAGGTTGACCAGCTCACCAGCATGATCCAGAACGGCGTCAGCCAGAGCGCCCGCTTCTCCTTCCCGGCTTTCCGCTTCATGGAGCAGCAGAACGAGACCGTCTCCACCTACTACCTGCACTGCATCACCCGGCTATGCGAGGTCAGCACCTGCAGCACCTTCATGCAATGCAACAACAACAACAGGAGAAGAAGAAGCACAGAGGAGGATGAGACAGCCGACCTCCACACCATCACCTCCCCGGAGATCGCCACCCGAACGGAAAGCAGCCACCCACAATCAGCCCCACTGATGCAAACCCATGATGAGAATTCGTCTACTGGGCTTGGTGCTGCTGTAGGTGTTTTAGTATTCGTGTGCATTGTTGCCCTGTGCATCGCTGCCGTCTTTTACAAGAAGCTCAGGAACTAAAAGAAAACCTCCTTGAACTAGGCTTAATACTGCTAAATACTGACTGTTCTTTGGAGGTGTACCATATCCGCCAGCTAGTCTAACTTTTCTGGTGGAGGAGAGGGCTTGGTTCATCTCACTGTTGTTTTTGGGGATATTTATTTGTTGCTCCAGACAGACAAACGGCTAAACCGTGTAGGACTATTCAAATTGTAGATGATGAAGGAAAGTGATTTACTGTAGATGTTTAGATACAGCATCAATCAATCAATCAATAAATCAACTTTATAGTCACAACAGCTAAGTCACATTGTATGTGCAAGTGTGCATTCAGTATAGTCCAAGTCGATAAAGCACAGGTGAGTGTAGGAGTACTGTAAATGTTAGTGTTTTTAATAGCAAATGCACTGAAAGTGTTAAACCATGTATGCGCTACGCATGTAAGCTTTTAATTATTATAAAACCCAGTTATAATGTATGAAAGTAAGTGGAATGTTTTGAAAGTGAAGACAATGTACAGTATTACTGTTTAACTTATTTGATGTATCATCTTGCTTGAAATTGAAAACTATCAAATAAAGATTTTTTTCCCCTCACATACGTTTCATACGTTTTGATTTGAAATATTCAACTTAAATTGTATAATAGAAGTCAACAGGGCTCTGATTGGGGCCAAATTTGATGATGATCACAGGCTGCTCACATGAAGTCTGAGATCCACATTGGAACCACATTCACATGTGTATCCCGAGATCCACACAATTCGATATTTTTTAAAGAATTGCCAATCTACAAGCTCACAAGGCGTTGCCTTGTGAGCTTGTAGATCGTCAATTTCCGCCGTGTGACAGCATAAACAAAGCACTACACATAACAGAAAAGTGACATTCAAACAGAAGTACACGTAGAATTAAAAACAAACATGTGACAGACGAACGTTACAGCAAAACAAGCAGAGAAAATGTCCCCAATGAGCACGGAACTCCAAACATTTATAATAAAAAGGCTAATCTATGAAGACGTGTTTTTAGATGCTGCTTGAAGCAGTTAACTGATTAAGCTGATCTGATGGATTGGGGAAGACGATTCCAAAGTCTAGCGGCCAAATCCACAAAAGCACAGTCACACTCAGATTAGAAGCTGGAACGAGCGACGGATAAAAGATAGGCTTTACACTGTAGTTTGTCTGGTACAACAGGAACAGGCCTTGAAGGGTGTCAACACAAGAATGCTGGCACTTAGTGTCACATGGGCGGACATCATCAGAAACGTGGGCCCGCAGGTTAATATTGGAATACTGATATACAGTATTGATTTCAGCTGTTCCAATTCCAAACATGCAATCATGACCCACTTTAATTACTTCAGTCTATATTATTAGTTTAATTACTTTTTATGTCCAATGTATTTTTATTTAAGTTCATAAAGCTAACTTAAGTATAAATAAATGCATTTGAAATTAAATAAAAATGTTACTTTTCAGGATTCCAATTCCAAAATACCAAAAAATAAATCTGGATTCCAATTCCAAAATAGCAAAAATAGCTGATCTACAAGCTCAAAACGTGTCGCGATGCAACGCGTTTTGAGCTTGTACTGTAGATCAGCTATTTTTTGCTACTTTTGTGTGACATACTAGAATGACGTCTATATGCAATATGGCCCCCTGGCGTGAGTGTGGAAATATAGTGACCCTCTCCCTCATCAAAGTTGCCCACCCCTGACCTACATAGGCACAATGCAGTGCGACAGTGGAGCTAACAACACACAAGACCCTGATGCTAGACAGGAGGGAGTGGAGGGCAGTGATTGTTGGCTAGTCCGCGCACTCTCGCGTCACAGGAGGCTAGTCATCTATAAGAGGCTCTGTGTGTCTGTTTGTCCAGAGCTAATCTCTCAAACCACTGGACCAGTGCCAAATGTCTTGGTGCACACTGCCAGTAGGCCAGTTTTTTACCTTAATTTTTTCACGTTTTATGCCATCCCTGCCAACCCCCTGTTGTTGGTCTGAGGAGAGCGTCTCCTCCAACACACATGTAGTCGCCAGCTGCTTCTTTTCACCTGACAGTGAGGAGTCTCACTGCAGGGAGGACGTAACGCATGTGGAGGAACACGCCATCCCTTCCAGTTTCACTCCCTGTTGAACAGGCTGTTCTCTGCAACGACAGAGATCACCCTCTTCTGTCGGCTTCTCCACCTGCGAACACAGGAAATAGTGTTTGTTGGAGCAACGGATGGGAATCAAACAGTAGTCTCCATGGTGGTAACTCCACACAACCATAGATAGCTGGCTTTTTATGACATTTGGTGGGAATGATCAGAAGATGATTAACTTTTGTGTCCAAAAAATGTCAAAGAACAATGTCACAATAAAGGCCAGGGTCAAAATGACTCATTTGGAACATAGACATCTTGACAGTTGCATAGTGGTGGCGAAAGTACAGTATGCACTCGACTGAGGGCATATTAATATATGATGTCAGTGAATGTATGATTGAATATAAAGTATGTACAGTCTATCAACAGTGAATTAATATACAGTATGTAGTCTATCTATGAAAGTTTGAATGATTTAGATTATTATTTTTTACTAAAATCTTCTCTTCTGGGGGTCCCTGGCACAACAACATTTTCAGATGGGGGTCCGTAGACCAATACATATCATTTTGGGGGTCCTTGGCACAAAAAGGTTTGAGAACTACTAATTTAGAAGGCCTTTGTAGAATTGAGCTCAGGTCTTATTGGGTTAATTCTTTCAGATGGACTATTTTCGCTATGAATATAGGTGTGCCGGGACATTTTGCATTGCTCATAGGTGTACCTTGGGCACCGAGTTTGAAAACCACTGATATACATGAATACACACAGTCTATCAACAGTGAATATAAGAAAATCTGTCAACAGACCTTGGGGCAACAGTGTTTTAGGAGCTTCAGTGGAGCAGACGCCTGGGAGCTGGAAGGTTCGTCTGTGTTTTGAAGCATACAAGAACGCTCGCCCCAAAACACGCTCGCCCCGGGTCAACTCCGGCGACCTCGGAACAGTCGCCATCAGTAAAACTATGCCTAGGCCAAACCTTATTCCCAAACGTAAACTCAGTAAAACTATGCCTAGGCCAAACCTTATTCCTAAACTTAACCTCAGTAAAACTATGCCTAGGCCAAACCTTATTCCTAAACATAACCTCAGTAAAACTATGCCTAGGCCAAACCTTATTCCTAAACTTAACCTCAGTAAAACTATGCCTAGGCCAAACCTTATTCCTAAACATAACCTCAGTAAAACTATGCCTAGGCCAAACCTTATTCCTAAAGTTAACCTCAGTAAAACTATGCCTAGGCCTAACCTTATTCCTAAACTTAACCTCAGTAAAACTATGCCAAAACCTAGCCTTCTTCCTAAACTTAACCTCAGTAAAACTATGCCTAACCCTAAACGTATTCATAACCTCAGTTTAATGAATACAAGAACACAATAACCGCTGGGGGCGAGCGGTCCGCAAATCACCCAAAAATAGATATGAACTTGTACATGCACGCGGTGCGAGCGTGCAGACTTAAGACAACACCAACTCGGGTCTCCTGAATCACCGCCAGGCTCCACACCCTCCTGTCTAACATGTGGGTCTTGAGCTCTTGCAGTGCTGTTAGCTCCGCTGTCACGCCGCAGTGTGTCGCAGATGTGAACTTGTAGATTGGCTATTTTTGGCGAATGTGTGTTTAGCCTCATGATAGGGACGCTACATGTTCACTATGTGGCTAGCGTGTCTAGTCTATGTGTACGCACGGCACGCCGCATGCTGTTCAGAAGACATGTGGAAGCGCTTAGCGCTCAGCTGTCTCACAAGAGGGAAGACGTCTCGAAAAACTATTTTCAGATTATGTGAGTGCTCCCCAGGGAAACCCACCAAGACCATGGAGGGTAAAACTATAGCCCATGAAAGAGAAAGACTGACACTGGAGCTAGAAACATCAAAGATGAAGACTTGTCATAATTTTCTCACACTTTCTCTCATATGAGAGAGAGAGAGAGAGAGAGAGAGAGAGAGAGAGAGAGAGAGAGAGAGAGAGAGAGAGAGAGAGAGAGAGAGAGAGAGAGGTGTGAGAAAAGAGAGAAAGCGGGGCAATGACAGGGTGACGAGATGAAACGGAGAAGAAGATCTACAGCAGTGGTTCCTTCGCAAACCTTTTCTGGATCCACCAGGGCCCACCTGAAAGTCTGGAAAGCGTAAGTGGCCCACCCATCTGACCACTTAACTGATGGGTGGGCCGCTTCCATTTTCAGAGTATGTTTATTTGAATGTTTAATCGGTCAATCAACTGTGTTCCGTCTTGGATCAAAGGCACTAACATAGTAGTATACTTTAAGTTCCTGTTCATATTTATCACAATGAAAACTATTTTTCAACATTCTAAAAGGAAAGAAATACCATGACTATTTTTTTTATTATTAAAGGACGACTTCACCCATTTTCAACCTATCTTCAGATAATAGAGCGTCGCAGTTCCGCCACTTCCTGATGCCGGAAGTAAATACTCGATGCATTTTTCCCATTGACTTTTCCAAAAATATTTATATCAATCAATTTAAGCCTAGAATCAAGCCATCCAGGATCCTGGTGAATCATGACCATAAAACCTTTTTTTCTGTAATTTTATTTTATTTTATATTTAATGATATGATATACTATATTTAATAAATACCCTTTGTTTTGCCGTTTTCAAAAAAGTTTTTTCACAGAATCAAACGTTTTATGGTCATGATTCACCAGGATCCTGGATAGCTTGATTCTAGGTTTAAATTAATTTATATAAATATCTTTGTAAAAGTCAATGGGAAAAATGCATCGAGTATTTACTTCCGGCACCAGGAAGTGGGCGGGAACTGCGACGCTCTATTGGACCTCACTAATGCTCATGATAAAACTGTAAAAAACCCGCCTACAATAGAAACTGCATGCTTTCTATTCCTGGAAAGTTAGCATGATATAATGAAAGCCATTGTTCTCACATTAATAAAAAAATATATAAAAAATCTGAAATCTGAAAAAACCCTGCCCGTCACTGGTAGGCGGGTTTTTGAACTGTCCACAGCCCTCCTATGAGACACAGACCGAGTAGATTTTTTTTTTACCATTTTATCATTAAAAACTTTGTGTTTTGCCAATTATTTGGGGGGCCCACTTGCCATATATCCCCACGCACGGCCCACGGGTTGGGGAATCACTGATCTTCAGTAATGTGCCTCTTCACAGGGTTCACAGTTTATTTATTCTTTTGTCGCCAACTGTTTAAGTACTCAGTCTGTCCGAGTGTTAGCAGACTCATTGCATTAAACTGCAATATACTCACCGATCACATTTTCCAGTAACCTCACCGTGACTGTCTGTCTGTTTGACTGAGGGAAGGCTCACTTTTTCCCCCACACAGAGAGGGACTCTCTCTCTCTGCCCCACAGCAGTGGTTCTTTAAGTGGGGTCCGGGGACCCCCAGGGGTCCTTGAGGGAGTTCCAGGGGGTCCCCAGCTAAATGAAAGATAGTTAGGAAGCAAATAGACCCTTATGGGTCTGTTACTCTGAGAGTGTACAAATGGAACCAAATGGACCCGTACCATCTGTCCATTTGGTTCCATTTGTACACTCTCAGAGTTACATTAACATTAATTTTACAATATAAATTATAATATTATATAAAGAGATAGAAATGCCATTTAAATGGGGGTCCGTCCGTAGTCTAATGCATGTCAAACTGGGGGTCCTTTAATTAAAATGGTTGAGAATCACTCCTTAGAGCTGCAAAAAAATCTTCTCTTATGGGGGTCCCTGGCATATCTTTTAAAATGGGGGTCCGTGGGCTAATAAGTGTTAATTTGGGGGTCCTTGACATGAAAGAGTTTAAGAACCACTGCCTTACAGCAGTGTATATATATAGTTCTCAACGTTTTCGTGCCGAGAACCCCCAAATGTATATGTATTTGGCCGTGGACCACACATCTGAAAAGTTTTTTTGCACGAGAACCCCAGAAGAGAAGATTTAAACAATCCAAATTATTCAAATGTTCCAATATTTTTCAAATACTTTCAAAAATAGCAGATGTACTAATAGCAATAAACACAACAGTCATAAAAATAACTGAAATCTAGTACAACAATGAGCCTACTGCCATGTGTTCACGTATTTCTATGAATGTAAAATATACTGTATGCTAAGTTGGGTAAACGAAGATAAACAACTTCCTCTACACAAACATCCATCAGTGGTGCTCACAGCTGTGTTTTGTTATTCTTATTTAATCCTGGCTTGAGGCACCTGTCTTATTCCTAAAGCCATTCACTCTCAAATGATAGGCCTAATATAAACACACTAAACCAGTTCATCCGCCTATTAAATGAACCATGAATACTGTATCTGTCACACATACTGTACAGCAGTTTTACAAACAGATATTCTTTTAAGCGTTTGTACAGTGGAGAAGGAATGACATAGTATAGCCAATGAATTACTCTAACTACAGCAGTAAGTGATTCAAACACATGTAGAAAGCAAGCCAGAGCAGTACATGTTTTACTAAACTTTTGATACTCCTTGTGTGCCATAAATATAACCTTAATCTTGGTTCATAATTTGTGAGGGAGAAACAGAACAGACAAATTGTGTGGGAGCTCATTTGTTTTCTCATTAAAGCATTTCCCATTAAATTTATACTTCTCAGGGGGCAAACGTTTAATCATTTTGCTAATAAGGTCGTTTTAACCCTCCTAAAATAGCTCCCATGGTAATAATACAAATTTATGAATGCACTGATTGAGCCTAACAGAATGTTTTCTGTCTCTGACACAGAAGCACTATACTCCCCCCTATTGGCGACACACGGTAAATGCAGAACAAAAACCCTATCTTACCTACACAGACAGTGGTTTACAGACAACACTAAAGAAGACTAAGACGCCAAAGCTTCTTCAAGATAGTCAAGACAACAACAACCTTGTCCTAAAGCAAATGATATTATTATTAACAGATGACACAAGCTAGTGTCTGAGTGACCATGACACAAAGACTAGTGTAGCCTACCGAACAATGGGACAATTCCTTTTAAGGTCAAAACCTTGACCTTTCTAGATCACAGTGACCTTGGCAGTGCCTTATAGGCTACAGCTGTCCTTTCCCCTGGTGTCTCTGTCACTCTCTTTCTTTCACTCACTCGTCTCACAGACACATGCACACAGAGCAGGACATGGCTTTGGCAAACAGTCAAACTAAATATTTGACGACCAACTATTCAGATCAGAAGTCTGGAAGCGATAAAACACATTTACAACATACTGTAAACGTTTCCTCAAGGTCTTAAATTATACCACAGTACTGTACTCAATAGTTTACAGCTCGCCCACTATGAGACAGAGAGAACTCAACACTAGACATTAAGGATATTACAATATACACAAACAACGCATGGTGGTACCCACACACACAGGTGTGAACACTGACTTGATCAACAAACAGAAATACTCCCAACCTCACACATACATGCCTCTAGTTCTAGAGTCTAGAGACATCAAGTTCATGTCTCTCTTGGGAATACAAAAACACAAAGACATACAGGCAGGCACATAATATGAGACACGCACGTGTGCGCGCGCACACACGCACACACACACACACACACACACACACACACACACACACACACACACACACACACACACACACACACACACACACACACACACACACACACACACACACACACACACAGCAGAATATAATCAGTCATGGAACAAACAGACAACACAAATATTTGCCTTCATCTAATCAGGAAATGCAGACACAGAGATCGACCGAAGATTAATCTAATTACACATACAGTGGAGTAGCTTCTGCTTAGCAATGGCCTCAATGACACAGATCCTAATCACTGCCACATGTAATACCTAGTGCCACTCTGTGTATGTACTGTACTGTACTGTATGGTAGTAGCAAAACATATGTAAGCCAAGTGGTACATCATTATGAAACAGTATAGGGTGAAACTATTGATCATTAGATTGATAACTTTTTCGATTAATCAAATTATCGAGGTGTTTTTATGCAGTATATCAATGCATTAACGTGAAAAAAAATCGAATTGATTTCTTATAATCAACTAAATTGATTAATTTGATTAACCACTTTAAGCAGTTTTATGCTTTACATACAACTGTGTTGAGCAAAACAAAATTATACATTTTTTATAATCGATTAAATCAATTAGTTTGATTAACTGTTTCACCCCTAAAACAGTATAATGTGATTCAAATATAAGGCTCTGGGAGAATCTAGTATGTGTTGCTTTGTGCCACTGTTCTTTTAAACAGATTTAGTGTAAACTGAGGAATGTAAGGTTATTATATACAGTAGGTATCGCTACTGTGTCTCGTACATTAATGCACACTGCTTGGGTAGCTTCTGTATTGTGACCTTTTTAGTTTAGATTTAAATGTCTTTACCAAAATTAATTTTCTACTTTAGTTTGCTGCTGCCATAACTACTTGTTTGGCTTATAAAATGACCAATTTGTCCTTGGGGTGTTTGATAAAGATTTAACATATTTGCACGGGTGCACCTTGAACAAGCAGAAGACAAAAGTCAAAACTATACAAACAAAACAAACATTCGCCGCTTATTTGCACAATAGGTGCCAACAGAAAGCAAGCGAGTGTTCCTGCCATGCCGTGCAGGTACTGTCCTCGGCTGTACAAAAGGGCACAGGAGTGATATCACCTTGCCCTTTAACTTTAGCCTCTGTGTCTCAAACAAAAACAAATTGGGAAACGTTTTCATTAACCACTCAAAACCCCATATATGGTTGACTGGACTGGAGTCCCTCAGGACTCAATACTAGTATTTTCTGTTTCTGTTGTGAGGAAGGCTTTGGCTGAAAATAGCCGATCGACACTGCAACGCGTTGTGAGCTTGTCGATTGGCTATTTTCTACGAAAGCCTTCCCCTCAATAAGGATGCCGGGGTTTAAGTGGTTAAACCCTGTATACTTCGCTGACTGGAGTACCCCAGGGATATGTACTGGGCCCCCTCCTTTTTTCCCTCTACACCAGTTCGCCAAATGTACCCGTCGATCCACTGAACAGGGATGCAAGGGCTTTTATGCGGTTAACTTTGGCGTCAAGTGTCTCAAACAAAGACAAATTGGGACACGCGTTTTCATTGAACAAGCAGCACAGAGCTGGGAGTGAACTCTGCTTGGGTTTAAATTTTAAACACAAAGAAAATTGCCCCTCATCTTTAATTCCAGGATTTATTTGAGTAACTTATGAGCACCATATATTTTGGTGATGGAAGTTCCCAGGAACTAGATTAAATTGCACCGTCCCCCAAACTCCTGCTGCCAAAATTCATATTAAGATTAAAAAGCTCACTTCACACAGTGTTGGATATAAATCACATACAGTATGCGTGGTTCTACTGGCTCAGAACAGTAGCTCAAGAACCATCGAAAAAGCGAAAATATTATCTTGTGACTGAAAATGTAATTATGTTTAGGTATTATCATTCTAAACCTATGTTTGCTGCTGTTCTACATACATCCAACCAGTTGAAGAAATCACAGCTTTGACCTTTGCTTTCATGAAATTCCTGAGACCATTCATGTTTTATGGAAGATGCTTTTAAATATGTATTCTATTGCTAGTTTGACCATTTCAAATACTCTTTCATCTTAAAATAACTAATAGCGAAAATAGCAGATCTGCAAGCTCACAACACGTCGCGGCGCAACGTGTTGTGAGCTTGTAGATCTGCTATTTTCGGAAGACATGCTGGTTCCAAATGACTGAAATCAGTGGCAACTGATGAAGACTACAAAGAGACCGGTTGAAGGAAAAATGAAATCACCAGGAGACTCGGTTTGTTATTCTGTTCACTTTTCATAACGTCTTTATTTGAATTTGTGTCTCATTTTTAAACATATTTACAAGTCTCTCTTAAGTTTGTTTGTTTTCTTTTTCAGTAAAAATACAAATACGGAACACTTTGACCCCAGCAGAGAGCCCCCCCCAAAGTTTTCGGTTTCCTCGCCTATACCACTCAGTAGCACCCCCCCCCCCCTCCTCCCCCGGGCTTGATCCCGATTGGATAACAGATGATGATGTCAGTGTGATGTCAGAGAATGGGTCTGGGAGGTGTGGGGTTATGTGGATGATGAGGGTGAGAGATAAAAGACTGTACTGCATCAATATGCTGCAACAACAGACAGAGAGAGAGAGATACTGGATGCATCCATCATTGCCCCCAGGTTCGCTACTGAGGTCTACAATTAACGCATGGCCGACTAACCACTTAAACCCTATATACTTAGTTGACCGGGGTCCCCCAGGGCTCCATACTAGGTCTGATTGTTTTTGTTCCCCTCCACACCACATCTCTTCACCAAAAAATTGACAATCTTGTGAACTTGTGGATCTATTATTTTTCGCAGAATCTTTGCCCCATAATAGGGACGCTAGGGTTCCGGTGGTTAACTCGTAGCCTAATATATTCACAGAGAATGCAGCAACCGTGGCAGCCATGTTTGACGGTTGCTTATACGGAGACAGTTATCAGCCCTTGCGGCTGATATTACTCATAACCCCCCCTTGGTCTTTGTATTACTGCCATCACACAGGGAGGGACAGGACTTAAGGCCTATTTTTGAAAAAGAAAAAGGAAAAAATAAAGTAGATGCAGATACAGTAGATCATTTGTGGCGGGCAGAAACCTCTCATCTCCATATTCGTTTTTTTTTTCCCGTAAATGAACGCCATACTTGATCATACTACAGCGTCACACAAAAGCATCAAAAGTAGCAGATCCACAAGCTCATTTTGAGCTCGTTGATCTGCTACTTTTACAATTTTAGAATATGAATCCTGGAAAAGTAACAGTTTTAAGCATATGAGGTTTCCACCTGACAGAGATGAGATGACTGATGTCACATACTGGCCACATGACGCCCTGTCTTGTTTAGCAACCCCAATATTAACAGTAGAGTTGAGGGCTTCATTCACATTCAAGCCATTCTTGAAGTAGATATTATCTCCAAAACATATCGCAAACTGTGTTATCATTCGAAGGCTGGTTCCATCCAATCTACAGTAACAATTAAACAAGGATGCAACCCTTTCTTGAGTTTATCTCCTCTGAGGGGGAAATAATAAAAGGTGGGAATGGTGACTTTATTTTCATTAAACAGACTCATTTCCCTGTGGAGCTGTATAAAGTTCATCTCCTCTGTTCAAAGACTGGATGGTCAGTCGTTTTGGAAAACAGGACACATATCTGTGACCTGCCCTGTTGCTTTGATTAGAGCGCGCTGCTATCTCGCTCTCCATCCAATGACCCAATAACCAACTGGAAAAGTCATGACACACCAGCAAAACCCTAGAAAACAAGTGATTCTGTCAACTGCTATGACGTAACTTTGGTTCCTATAGCGCAATATCCACATCATATCCACTATTTCACAACCCTGTCTGCATTTAGAGGCTGTTGCCCAATTTGATCTGCTTTATTAAAAAGAACATTGTGCCATTGTGTTCAGAAGAATAGTTTGGCAAAGTGAGAAGTTGTGAAATGGTGTGTATATATTCTGTACTCTATGGGTGGCTTTGTCTGATTTTTGTTAGATGATTGTTAGATCAGAAGAGGACAAAGTTAACTTTTTATTAAGACAAGAAATCACATTTTAAAATATATTTTAAGTTAACGGACCTGTCCATTTTTTACTTTTATTTTTGTAAGCTCATGCGCTCATACGGTGCAATGCGCTGAGCTTGTAGATCGGCTATTTTATATGTCATACAATGAAGTATCTAGGGCTTAAGTGGTTGGAGGAACACTAGTTTACAAAAATGGACAAAAATAAGTCAAAACATCAAAAGGAATGACAAGTCCGCACAACACTTTTTACTGTGCAAAACAAACGTTTCAACCACAAGTTCATCGCCTGACGAAGACCAAACTTGTGGTTGAAATGTTTGTCTGTTTTTCTCAGGTAAATGTTGGAGCAGCAAGTGGTTGCGTGGACTTTTCATTCCTTTTGAAGTTAAAGGTACTGTTCGACTCTATCAGCCTTATCTGCATGTTTTCATCGACGGAGGTAATGGTCAATAGTAGCAGTACATACTGTCTGTAATGTCCAATCGACAGAGTTAATGTCACAAATCCACTAAACATCCACACATTTGGATGCGAAGCATTCCTTTAAAAAAAAAATGTTTGGGTATGTAGGGAAGCTGAAATCCAACAAGTCCGTTTTTACTCTGTTATGGTAACAGCTACGTTCAGAAGGGAGATGATGATGATGATGACGATGAGAGAAAATGAACAGTGATTTATATCTCAGAATAGCCTGACAACCTCCCCCCACGCAAAACAAAGAAGAAAAAAAGACAAGACAAATAATAGAAAACAGCACAATATTGGCTAAAGCAGGCATCACATAGCGACATTTGATAAGGCTTGAAAACAAAGTCAAAATAAGACGGGACATAAAAAAATATTCCTGGGTAAGTGCAATTTCTCCTCCTCAGCTCATGTACAAGATTTCCTCTCCTGCCTCATTTATAGCCTGTTGTACCGAAAACAGACGATTTACAAGATCACAACACGTTGTGAGCTTGTAAATCGATTTTTTTTTTCAGGACGCGAAAGCATCATACGACAAAGTATAAATCAGACTGTCTGTAACCCACTCTGACTTCCTGTCTGACGAAAAGCCATCACCTGTTCAGCAGTACAGGGACTTTTAATCACAACACAATCCCCATATCGTAGGGCAGAAACCTCCCATCTCCAAACTTTGTGTTTTTTCGTAAATTAACGGCCAACTTGATCATACTGCAGCGTCACACAAAAACAGCTAAAGTAGCTTTAGCAGTAGCTTTAGTCCTTTAGCTGTTTTTGAATTTGAATGCTGAAAAGTAACAGTTTTGGACATATGAGGTTTCGACCCGACAGAGGCGATATAATATCTTGAGACGCACGCTCACGCACACACACTCACTCACTCACGCACACACACGCAGTCGCTCGCTGAACACGTTAATGAATCCAAACTCCTATGAAGTGGTAACTGGAATGAGTACAAAACAAGTGTTTCAAAGAGCAGAGTGGGGGAAAAAAACAAAACAAAAACAGTTTTTTTTTGTTGGCCAGCGGCCACAGAGGCTGGTGGTGCATCGCGTTCATCCTTCTTCTTCTAGCAGTGGAGCAGATATTATTATTTAGAACAAAAGTAGGACATCTCCCCCAATGATAGTCACAGTCCTGCCAAAGTGGGCTGGTGCAGAAGGAAAAAAAAAAAGAAAAAAGTTACCGACACCCACTGCCAACTTCATAGCGTTTGGATGGAGGTCAATTCGCACTCCGGGGGTTTTTACCAGAAATAAAATAAAATAAAAATAGTATCCGTTGATTTCAGTTCAAACCCAGACGCCAAATGAGATTTTTCTAATCAAAGTGATAACACGGGTAGTGTTCATGTGGGGCTGTTTCTCATTTACTTCCCGTTTCCACTGGGTACAGTAGTTTCACTGTAATCCTTTACTTTCCCCCTCTACACCAGGCGGTGCTCCCGTCTCCAACTGCACCCCCTGTCATCGACGTTCAGCCGGGCCTCCAATTGGTGCAACGTTTGTTGACAACTTTCAACCCCGGAGTCCCTTCTTGTTTTTGGGAACACAATCCAAAAAAAGAGCTAAAATAGCTGATCTACAAGCTTGTGTAGAGCTTGTGCTGTAGATCCACTTATTTGAGCTTGTTTTTGAAACAGGGGGCTTAGGTGGTTGTTAAGCAAATCAGACCCGTTCAAGAGAAGCCAGCTGTCACCGCAGGATCCCCAGTCCGTTTAATCTTGGCTAAAAAAAAAAGGAAAGAAGGTAAACATTTTCACAAGACGTCATAATCCAAAGCCAAATCCTGTTGGGACACACGACAAAGAGTTTCTGTTGTTTGAGATAAGCCGGCGTAGAGGAGCACTGGTAGTGGCATCGGGGTACGTCAACGTCAAGTCAAATTCAGTCATGTGTGGCGCTGACTTGTCTTGGAAGTGGGGGGGGGGGTGTGTGCCACATCTACAGACATACGGTACTGCTTGGCAAAAGGATTCCTGTTTTGAAAGGCCAGTAAGACCACAGTAGGCGTGAAGAACCCAGGCTGTCAGGTGTGTATGCGAGTTTTACACAAAGGCAGTTGTCCAGTTGATAGTGGTGGTGCGGTGGAGACATAATGGGAGGGGGGTGGTGTTTCCTGTGCAATGTGTGCCCCCCACCACACCGTGTAAGATGAACACAACTGATATCTGCGTCACACACACACACACTCACGCGCGAACAAACTCACACATTCAGAATCTAGCTGAAAATTAAGTCGGATTGAGTAGCGAAAAAAGAATGTCCCGCCGCCCCAGTCGAGAGCACAGGTGAGAGGAAGAATGCAATTATGGAATGATATGATAAGAAACGCAGGAGGGAGGAGGAATAGGATAGAGAGAGAGAGAGAGAGAGAGAGAGAGAGAGAGAGAGAGAGAGAGAGAGAGAGAGAAGCGGCATGGTCCGAGTAGCAGCAGAATGGTTTGACAAGAAACCAGGTGATGGCGTGATGAGTCTCTGACCGGGAGAACCAAAAAAGTGGAAAAGATGTTAAAAGAAAAACCAAAGGAGGTTGGTGTGACGGAGTGGCAATAAAGAGGAACATAAAAGTTATTCCAACGTTATTATTATTGTTCTGTTTATACATCTGTCCATCTTTTTTTTCTTTTTAAAGGAGAAGTGGGAGGGGAGGGCTTCCGTTCCCCCTCCACTAAAGCCTGACTTATACTTAGTTGCACACTGGTGTTGCCTGCGGTAAATAGCAGATCTACAAGCTCACAAGGCGTCACATCCGTGACGCCTTGTGAGCTTGCAGATCTGCTATTTACAGAGCACGACAACCGGCACGCAACTAAGTATAAATCAGGCTTTAACAAAGACACGAGCTGGCTAAGAGCCCCCCAGGTCAGCATTTCAACAAGATGAACAGTAAACAGGAAGCTGATGGGAGGGGACAGCTAGGGGACAAGGGGGGGTGGGGGTGGGTTTCAGCCCCCCACCTCCTCCCCGGCGACGACTTGTCCAGTACGTAAAAGCAAACCAACAAACGAACAAACAAACAGAAACCCCCCCGTTTCCACCACCAACCCTTTAACAGTTCTCCAACGCCACCGTCCTCCTGGTCAGTGCAATCTGTCATTCCTTCAACGTGTCTTTTGTCTTGTGTTCCTTCACCAACCCACACACCGATGCTCGCCGCTCGCCTCAACCAAGAGTCCGTCTGCACGAGAACAGCGTTTTTAGTCTAACCCCCCTTCCCCGTCTCCAAAAAGAAAAGAAAGTTCCAATGACAAGCAATTAAAAAAATGACCTCAACCAAACAATCAGTCCTGATTCGAGGTCGGTCCTTCAGCGCTGGGGGGGGGGAACAACGAACAAAACTAAATAAAGTCTTCACAATCAATCCCAGCCAATCACGACGACACCGAGAAACCCCCAACCTGCCGTCCTTCAAATATAAGCAGAGAGAGAGAGAGAGAGACAAAGAAGAGAGAGAATGGTGAAAAGAGCGAGAGGAAGAAGATAGGCAGACGGAGAGATAAAGTTATAGCAGTCATAAGAGTGCGAGGCTACAAGTCCCACGTCCTCGTCACTCTTCAGTGGTATTTGGGGGGCGGGGCGGGGCAGGGGGTGGGGCCTAGGCCGTGTACTCCCCCCCCTTCCCCCCGCCCCTACACACAAGTGGTCCCTCCCCTTCATCACTGTCCGGCTGTCCGTCGTCCCCTCTGTCCTTGATCCTGGCGGGTGACGGTCCTTAAAACGTTTGTGGAGTTTCTTTTTGGAGCTGTTTATGTAAAATATAGTCCAGTGTGTGTCTGAGGCAGCTCGCCCTGCTAGTTCTGGAGGAGGTGTCCTCCAATTCCTTCTGTCTGTGTCTGTGTGTGTGTGTGTGTGTGTGTGTGTGTGTGTGTGTGTGCGTGTGCGTGTGCGTGTGCGTGTGCGTCTGTGTCTGTGTGTGTGTGTGTGTGTGTGTGTGTGTGTGTGTGTGTGTGTGTGTCAGTCAGTCGGTCGGTCTACTGCTGGGCCGGCTGGCTGCCAGGCAGGGTGATGTTGCCCAGGTGCAGGACGGGCAGAGGGTGGGCCTCCGTGTTGAACACCCAGCTCTCCAACGGCATCAGGTCATCACTGGAGAACAACAGGTACAGATACCTGGAGGAAGAGAGAGAGGAGAGGAGAGGTGCAGGAGTATTATAAATCAAAGGAGGAAATTGAAGGGTTGAGATAGAGAGGAGACAGATAGATGGCAGTGTGAAAACAGAGAGATAATGGTAAAATAATATATATTGTTGCTTTCGGGCAGATCTTATCTCCATATTATAACTTTTTGTGTTTTTTTTTTCATTTTGGAGAATAACATGTCCCTATTCTGGGCATGTTATTATTGGCCGAAAATCCAGAGAAGAGTTTCCCAAAAAAAATCTCTCGTCAAAGATAGCGTATCTACAAGCTCACAACACGTCACAATACAACGCATTGAAAGTAAAATAAAATAGTGTTTTTAAGACTTAATATAAAATGGTGAAATCCTTCATGAAGCCACCAGCAGGGGGAACCAGAGTGCAGCCTTAGCTCTTGGTCCACGGGGTGAGTCAGGGGGCTAACTACCATTTGTTTGATCTACTGACCACAGTGGTACTGACCCTGACATCATTCACCTGCCACTCTCACCAACCTCTCAGCTGCAGTGGGTCTAGTTTAGTGTGATTGGTCTGTAATGTCCAGTTGCACTAAATCAGGGGTCTTCAAAGTTTTTCAGGCCACGGACCCCCTAGCTGAGAGAGAGATGAAGCAAGGACTCCCTCTATATTGTATAACATTGTGTTTTAGATTAAACTTTTATGCCAAAAATAGCCGATCTACAAGCTCGAGCTACGAGCTTGTAGATCTGCTATTTTTGGCTAAAGTTCTCCTCAGAAAAGGGATGCTAGGGTTCAAGTGGTTAATGTAAAAAAAATCATAATCATATCACACAAAGATTTGACGGCCCCCCTGTAGTAACTCTGAGGGCCCACTAGGGGTCCCGGACCCCTGTTGAAGACCCCTGCACTAAATGATGGAGGCCTGCATATCCTGTGTTCAGCGCTTCATGTTAAGGGTTGTCTGTGCCCTTGTGCCAAAGCAAATTCCTTGCTTTTTTAAAAGCAAGAGGACTCCGGTACTTTAACTCAAGTAAAAACATCCGGTACTTTAACTCAAGTAAAAACATTGACAGAGCAATTTTCACTTGTAGCGGAGTCATACTTGACCAGAATTATCTATACTTTGACTCAAGTGCTGGAGTAGAGTACTTTGTTCACCACTTGGTGACACTGGGTGGAAACAATATGGAGATGCAAAAAAAATAACAGCATCTCTGTCGGGTGGAATTACCACATTATGTCCATTGTCCAAAGCTGTTACTTTTCAGGATTCAAATAGCAAATGTAGCAGATCTACAAGCTGGAAAACCAGCGCTGTAGTATGATCAAGTAAGGCGTTGATTTACGCAACACAAAACGTTTAAATATGGAGATATTAGGATGGATGGTGATCAGGACTGCTTACTTGAGCGTCTCGGCCAGGAAGAAGCTCTGCTGCACGTCGTCGTAGGTGGGGTTGGACGAGTAGACGTCCTTCACCCCGGAGAAACCTCCGCTCACCCTGCAGTACTTATCTATGGCCTGCAGGAGGAGACACACAGGGATGGAGAATCAGAATTGTATTGTTACTTCCATAATACACACTAGGCATACAAGGGAGCGAAATACCGTTCTCCGGAACTCATGGTGCTTGTGACATTTAAAAACAACACAGACACATTAAAAAGAGGCAAAGGCATTAAAAAGGTAGAGAGAGAGCTGACAACAAGATTGGTAAAAAAAAAAGTGCTGATGCATTCAAAGTGCAATATAGTACTATTCAAAAGCGCTATTCAGCTCAAGATGTTGGTTTTGGGGGCAGTATATGCCCCCCCCCCTCAAAGAAATAACAGCATTGCGGAACCAATGCATAGACTTTAGGGCAGTAGCAGAGGGAGCAGTGTTAAGGGGGAAAGGAGTAAGAGGGAGTGTTGAGAGAGGAAAGGGGTGATGAATACGAGAGAGAGAGAGAGAGAGAGAGAGAGAGAGAGAGAGAGAGAGAGAGAGAGAGAGAGAGAGAGAGATAAAAGGTCGGAGGATAAAGAGAGGTTTGGAATAACAGGGGGAGGATTAGAAGGAGGAGAGAGCGCAAAAAAGAATGAGAGATAGAGAGAGAAAATGACTGGAAACAAGAGAGGTCCATTTTAATAAGCTTACATGCATGGCATAATTCATTCCTTTGGCTGTGACAAAATAAGAGTGAGTCCTGGTGAGACAAACACTTGGAACAGATTAAGCAGAAAGAACCACAATATGGCCTTGGTCCTCCTTGTCCGACATTGTAGTCAATCTAAAACACCTTGTAAGTCAATGGTTCCTAAACTAGGGGTCCCCAAAAGATTTTGGGGGGTCCCAAGATGGTAAGTTTATGTGCAACATTGTTTTCTCACTCAACAGTAAACAAACCTACATACAGTATAAGTGTAAACAGGGTATCTACACATTTCTAAAGTTACAATTTAAGGATGAAAAAAATTAAAACTAATAAGACGACCATTACTACGTCAAAAGTAACCAACAAACTATACTATAAAAATGGTCAAACATTGGCCAAATTGTTAAATATCACCTAAGAAGGAGGCAAACATTTAGAAAATAGCCGATCTACAAGCTCACAACGCCTCGCATTGTGAGGCGTTGTGAGCTTGTAGTTTGACTATTTTCACAATATTTACCTGTGGAACTGAGTCAAACGAAATGTATGCCTACAATTCCAATTTTGGGGGGTCGCGGCCTGAAAAGTTTGGGAACCCTTGTCCCTAGACCAGTTATTGTCTTCTACAATATGTGCATACATATAGGTTTTTTTCCTTTACAAGAGAATTCCCGGCGGCGACCGCATCTCATCGACTTTTTGTGCCGCCTCGACAAAACTTCTGACCGGTGTCAGCTTGTAAAAACACTACTAATGCAAGCGCTGCGCTCCGTGAATTTCTATCATTTGCAGCTGCAATGGAGGCATTACTCCAACGTAGCACTGTATCGTAATCAGCACAATGCACAGCAGAAAGGCGAAAGCCTCAAGAAGAATGCAAAGTAATCTCCCCCGGCAGCAGCAGCCGTATGCACGGAGTGGGTGACCAGACGTCGCTCCTCTGAGATCTCATTGTTGTGTTCGGACAGATGAATGTTGTTTTCTTTTGCACCCAAGCACATCTAAATTGTCTTTTACACACACAAGCATTGCACAACGTCCAATATTTTCAACCTAAATTACGTCCCCCTCAGTGTAGCAGTTTTGCCAATTTTGCAGATATGGATCATAACAGTGATTTCTTTTAAAAGAAAATAGAGTTTAAGGAAGAGAAAGGCAGTCATCGTCTGATCATTAATGTCCGTTTAAAAGTAGGATTCATATTAATAACGAGATGTGGTTTATTTGCCTCGTCTGAAACTAATAGTCAGGGGATATTAGCAGAAAGATTTCCAATCTTGGAATAAATCCCTTACCAAAAAAAATCTTCACCAATGTGTTCTCCTTGGGAAACTGCATTTCAGTCTTTGTGAGATGTGTTACTAGACACTTTTACAAACACATTGGTGAAGATTTTTTTTGGTAAGGAATGTATTCCAAGATGTTTTTAATATCCCCTGACTATAAGTACAAAAACAACCGCAGGAGGTTGATCACGGAGAGGTGGAGATTAACACAGACGCACCCAATCTCTGTGTGTTCACCGGCTTCCCTGATTGGCCAACCGGACCCATTTGCGTCATGTTTGTGGTGCTGCGCCAATCTCACCACTCAAACAGAGAGCGTCTCCTTTCAAACCCCAATGGTTCTATTGAGCCCCCCGCCCACAGGAGTGGCCCAATTCTCTCACAACTTGCTACAAAAATCGCTCATGCAAAACTATATAATCTCCTAACTCATTTTCCACCTTCACATGTGTCTCCTTCTCTAATAATCAAAAAGTGCTATATATTTCATCTCGCAAATTACTTCCGGATGGTTCGTTTTGCACCTTTTTTGCCACATCGGTCACGGGAAAGAAATAAGCGCTGCCGTGGTCTATGGAAACGAGCCCAAAAGTGCACCCAAATAAGCCCAAAATCGCTTATACAAACAGTCAGACCTGGCAACGCAGCCTACGCCAATCATGTGTGAGACATCTACAAGCTATGGGGCAGAGACGCTATGTGCCATACACCGTATCTTAGCAACAACAACAGCGCTCACTCTCATTGGTCGTGTCATGCCAGGAGCAGTTTCCAGACAATGGCATCGCAGAGAGAGTTTGCTGTAGCCATGATCAGAGTCAGTCGCAGCAACGACGGACAGGGAGCTGTTATAGCTGACATGTAGCTAACGCTAACGTCGCTGTCATGCCTGCAGCGGCCTTGCAATCACTTTGTCAACAATGCACGTTCGTGTGCCGAATGTTATTATTGCTGCTCAGTCAGTCCATTGCAGATGGTGTATGTTGTGGGCTCCTGGAGAACTGTGTAGCTCCACACTAACTCCAGTAACTAACGTAATGGCAGGACCGCCCCGTGCAACACACGTTTAGGCTGCATTATGGCAATGTAGTAATTTCACGTAATTTCGGTCCGATTAGGGCACTGGTTATCAACCTTTCCAGCCCCCCCCCCCTCTCACGTTGAGAGGCGTTGTACGCTTGTAGATCGGCTATTTTTAACATGTTTGCCTCTTTCTTATATTATTTGCCAATGTGGCCAATGTTTTATAGTATTGTTTGTTGACTACTTTTGTTGCATACATGGCCTTTTCCTGTACTTTCGTTTATTTATTGTCTCCGCCAGGCCGAAAGGCATGGCGCAAGAGTATGTTTCACCCCCTGTCCGTCCGTCTGTGGATAGCTACACTCTCGCATCCTTGCCTTGATCGCAGCGAAACTGTGCACACACACTCCCTGGATGCCAATTCACAACCTCTGCCCCATTTCTTTCACATGGCCCAGTGTTATAGTGCCACCACCAGGAGGCCGCTTTTTGCAAAACACATTTTTTCACAGTACTCCTACATATTTTGTCCAAACATCACGCAAATCGGTACACAGCATCTCCATAGTCATTTAAAAACAACGTCTCTTTCCGATTTTTCATATTCCATCCTGATTGGCTAAAAATGGCTTCCAAAGTCTGCAGGACTGCTCCATTTGGACCAAAATGCCTCAAATTATGAACACAGCATGCACTTTCCGTGCACCTTTGCACCCACATTCCCACTATGCCTAGGAAGAAATTTCACTTCAGATTTTTCTAATCAGCCTCATGGTGGTGCTATAACAGCCCGATTTGTGTTTTCACCTATAACTGCACCAATCTGTGTAAAACTTTGTATGTGCACTCTCTAGAGGTCAAGGAAAAACCTTTGCCCTGCTTTTTTCACATCTACCTTTTATAGCGCCACCAGGAGGCCCACTTATGTAAAACATATTTCTTTACATTACTCCTTCCCATTTCATCTAAATGTCACGCAAATCGGTACACATGATCTCTACAGTCATGTGATCAAGACGGATCTGTTTACTTTTTCATATTCCATCCCGATTGGCTACGATTCTCATCTAAAGTTTGCAGGAGTGGCCCGTTTAGAACTAAATGCCGCAAATCATGAACGCAGCGTCCGATTGCGGTCAACTTCGCACACACATTCACACTATGTTGAGGAACAACTGCTACCATTTCAACATTGGCCTGTGGGGGGGTCCCCACCGACAGGTTGAGAACCACTGTATTAGGGGAGAGTCAGTGAGAGCTGGATAAATGAGGTAAAATGTGTCAAAAGGGGTTTCTACGGCTGGGAGAGGAGATACTGTGTCTTTTGGACAAACAGCAGCGTGGTGCTGATGTTTGTTGTGTGAAGCAGCTTAATGTCAGAGTGTTTGTGTTGGAGCGCCTCAGTGCGGCTGCAGAGTTCATGTGCAACCTCTTCCAGAGAGAGATAGAGACACTAGAAACTCTGCTGGAGAAAAAAACAACACTGCTGGGCATTGACTTTCATATGGACATTGATCTACACACTGCAGGTATGTCTGTTACACACACAACATCAAACTACACACTACAGGAATGATGCAGCGTTTGCATTCCAGCCAGCATGCCAGCGTAGTTCCCATATGGTTTCAAGGTGGCCTAAACCATATGGACCCCATGTCAGCAATGTCAGCGGGATCCACTTCAGTCCCAACTGGGATGCCCTTGTGGGACATACGTGTGTTCTACCTGGGCCTTAGGTGGGCCCCACCTAGGCAATTCTATGTGGGGCCGAGGTGGGTCTTAACTGCGATGCCCATGCAGGCTATAAGTAGCTTCTACCTGGCCCTTAGGTGGGCCCCAACTAGCCACGTTTATGTGGGACCAAGGCGGGTCCTAACTGGGTTTGCCCATGCAGCCTTTAACTGGGTTCTACCTGGGCCCTAGGTGTACCCTAACCAACCAGAGTGCAGTGCCCATCACTCCAAATGTTGTGACGTCAGGGCTCTCAATACTGCACATTGGTGGAGGAGGAGGGGCCGCAGGGCAACCGCACACATCGCTGCACCAATGGTAGCCCACGGATGTTTCCTCTGCTCTGGAGATTTACAATCTGCCCCTCTATGCCACATATCACCCGCGCTACAGGGTCTTCACTGACCGAGCCACGGCCGCACTGGCCCTCATGACGCTACGCCACTTATATGCGCTGCCAAGTGGCCGCGGGCGCTACGTGGGCGTGGCCGCGGGCTAGACGCGAGCCCCCGCGTAGCGGGGGCGAGCTTCTAGTCAATACAAGTGATAGCGTACACAACAGAACTTCATTCGTGCATGCCTGTGTGTGTCGTCAACACGACGTCACAAGTTTGAGGCGACATCAGGGATTCCCTGTATCTCCATATTTAGCCGATCAATCGTATGTCAGTGGGTAACCGCCCTGGGTACTCTGACAACGGCTACAACAGGTACTCTTGACTCTTTAACAAGTACAATGGGTAGGCCTATTGCATAAGCGGGTGGAGTATGAATTCCCAACTTGCGTCGTTTCCGACTTGCATCATTCCCAAATATGGCCAGGGGGAGTCCCTGGAACAAAATATTTTGAGATTGGCCAAATACATTTTTGGGGGGTCTTTGACATGAAAAAGTTTGAGAACCACTGATATTACAGCAACATACGTTTTTTCAAAAACAAATATTAGGAGAACAGGTTAAGATAAGTTGTCCTGAAAGCGACACAGGTTCTAGTAACGGCCTGGCTTGGACTTCTATCTATAACATATGCCTCCACATTTTGGGCAAGGCTTCAGCCTGATCTGAACGCCACTCACTTCCATTATCCCATTTAGACCTGAGGCCGATTCCAAAAACACCTTCTAAAACCTCAAGTTTTTTGAAAACGTTCAAATTCTTACAAAAAAAAACAACTACAACTCAACTAATGAGACACAGGTGGCTCCGGGATTGAAAGGTATAGCAACGTATAGGTTACAACAGGTCTAAATGGGTTATGAGAGGAAAAATAGGCAATCCGGGCACTAAAAGGTCAAATGGAGGAAACAGTCTTTAGTAAAACAAGACATGTTTCGACCTCAAGAGATCTTCATCAGGGTGAAAAGATGAAGACCTCCTGAGGTCGAAACATGTTGTTTCAATAAAGGCTGCTTCCTCCATCTGACCTTTGAGTGCCCGGATGGATTGCCTATTTTTCTCTGGTGTTTTATCCTGTTTGATCCAGGAGCACCACTGATACTTTTAAATCACTAGTATCTCCTGTGAGCGCCTGCGGTTGCATAGTTTTTCTCCCACTTCCATTATCAACATAATATTTAAACAAAAACAAAACAAAAAATGCATGGCGGTACTTCCTCAGGCTACCAGCAGTGTGCACAAGAAATGTGATACTGATCGGTCAACCGGTCCGTCTCCTACAGAGACACCGTAAAAATGACATTCATGTTCTTTAAATATGTAAAATGCACGTGAGGAAGGTGATCTCTGTTTCCATCCAGCCAGCACACAGAGCCACAGGTGCTTTCACTGTGGGTGTGTGTGTGTGTGTGTGTGTGTGTGTGTGTGTGTGTGTGTGTGTGTGTGTGTGTGTGTGTCACCAGTTGCCCAGATACTTAACGCGTCATTATCCACTGCAAATGGCCACAGGACAACTGTGTGTGTCCGTTCTTTCTTATCGGCGGTTATTGTGTGTGTGTGTGTGTGTGTGTGTGTGTGTGTGTAGGCTGGTTGTGGCTGTGAATATCAATGTTTTTCTGTAAACGCCTCCACATGCCTGGAACTAGGTATGTGTGTGTGTGTGTGTGTGTGTGTGTGTGTGTGTGTGTGTGTGTGTGTGTGTGTGTGTGTGTGTGTGTGTGTGTACTTTTGCACACATGACACAGAATTTTTTTTTTTTTTTTTTTTAATAATTTTTATCCCTCGATTTTTGTAACCCATTTTTTTCACCCGGTGCCAATTTCCTAAGTGATCCTGGGCGCTACATCAGCCCTACACCAGCGCTACACCAGTCCCCCACAGCCAGGGAGGCCAGGGCCGAGCTCATGCTTCCTTCAGTGCATGAGAGCCAACTGACCTTCTTGTCACCTGACAGGGGGGAGTTTCCCTGGTTGGACGTAGCGCGTGGAAGGAACACGTTATTCCAACCAGTTCCCTTCCCCTCCATCAGGTGCCCCGGCTGTCATGGGGGAGGCGGTATAGCGACCAGGATTACTACATGTTTTTGTGAGGGTATTAACTACCCTAGGAGACACGGGGAGAACATGCAAACTCCACACAGAGTAGGCCCTTTACAGAATTTGTACTGTATGTAACTTACTGTGACTTACTGTGCACGAACCGTACGTGTGTTCATGTACCTAGAGTACACTGTAAAATCACCCATTAGTTAACCCATTAAAATTCGATTCTACAAATGAATGTCTTCTAAATCAGTAGTTCGTCACACCTTTTCGTTATTCAAAATTATTATAATATAATCAAAAATAGCAGATGTACAAGCTCCTAGCACAGCACGAAGTGACGTGCTGTGAGCTTGTATATGTACTGTATCTGCTCTTTTTCAATAGCCACCTCTAAAATCTAAAATGACACCGATGCTTTCCGGAACACTCAGGGTTTCGCAGTGTTAGTGTACAGTATAGTGTGTGTGTGTGTGTGTGTGTGTGTGTGTGTGTGTGTGTGTGTGTGTGTGTGTGTGTGTGTGTGTATGTGTGGGCAGGTAGTACAGATGAGTGTGTGTGTGTGGGACACCGCAGAAGGACAAACCAGCAGTCCATGAAAAACAGGAAACAACAGGAGCCCAAAAACTCCTTGTGGGGGAATTCTGCTGACAGCCACCTCGTCACACAGGGAGGGACAGACGAGAGGAAGACTGTGTGTGTAAGAACGTGTGTGTGTGTGTGAGAGAGAGAGAGAGAGAGAGAGAGAGAGAGAGAGAGAGAGAGAGAGAGAGAGAGAGAGAGAGAACATGAATTCAGTCGCAGTATTAAACCAGGGTATCTCAACGACAAGGCCTTGTTCCGTTTTTCGGTGTCTTCCAGCATCGCTTTGTTTCCCCCCGCCGAGAAAAAAGAGGGGAGGAACAGAGAGATTGAAAGACAAAAGTACAGATTCACCTCCAATCGACTCAGTTTTTCTCCTCCGTCCTTTGAAAACGGAGAAGATCAAGGTAGAGGCATTGGCGATGCAGAAGATAAAAGCCAGGCAGACAGCCTGATTAGGTGTTATATATCTCCCGACTCCTTAACAAAGCAAACCTTCCTCTGACAGCCTGGGGCTAAATCACCATGTGTTGGGTATGCATACCAAAGCTTCCTATTTGGTATTTTCTATGGGCAGCACATGAAATATGGAAACAAAAGGAAGTCTGTCTGCACACAAAAAGCTTCTGATAAGAGAGCCACGCACATTATGAACACAGAAGCCCCGTTTTCTACCGTGTTGGTTGAACTTTGGCAACAACAAAACTCTGGCTACAACAAAGCTGTGGTAGCAAAGCAAAAGTATTGTCACGGCTGTCTTCGATGAACAGGACAAAGGACCCCAACTGGAAACAAGCCATAGGCTTTCTTGGGTTTAAAATCCTCTTAGCAGACCTTGTATTGAACTGTACTTTCCTGTGTTTTTTTTGCAAACTTCTAATAAAGTATTCACTCAATCAGCATCTCACCTGTGCGGCCTCCCAGCCCCACTGGCGGTACTTGGGGTCGTGGGTGAACCTCCACATGTACCAGGTCTCTACATCTTGGGCGGACTGTCTAGTTGGCTAGCCGTTAGGGTTTCCAAACGTTTCAGGCCGTGTCCCCCCCCTAAATAATCATATTTGAACTGGGCACCCCCCACCCTGACACGCACTTGGATTTGTAGGAGTTGAGGCATTTAGTTTGACTCGGTTCCACAGATAAATATTGTGAAAATAGCCAAACTACAAGCTCACAACGCCTCGCAATACAATTTCTGCAACTTTCTTATTTTTAATATTTTTATACTATAGTTTATTGGTTACATTTGACACACTAATGGTCTTTTTTTTGTTTTTTAATTTTAGAGGTATTAAAAAGGTTTTAAAAGTCATTAAATTACACTTATAGGCCTACTGTATGTTGGTTTGTTTACTGTCGAGTGAGAAAACAATGTTGCACATTAAGGTAATCATCTGGAGACCCCCCAAAATAATTTGGGGACCCCCAGTTTGGGAACCATTGATCTAGGACACATACAGTAAGTAGCAAGATTAACTCACGATGAGCTCAGAGACTGATCCAGGATCTGTGTTACAGAGATGTAACACAGAGTAGACAAGTACGCCGTACGACAAAGTATAAATCCTTCTGTCGAAAACAGCAGGGGTGCTGAGCATTGGGAGGTTTAAGTCTGCTTGTGTGTGTGTGTGTGTGTGTGTGTGTGTGTGTGTGTGTGTGTGTGTGTGTGTGTGTGTGTGTGTGTGTGTGTGTGTGTGTGTGTATATTCCAAACATTACACCATTGGTTCTCAAACTGGGGTCCTGGCGGGGACCCCCAGGGGTTATTGAGGAGGTTCCAGGGGGTACCCAGCTAAATTAGTAATATAGCATCACAAAGATTTGAACCACTTTAACCATTATTTCATACTTTGGCTATTCTTTCATGTTTTTTTTTACATAAATCTTCTCTTCTGGGGGTCCCTGGCACAAAACATTTCAGATGGGGGTCCGCGGCCAAATACATATCAATTTAGGGGTCCTTGGCACGAAAACGTTTGAGAACCACTCCTTTAAACGGTGCTTGGCCACCGCCTGTAATTAATCAAACTGGAGTCTATCAGCGTAGGGCGGGAGAAAGGGTCGTAAGGGCGGCGGCATTAATCTGTGTGGAGCTACAGTCCTTCACCTTCAGCACACCTCTCTGCTATTAATAGGAAAAATACCAACATTATCATAAACAAGGAGCATAAACACACCCACCACCCTCTTATTAAACATGACTTTGAAGGCATTTATCGTTGCCGTTAGGCAGAAATCTCCATAATTCACCTTTCTATGTTTTTTCATAAATTAAAGCCCGACTTCCTCGTACAGGATTGTAGCGAAATTAGCTCATTTACATAGCTATTTCTGTTTTGTTTTTATTTAAGGTGAACATGATTAAGTGTATGTGTCTGTGGGTTACATAAATATTTAACCAATAAAAAGTATTGACAAGATCTTGTGACTAAATAATAACTAATAGAGAGAGAGAGAGAGAGAGAGAGAGAGAGAGAGAGAGAGAGAGGGCTATGATGTTATTTCTGTACTCAGTTTAATTAATCTAATGTCTGATGTGTGGATGATGACGACTTTGCCCCAAACAGATTAAAGATTCTGTCACTTGAATCCAGGCTAAAGCACTCAAACAATGTCTTGCTGCTGCTGTGCTTTGCCTGTTTGTCATACTACTTGTACATTGTCGCTGTCGGGCAGAAACCTCCAACTGTATTATATTCAAACCTTTTGTGTTTTTTTCCCTAAATGAATGCCCTACTTGATTATACTGCAGCGTCACACAAAAGCATCAAAAGACGTTTTTGAATTTGAATCCTGAAAAGTAACAGTTTTGGACATATGAGGTTTCCACCCGACAGAGACGATATGTTGCTTTATTTTTGGTTGTTGTATACCGTTTTAACTTTTAACTTCTCCCTTTAACTTTGACATTTAGTTTTTTAGACCCTTCTCCCTCAAGAGGGCTTGCATTTGCCCAAGCCACCATTGTAAATAAGACTTTGCTCTTAATGACTTACCCGGTTAAATGAAGGTTAAAGAGAACACAGTGGCTGCAATGTGGATCTCAAACACTTCATGTGACCAACCTGTGATGTCTACGGCGACTGGTTTCAGCCCAATCAGAGCTCCACTGACTTATGCTATAAAACTGAAGTTAAATATTCAAAAAAAAAGATAAAACGTGAAAAATGATTTGGCCTACTGGCAGTGCAGATTAGCTCCAGACTAATCTCTCAAATCTGTCAGCATCACTGCTCTAAACATGTAGCGTTGTCGTTAGTAGAAAAAAACACAGAAGCGCCCGGGAGGAAGTGGACTAAGAAAGAGGAGGAGCTAAACCAAGTTTATGTTTCAACACAAAAAAGGAGGTGGTGCCCCCCAGAAACAAAAACGAAGGGGAAAAAAATTGGTTCCCAAGTTTCCTCCAGACAAACAAACTCAAAGACAGTAGCTAGCCTCCTGCAGAACCACGCTGTAAAACGAACAAAGCTGTGGCGGTAATAAAGCAAAGTGTTGTCACGGCTGTCTTCGATGAATTGAGTATAAAGGACCCCAACTGGAAACAAGCCATACGCTTTCTTGGGTTTAAAATCCTCTTAGCAGACCTTGTATTGAAATGTACTTTCCTGTGCTTTTTTTTTGCAAACTGCTAATAAAGTATTCAATCAATCAACATCTCACCTGTGCGGCCTCCCAGCCCCACTGGCGGTACTTGGGGTCATGGGTGAACCTCCACATGTACCAGTAGGTCTCGATGACCTCCGGACGCAGGATGTAGTACTTCTCGTTCTGGCGCACCGCCACCGCCTCCAGACCGCTGTCGAACTTGAAGGCCTCCGGGCCCAGCTTCAGCACTGTGAGGGGGGAAGATATGGAGGGAGGCAAGGTTTTATTTGTATAGCACATTTCAACAACAAGGGAATTCAATGTGCTTTACACTGAACATCAAGCAAAGGAAACACTATTATAAAATGAGTTTTTAAAAAAAGCTAAAATTAACAGATACAGTGCAGAAGATAAAAGATAAAGTAAAAGTAAAGAAAAAGTAATTAAATCAAAGGCAGCGGCAAACGGAAAGGTCTTAAGTTAAAGAAATATGAGTGGCAGCAGAACCTGCAGTTTTCTGGGAGTTTATTCCAGATGTGTGGTGAATAAAAGCTAAATGCTGCTTCCACACCTTTATTTTTGGTTTTAGGGACAGAAAGCTGACCTTTCCCAGATGACCTGATGACTTGCATCAAAGCAATCACGTTGTGTTTCAGCATCAAATAGAACTACAGCTAATCTAAGATTCCATCAAAGCCAATCATTTTTACACGCCTCTCTCTGGTATTATATATGTTTTTGTTTAAGCTGTCGGAAATAACTCGACTACACTTGGTTGTACAAGTCAAGATGAAAACAATATAATAATTTGTTTTAAACTGATTGGGAATCATTTTTTTATCGAATGGTGATGGTGATCGGAATCGAAAAATAGACGATAGTATTTTGAAATCAATTCTTTGACACACAGGGAGGGAGAGATACACAGGGATGAGGGGAGCAGTTAGGAGGAGAGGTGAGGAGGAGACAGGAGGAGACAGAGGCAGGGGAGCGGGGAGGAGGAGGGGAAAATAGAGAGAGAGGGAGAGTTCAGTGATTGTGTGAATTAGACGGTTAGTGTGTTTGTGGTTTGATATTCTCAGGCTTTGCTGCCGTTTACCAGCCAGGCGGTTTTTCTGCCAATTAAGTCTGATTGGCATGAGGGGCTCCAGTCACGCGTGGGGGGTCTCTTAACCACTTAAACCCCAGCATCCATATTGTGAGGAAAGCTTTTGCTGAAAATAGCAGATCGACAAGCTCACAAAGTGTCGCAGCGAGCTTGTCGATCAGCTATTTTCAGCTAAAGCTTTCCTCACAATAACAGAAAAGACTCTAGTATAGACCCTATGGGGTTTAAGTGAAAAGGGATTAAAGCACACATGCACACACAAACCAGGGGTCCTTGCGGGGGTTCCAGGGAGTCCCCAGTAAAATGAGTTAATATAGCATCCAAATAAGTTTAACCACTTTAACTGTATTTTATACAATTGTAACAATTTTGGAATAATTTGGAAAAAGATCTTTTTCAAATATCAGTTTTGGGGTCCTTGACATGGAAGGAACCACTACTGAGGACCACTACTCCATCACACACACATGCTTGTATTACTATACTTGTGAGGATATCAACATTTTAGAATGCTAATTCTATGTTTGCAATTTCTTTTGGCCATCTTTGTGAGCTTGTAGATCATCTATTTCTGGTGCACGACACCTAACTAAGTATACATCAAGCATAACTCTAACCCCCTAAAACCTGAATTCTAAATGCCAGCCTGAATGTTTTGCTTATTGTGAGCCCAACTCTAAAAGTATTTGTTTTGGAAATAATGAGATGAGATGTTGATCCCCGAAGGAAAATTGAGGTGTTACAGCAGCATAATGTGATACTAAATAAAGATACTAAATATTCAATACAATAGAGAAAACAATACTCAACAATTACACAAGACACATTCATAGCCTTAGACATTATCGTTGCTCCTCTTATCTCCATATTTTAACTTCTTGTGTCTTTTGGTAAAATGTACAGAACAGATCTACAAGCTCGAAACACGTTTTCAACCTGCTATTTTGGCTATTTTTTTTACTTGAATCCTGAAACTTTTGGACATACTGTATGATGTTTTCACCCGACAGAGACGATATACACTTTAAACCATAAAACAACAATGTATCTTTTTAGTATCAGGAAAAATGTCCTCGCATGTCTAATTCTACTATAATTGTGGGGATGTTTGGCCCTCACAAATATAGTAATACACACACACACACACACACACACACACACACACACACACACACACACACACACACACACACACACACACACACACACACACACACACACACACACACACACACACACACACACACACACACTTGTGCCAGTGTGGCAGTGAACAGCACCTCATTAAAGTTCAACGACAAGAGGCTAACCTTGTTCAACGTCACTGTCAATGTCAAATTCCATGCTCACTCTCTCTCTCGGTTGCTGTGGAAACCGAACTCGTTTTTATTTCGGAGGGTGGGTGGGGGGGGGGGTGGGGGGGAGTCGAGTCGTGGGGGGGGTACTCAAGCTTACTAGAACCTCCTATAGCTCACATGCACACACACACACTGCCATGTTTCTCAAGGTGACATGAGACCATAGGAGTTTTGGCAGTGAAAAAAACGACAGCTGGTAATCCCAGCTACGTATGAGTGGTCAAGATCTATATGGTCTCTGTCGGGGTGGAAACCTCATATGTCCAGAGCTGTTGCTATTCAGGGTTCAATTACAAAAATAGCAAAAGTAACATATCTACAAGCTCAAAATGCGGGCGTTCATTAAGGGAAAAACACAAAAAGTTAAAATATCGAGATATGAGGTTTCTGCCCGACAGCAACGATATAATGAGAGCCAGGGGGAGGGAGAGAGAGAGAGAGAGAGAGAGAGAGAGAGAGAGAGAGAGAGAGAAAGAGAGAAAGAGAGAATGTGTCTCTCTGACTGACTGACAGTGAGAGAGAACCACAGTGTTCGGCAAATAAGTATCATGGGGTGTTTTCCAGTGGTTTTCCTGTGGTTTCAAGTTACTAAGTACATTTACTCAAGCACTGTACTTAAGTACAATTTTGAGGTATCTTTACGGGAGTACTTCCAATTTTCAGTATTTTTACTTCTACTCCACTACATCTCAGAGGCAAATATTATACTTGTACTCACTACAATTATTTGAAAACTTTAGTTACTAGTTACTTTGTAGATTTTGATTATTATTACAAAACATACATGAACCACTTCAGCGCTATATACATATTGACCATTTTAAACATATTGACCATTTTAAAATAGCTGATCTACAAGCTCACAATGAATTGCAAGCTTGTAGATCTGCTATCTTAAAAAGATTTGTATACATTTTATACATTTGAATTTGGGCATGTATATTTGTTTCCGCCAGGCCGAAAGGCATGGCGAGAGAGTATGTTTTCCACCCCGTCCGTCCGTCCGTGTGTGTGTCCGTGTGTGTGTCCGTCTGTGACCAGCTAATCTCCGGCACCGTTGTCTTGATCGTAGCGAAACTGTGCACACACACTCCCTGGATGCCAATTCAGAACCTTTGCCCCAAATTTTTCTCATGGGCCTTTCATAGCGCCACCAGGAGGCCGATTTGTGCAAAACATATTTTTTGACAGCACTCCTACAGATTTTGTCCAAAAATCACGCAAATCGGTATACAGTATCTCTGTAGTCATTCAATGAAACGGGTCTTTCAGATTTCTCATATTCCATCCTGATTGGCTAAAAATGTCTTCCAAAGTTTGCAGGAGTGCTCCGTTTTGAACAAAATGCCTCAAATCATGAACACAGCATGCAATATCCGTAAAAATTTGCACACACATTCCCATTAGGCCGAGGAAGAACTACCATTTGAACATTTTCAAATCAGCCTCATGGTGGCGCTATAACAGGCCGGTTCGTGTTTTTACCTATAATTGCACCGTTCTGTGTAAAACTTTGTATGCACACTCCCTAGAGGTCAAGGAAAAACCTTTGCCCTGCATTTTTCACATCTTCCTTTTATAGCGCCACCAGCAGGCCGACTTATGTAAAACACATTATTTTATACTACTCCTTCCAATGTTATCCAAATTTCACGCAAATCGGTACACATGATCTCTATAGTCATGTGATCACGACGGATGTGTTTGATTTTTCATATGCCATACTGATTGGCTAAGATTAGCATCTAAAGTTTGCATTATTGGCTTGTTTTGAACAAAATTCCGCAAATCATGAACGCACCGTCCAATTGCGCTCAAACTTTGCACGCACATTCACACTATGTTGAGGAACAAATGCCACCCTTTTAACATTGGCCTGTTATAGCGCCACCAACAGGTCTAATTTAGCGAAACATGTTTTTAACAAAATGCCTCAAATCATGAATGCAGTCAGTGTCCGATCGTCGTGCAAGGCCTAAGAAGAAATGGCAACCTTTTCACGTTGGCTTATTATAGCGCCACCAGGAGGCAACAATAGCCTACCTGACCTGGCGGAGACCTGTGCTCCGAGGAGCACTTTTTCTAGTTTACCTATCTTTTAGGACTCGTGGCAGGTGTACAGTGTGTGTGTGTGTGTGTGTCTCATACCTGTCCTGTCGTATGACTCGTGGCAGGTGTGTGCGATCTCGGCTCCCAGCTGGAGCCAGTGTCCCGCCTTGTCGTCCGGCGAGCCGTCGGCGCCCAGGGCGAACATCCCGCCGGCGAAGCAGGTCAAGTGGCCCATCTTCCGCTCCAGGTGGCCGTTCTTCCACTCGCCAATGAAGGTCAGACCGCCGTTGGACTTACGGATCAGATGGCGCTCGATGGCCTGGATGGAAGGGATAGCATGGCAAGGGCAAGGTTCATTACTGTTACAGTAGACGCCTTTCAACATGAAGGCAATACAAAGTGTGTTACCTAAAACAGTGGTTCTCCAAAGTGGGGTCCGGGGACCCCCCAGGAGGGGGTTCCAGAGGGTCCCCAGCTAAATGTGTTAATACAGCATCATAATCATTTTAACCACTTCATCCATATTTTACACGTTGGGCTATTCAAAAATAGCAGATGTAAAAGCTATTGCTATTTTTTTTTAAATGTCGAAAAATATTGAAAGTGTTTTTGAATCATTTAGATTTTATGTTTTCTTCTTTCCTAGCGGTCCCTGGCACAAAGCATTTTCAGATGGGGGTCCGCGGCAAAATATATATCAATTTGAGGGTCCTCGACATGTAAAACATCAAGGATTGAGACAGAGCTTCTTCCCAAGTTGCCACCCCTCTGTTCCTGTCCTGCTCGGTGACAGCTGTCACTCCACGTCCTCTCCACCTCCCTCCATGATTGAACAACCCACATCTTTATTAGCAGCAGACTGCAAACATCTGCTTCCTCACATTAGCAAGCTCAGAGGCTCATATAAAACACAAAAAAAGACACAATGTGACTGCTGCTGCCTTTCTATAAACGGGCGCTTCACTGTTTCAAGGTTATTATTATTATATCTTCATTTTCATTACTTCGTATGTGGATTTGGATGTTTCTGAACTATTTTCACACACTTCTTCACACATGGATTAAAAGTAGTTCTAAGTCCTGATGTGCGATTTGTGAAACAGTGTGAAAGGAGCCCCCTGTTTCCTAAACAATTAACACAATATGTAAAATGATGATGATTTAGTAATATTGTTCCGGCTGTTCTACATACTGCCAACCAGGTGAAGAAATCACAGATTGAGACTTTAACCTGTGCTTTTATGAAATATCCCAGTTGAGAAAAACCTTCGTACACCTAGAATAAGAGCTTAAGAGCAGGTGTGTAGGCAAACAAGGCATGATGCCTGAAGAAGGTCATCAGTGACCGAAACGTGGCTTCTCTCTCAATAAATGAGCTCCTGTACCGTACAGTTTGGCAGTGTGCGGGCGTATTCTTTTATTATTGATGAAATATCCCAGACCCATTAGGGTTTTATGGAAGATGCTTCTGGATATATTGATATTTGACCACTTCAAATGCTCCAATCTTAAATTAATAACCGAAAATAGCCGATCTACAAGCTGTCAATGCGTCGCAGACGCATTGATTGACAGCTTGTAGATCTGCTATTTTCGCTGCGAAGCATGCCTCCATAGAAGACATGCTGGCTTCTGCCTGTGGAACCCAAACGACTGAAATCAGTCGTGGCGACTGAGAACTTTAATCCATCATGTGACAATAAAAGATTCTGATTGTATTTACTGCACCTCGATGGCGTCGTCGTAGGTCTTGCGCGCCTCCGTGTCGGTCTTGTCGGACATGAGCCACGCCTTCAGCAGGTACTCGTAGAAGCTGTCGCCGAGGCCTCCCACCGAGGTGTGGTCTGCAGAGACAGAGTGGGCGTGGAGGAGAGAGAGAGAGGGTGGAGTAAGAGAGAGAGAGTGCGAGGGGAATAAAGAGATGGAGTCGGAGCGAGGCGGGTGGGAAAAGTGAGAGGGAGAGAGAGAGGAATGGCAGAGTGAATTATTCATGCTTGCCCTGGCAGAGACGTATGGCATAAAACAAAACCATCCATACTCATGTTGCTTGGTGTTATTGTGATTTCAGTTTTGTTTACTCCCCGCCGCCCCCCCCAGCAGCCCCCAGTCCTCCAAACAAACTGCATGAACTTTTATTTTTGCTAACTTTATTCTGTTGTGATACTGAGAATATGATGCTGCCCAGTGCTCGGACAAACACTGCACACACACACACACACACACACACACACACACACACACAGTACATGCTTGTACCATTTGCATAGAAAACACCCCATAATACTCCTCTACGAAACACTGTGGTTGTCTCTTACTGTCTCGCCCCCCCCCCATACATTTACATTTCTGTCAGGCAGAAACCTCTTATCTCCATATTAAACGTTTTTTTCTCCCCTTAATTAATGCTCTACTTGATCATACTACAGCGTCACACAAAAGTATCAAAGGTAGCAGATCCACAAGCTGTAAACGCGGCGCGAAGCGACGTGTTTCCAGCTTGTAGATCTTCTACTTTTGGCTTTTTTAAATTTGAATCCTGAAAAGTTACAGTTTTGGACATACTGTATGAGGTTTCAACCCGACAGAGACGATATACATGTCCCAGTGCGTTCGTATTCCATAATGCATGGATAACGTGCAGGCTACCTTCGGGCTGGCTTCGGAACTAGCCAGCTAGGCGATGCATGTCCAAAATGCATGTCCAAAGCACAGAGCACCCTTAGAAGGTGTGTGTGTGTGTTATCCGTTTGTGTTAAACATGCGTGTGCAGCCTGCACTGAAGGCAGACATCAGTATGCAGGTGGAGTTACAGTTAGCTCATCATGCATGTGTGATACACAGCAGCATCTGTCACTGCATGCATGACACCCAAACCCGGAGCTTTGGATACCCTTGAGAATACCACTGAAAAAAAATGATAGCCTGCTAAGCAGATGCTTGCTGTTGTGTTGCGGTAAATGATAAATGTTTGAGCACACAGGGGAATCTGATGCCACACAACCGACAAGCGCTGCTGTACCGCTGAGGGCGCGGCGGAAAGGTTAGAAGGACCATATTTCCATTAACATCACATCCTGTAAATGTAGAATCCTGGGGCAAAGATGGTGGATATACCGTATAGAAAGATCTATCATCCCATTTGTAGCCATTAGAGGCGAGATGGTACAAAAATGGCAATGAAATGGTCTCCTGTGGGCGCCGTCTGACGGCAGAGCTTGTGAACGTCCTATGTTTACTGGTGCGAGATCTCGCGAGAGTATGTTGCTGGGACAGAGAAAGGTTGATAATAAAGTTGATTTGTCTCTCTGAAAAAAAGTTATTTAAGTGTCAAAATGTTCGGCCTTGTGTGGCTTTGTGGTGATTGGGTCCAATATTTTGTTCAGTGACCATCGGGCTAAAGAATCGTTCAGAAGCTGTGTTCAAGTTCACTTCTCCCATTGGAATGAATAGACTCCAACATAATTCCGGTCTCCTAAAATGGGTGGCCACCTACGTCGCGCAGATACGGGAGGTAAACCGGAGATGGCATGTGTTTTTTTTTTGTCTTGGTCCCGGGTTCGTTTTGTGCGGTGGTTCGCCGTGTCCACCGGGCAGCCACGCTTCCTTGTCATCGTATCCATGTGGAAGACACTTTAACACCGGCTTGTTCACCGCAAGCCCGCACTGGAAAACGGTGGCCGCTACACAGAATGTAACGGCGCCGCGGAGAGCCGTTTTATCGCTGTACAGGATGGGGCCACGTTGATCGTAAACACAGAGCGCAGTGCCAACTCTGAGAGTTAGCAGCCAAGCAAATGGCTGAAGGTAACGGCACTATAGCTCCACTGGGTTCCATTTAATGCTCAGACTGGGCTCATTAGCTTAGCATAGCACATAGCAGTAGTGGTGCTTAGCAGATGCTTGCTGTTGTGTTACGATGCACCAGAGAGGCTATTCACACACAGCTTCAGCCGATGTGTACGACAGCAATGCAATAATGCAATACTCTGTCTAACTCTACACATGTAAAAGTTCTGCAAGTTTCACTTTCAACTTTTATCTTATGTTTTATGTTATGATGACTGATTGGTACCATTTCCTCAGAAGTACAACACACCAGGCTCTCTTCTGCCCTTGAGCTTAAAGTAACAAATGATAACTCGTCTTATCTGAAGCTTTATATTCGATCAGTTTCACTCTTAAGCCTGTTCTATACTTTGTCGTACGACGGTATTGTGCGCCGAAAATATGTACGACAGAGCATTATTGAATAGGCTGCCGTACTGGAAAGAAATTGGGCCTCAGACTGCCTTACTTCCTTCACAGCTGTTACCAATGATTCTAATGAAGGCTCTGTTCCACTTAATGTAGCACAGTGGTTCTCAAACTTTTACATTTCAAGGACCCCCATAACTCTGACAGTGTACAAATGGAACCAAATGGCCGTTACGGGTCCAGTTGGTTCCATTTGTACACTTGCAGAGTTACACCCCCGTAAGGGGCCATTTGGAAGCGACTCGAGGAACCATGAGGGTACCTGGACCCCACTTCCGAGACCCACTGGTGTAACAGAGTCTTTCCAGTGAGCCAACATGCACCTGATTCGGTTTGACCTTAATGGAATATAATCTTAATTAGTATCATTGGTAACACCTATGAAGGCAGTAAGGAAGAGGCCCAATTTCTTTCCAATATGGCTGCTGTGCATAGAGCTATTAGGCTTTACAGTTCAAGCACCTTACGACACTGGACAACACTGTTTCCCACTCGCATTCACACGTGGGATGCAAACCGCGTTTTCACTGTGGAGTGAAGGCCCTGATCTGGTGTAACACAACCTTCCTTGATTAAAAACCCTCCAGTAAACCCATAAGCACCTACAAAAACATTGCTGGCGTGGTAGATGAAATCCTGGACAATTAGGGACTTAAACGATGCTTAATTTTAAATACAAAATGAGCAGAGGAGGACTCTCTGCGACTGGAACTCTAAGAGACGTTTCCAATGCTAACAGCTGCGTGGGATTGACATGCCCTTAGCTATACACAGAGCGAGAGAGATGAGCGCTGGTGAATTATTCATCATTCTTCATGGAGAGACAGAGACAGACAGAGAGAGAGAGAGAGAGAGAGAGAGAGAGAGAGAGAGAGAGGAAGGGAAAGCGCTTTCACAAATAACCTTTGGGAGAGCAGAGATCTAGGGCAGTGTGTGGACGTGTGTGTTTTTGAAAGAGACCAGTACAGTATATTTGAGAAAATTGACATTGAGCCATGTGTGTGTGTGTGTGTGTGTGTGTGTGTGTGTGTGTGTGTGTGTGTGTGTGTGTGTGTGTGTGTGTGTGTGTGTGTGTGTGTGTGTGTGTGTGTGTGTGTGTGTGTGTGTGTGCGCGTGTGTGTGTGTGTGTGTGTGTGTGTGTGAGCTCAATTAAACTTGGCTCAAGAGACATTAAGATGGAGTGAGAGAGTGAGAAAGAGAGACGGGGAAGATAAAAAGAATGACAGAGAGAATGGCAGGGAGAGAGAAAGAGAGATGGAGAGACAGAGAGAGAGAGAGAGAGAGAGAGAGAGAGAGAGAGAGAGAGAGAGAGAGAGAGAGAGGAACCATTCAAAATGACCATGAGAGACCAAAAACAGAGCATTTCAGATCCAGTTAACTATGAGACCACAGGGAGTCTGGGAGCTGCTGTGTTCACAGAATATCGTTGCTGTCGGGTAGAAAACTCTTATCTCCATATTCTAACTTTTAGTTTTTTTCCATACACCCTACTTGATCATACTACAGCGTCACACAAAAGCATCAAAAGTTGCAGATCTACAAGCTCTGTAGATCTGCTACTTTTGAATTGGAATCCTAAAAAGTAACAGCTTTGGACATGAGGTTTCCACCTGACAGAGACGATATGCTCACTATAAGCGCACGCATGTGTGTGTGTGAGAAACCTCCAGTAGGTTCATTTCTCTATTTTTACATCCGCCCTGTCTGTCTCCCCCCCCCAAACACACACTGTCCTTGACTGTCTCTCTTCCCTCCATCCTCTGTCTGCAAGTCTAAGTGAAAATAGCAGATCTACCAGCCCACATCACTAGATCATCTAAATTCTATTTGTACTTCTCATCGAAGTAGTACTGTACATTAACTTACGAAAACAACAGAAAAAGTAAAAAGGAATAGTGGGGAAAATGTGCGTGTGGGGGGGGGGGGGGGGGGCATCCCATAAAATAGCAAATATAAAACAATTATAATGTCAGACTATTGCCAAGAGGAGAAGGCTGTGTGACGTAGTGTGTGACAGTGTTGTCAAGCTAACGCTCAAGGCAGAGTCTACAGCTCAATTCACAGATCTGTTCATAGCTGATCTTCAGTCTAACATCGAACTTCTGTTCGCGTCGGCGAGCGACTCCATCGCGCGACCGAGTATGAATGAGGAATACTGCGGCATCAGCAGCTGCAGGGGAAGTGTGTATACTATGTGCGTGCGTTGATGTGTGTGCGCGTGCATGTGTGCGTGCGTGCGTATAGATATGCGGGGGCGGTGTGATGCTATAGGCAGTGTGAGAGTGCAGCGGTAATAAGGTTGTCACTCACAGCAGGTTCTCATTAAGAGTTCAGCTTCTCTTCTCATTAGTCCTCCTTAACGACTCCACTCACACCTACGCGTTCTAGACTCGTTTATGAACTCTTCACACAGACGCAAAAAATGCTTGCAATAGGCTCTATGCACAGCAGCCATATTGGAAAGAAATTGGGCCTCTTCCTTAATTCCTTCACGGGTGTTACCAATGCTACTAATGAAGGCTCTGTTCCAATTCTGGTCAAACAGAGTCAGGGTGCTGATATTGTGCTCGTTGGCTCACTGGAAACACTCTGCTTCACCAGTGGGTCTCAAAGTATGGTCCAGGGATCCTCATGGTTCCTTGAAGGGGTTCCAAATGGCCCCTTATAGGTGTGTAACTCTGAGAGAGTACATATTTGTACATTCAGAGTTATGAGGTCCTTGAAAACAAAAAGTGTGAGAACAGAACCTTAATTAGTATAATTGGTAAGTCCTGAAAGGAAGTAAGGAAGAGGCCCAATTTCTTTCCAATATGGCTGCTGTGCGTAGAGCCCATTATTCTCGCTCTCTCTCTTTTGCTGTTTTTAGCCCTCTTGTATATTAAATTTTTTTACAAATGTTTTGCTTTTAATAAAGTTATGGTCGCAAAGCGAGTATCCAGATAAGCACTGTAAAAAATTGTGATTATTATGCATGCTCCCATACATGCATAAGCTCAATTTCTCACACATAGTCTCACTCCCTCTTCCTCACACACACACACAGACGTGCATAACCCCCCCCCCCCCCCCCCCCACACGCACACACGCACGCACACACCCCTCTAAGGCACGTTATACGAGCTCTCCAACACGCACCTGCCAGCAAACTTTCCCACCCCTCCCTCTCTCTCACACACACGTTTGTATTACTATACTTGTGAGGACAGCAACATTTTAGGACAACGATTTGATACGTAAGCCTAAAGCCTAAAGATTGCCGATCAGAAAAAAGCTCACAACACGTCTGCAATTGTTCGGTGCACGACAGCAGCGCAAAACCAAGTATAATAAAGCATAATTCTGACTCTAACCCCATAAGCTAACCTCTAAATGTCACCGAACAGTACACCATTTTTCTTATGAGATACTTGTGACATCTGTCCCTCACGAGTATAGTAATACACACGCACACGCACACACACACACACACACACACACACACACACACACACACAGTCTCACTCTCTCTCTCTCTCTCTCTCTCTCGCTCTCTCTCACATTCACACATCAGATCCCAGATATAAAATGTGTTTAGAGTCGTGCTGTCTGCTCCAGTCGTCGTGCTGTCTGCTCCAGTCCCCAGCAGTTCAATCTTAATAGCGTTTTAACAGAGCTAAGTGGAGCTGCTTGCAGCTCCATGTGGATGTATGCTGTGGTGAACACCACCACCCTGGGTAAACACTCACACTAGGCGGGGGAGGCAGCGTGTGTGTATGTGTGGCTAATGTACAATTTAATTTAGGTATTTAGCGGACGCTCTCATCCAGAGCGACTTACAGTAAGCAAGGTAAACACATACATCAAATGCAGAGTGTAGCGCCTCAGTAAACTAGGATCACAGGTAAACCAAGAACCTACTGTAGCATCAATCTAAACAATATATCAACAAAAGAATAATCTGTACATTGAAACTAGCCTGGTTCCAGACGAATCTGCCTTTGCAAAATTGCATGCACTTTAGCCCTCGGCAGATTAGGTCTGGCCCCCCTCCATAGAGAATGTATTTCTCTCCCGCAGAGGTTGTGCGGGACCAACCAGGGCCCAGTATTCAAATGTGGGCAGGCTTATCAACAAGGAAGCACTGCTCTGATTGGTTCGTACAAGGAAGCACTGCTCTGATTGGTTTAAGTCTAACCAATAGAGTCCGTTTGGATCTTTTTGTAATCGCCCCTTGGAAAAAAATCTATCGTTGATAGGGACCAGACTAATATCCACGCAGTGTGTCGTGTGATATTGTCTGGCCACGCGAGGCTACATTGAAACTATAGGATACCAGGTAAACAATGAACCTAGCATCTGTCTAAATAACATGCCATCTAAATTACATTTTTTTAACATTGTGGTCAAGAAAAAACAACAACGCCCAAGTAACAAAAACATGAGAACAAATGACCACTCTAATGTCTGCATGGTGGTCATATTATCTAGACTTTGTGTGTGTGTGTTTGTGTGTTTGTGTTTTGACTGTAGCTGCACTCTGGCGCACTCTGTCGGCCGCACCCAGGCAGTGCACTGCACACAGACAGACAGACACACACACACACAAGCCGAGCAGACTTTCATAGTAAGCTCCACTTGGGCGGAGGCGCGCCTTCGCAACCAGGTGCTAAGGGCTGAGGTGGAGTCTGAAGAGGTGAGTCTGAAGATTACGGCGGAAAATTGGGAATGAGGCCGCAGTTTTGACCGCAATGGGGAGTTTGTTCCACAGTTTGGGTATGCGTGTGTTGTTTATGTACAATGTGTGCAATATCGTCTCTGACGGGTGGAAACCTCATATGTCCAAAACTGTTACTTTTCAGGATTCAAATAAAAAAAAAGCAAAAGTAGCAGATCTAGAGGCTCAAAAAGCGTCATGAAGTGAACCACTACCGACATGGGCGGCAGTGGCTCAGGGGTAGAGTGGCCGGTATTGCGGCCGGATGGGAATCGCAACGTTCCAAGTTCAATTCCCAGGCTCCCCCAGAGTCTGCGTCGAAGTGTCCTTGAGCAAGACGCTGAACCCCTAACTGCTCCCGATGAGCAGGTTGGTGCCTTGCATTGGTGTCCTCCGCCGTCGGTGCATGAATGTGTGTGTGAATGGGTGAATATAATGCACAATCTATGTAAAGCGCTTTGGATAAAATCGCTATATAATTGCACCAATTATCATTTACCAAATAAAAAAACAGCAAAAGTAGCAGATCTTCAAGCTCAAAACGCGTCGCTTCGCGCCGTGTTTTGAGCTTGTAGATCTGCTACTTTTGATGCTTTTGTGTGACGCTGTAGTATGATCAAGTAGGGCAGTTAATTTACAAAAAAAACACAAAAGGTTAGTATATGGAGATAAGAGGTTTCTGCCCGACAGCAACGATATGCAAAGTGCAATGCACTTTGCATATCGTGCGATGCCGCAGCGACCGGCTGTCTCTGTGTGCGTTTGTGTTACCAAACACACTCTCCCATTCCAACTGGACTATCCGGTTTTCATACATATCCCTCCCATCATCACCTCCCTCCCTCCCTCTCTCCACCCCATCTTCCCTCCATCATGGCACCACAGTGGCACAGAGGTGGGCAGCACTGCCAGCCTGCACGACTACTGTATGACCGTGTATCAAAAGAATGTCAGCCCCCTCCGCAATTAATGACGGTGCAATTTGGCTCAACGGTGGAAGAAGTTCCATTTGGCTCAGAATGAGTGCTTTGAGTTAATCCAAAATGTTAATTTCCCCCCGAAAAAACGTAATTAAAACTGTGATTAATCATCAACCACTAGCAAAAAAAATTGGGATTCTCACAGCAGCCGTACTCATATCTCCATCTCCCATAATGTATCACTTCCTCTGTCAACACACTGTCCATTCCTACACTGGGTGAAAAAGATCAGTTTTTACACTCCCAGAGTTAAATGAACATTCCACATTTGATAGTCTGGGAGACCTCGCCTGGACAGCAGGGGCGCGGCCACTGCGTTCTGATTCAAATCAACAGCCAGTGAAGAAAAGGGGGCGGGATCTACATGCAGTGGGTGTTGCATGTAAACAGGAGCGACGGGAAGCAATTTCTCCTTGAGAAATTGCGGCCGCCATTGTTGTGTACTGCTGTTTGCCTCTCGTCGGACTGTTTAGACGAGTTGCACAGCTCTCAGACCGGTAAGAGGCGTGTCCGCTCAGATTCTGAGCGTAAGTTACATCCCGCCCACAAATACCCGGGTTCTGGCCCAGAAGTTTCCTCGCCCCTCCCGTTTGTATGCGAGAGCTGGCGAAAACTTCTGGGAACTCAGATTACACATTTGACTGTCCAACTATAATTCACTCCTCTCTTTCGCTCCCTCACAACACAAACAATACAGAACTCTGACAGTGTACAGATGGAACCAAGTAGGCCCTTAACGTGTCCATTTAGCTCCATTTGTACACTCTCAGAGCTAATTAACACTGATGATTTAACTGTGTACTCTTCTCTGTCTGTCTGTCTGTCTGTCTCCTGCATGGTGTAATAACCGTGGCTGCAGAGCAGTAGTAATTAAAGTGAAGTTGTCTCCTAGTAATTAACCAGTAAGTAAAGGACAAGAGGTGAGGAACCAACACTGTCTCCAATTATTGTCTTTATTACAGGCCTGCATAGACATCAGGTGACACACACACACACACACACACACACACACACACACACACACACACACACACACACACACACACACACACACACACACACACACACACACACACACACACACACACACACACACACACACACACACACACACACGCCACAGTAAGGGTTGCTAAAATGCTAAAATGTCACATTATGTGTGTAGCAGTAGTGGCCCAGAGCCTCTTCCTGGTGGCGTAAACCCTAATATCTACCCCAGCCAAGGGGGGGATTCCCCTTTAGGCTAGCGGCTAAGATGTTGGCTTTCCACACGGGAGACCCGGGTTCGAAGCCCGGGCGCTACATGTGCTCACAAACACGTTTGCAGCAAAGCACGTTCAGACACACAGATTTGGCTACAGCAGTGGATGTGTGTATGTGTGTGTGTGTGTGTGTGTGTGTGTGTGTGTGTGTGTGTGTGTGTGTGTGCGTGTGCGCGCGTGGGCTACAGTATAGACTGTTGTGGAATTCCGTTAATTTAATCTAATCTAACACTTGAGAACCACTGATTTATTATTACATGCAAATTAAAAACAGGATACAGTAATACACAAACACTTGCAAACAACAAAACAACCTTTATATCCATTGTGCACACACACACACACACACACACACACACACACACACACACACACACACACACACACACACACACACACACGCGCAGACAAAGAAATGCAAAACACGCACACAACATCGTTCATCACCGCCCCGGCCAGCGTCCAGCCAACTCTGCAGCTATAAGCACCCATCTGTTCCATCTCCTTATCCATCCATCAATCAGTGCAACCCCTCCATCCATCCATTCATCCCACTCTCCAGTCGCTACCCAAAGTCTGAGCGCTTTTACAAGTGCATCCATCCTAGTGCCAAGCATCCCATCCATCCGTTAATGAGCTGCCCAATTTATCCATCCAGCCATCCACCCACACACACACACACATACATACGTACATCCATCCGTGACTATACAATCGCTCCATTTACTTCCTTGAAAAATGGAGGAGAAAGCTGGAGGGTATGTAGAATAGAACCAGTGCGAGCTTGCCATGTCCGCTTATTATAAGCAACTTTGCGCTTCTTTTTCTGTAAAGTCGCTTGTATATATCGGTAGTATATATGGCTCGTTTCTTAAAGGATCTACACCATGAATTTAAAAAAGATATATATATATTTAATATCATATTGTTTATGTCCCTCAAACGTTTTTCAAAAGGTTTGAGCCTAAATCAAGCCTCAGATATACTCATCCCAACTAACTTCTCTCTGGCTTATAAAGCACTTTCACCTGCAATACCACATTGTCCTGTTTGGCACGGGGCGCTATTGAGCCAGTTTGTAGGCATGTTATCTCCTGGTTCTGTGCGGAACTGAAAAACGGGAGGTATTGCACCCTGACGTGACGTCACGTCACGGTGAAAATCAGTTTGGCCTGTTTTGAGACCAATTTACAGAAAACCCCAGATTTGCTGTGAAAGCCTGAGTGTTCAAACTGGGGTATTTTTGGGGATAGAAGAGAGGTAGGGGAGGCCAAAAACACACAAAAAAGAAGAAAAAGTTAAAATTCATGGTGTAGTCCCTTTAAGTGTAGTCAGTGGCGCCGGAGCCTGTTTAATTAAAGGACACTGTGTCCCCCCCCCACAATTCAGTCCAGCCAAAAAAAAAAAAAAAAAAAAGTTTTTTTTTTATTTTTTTAAATAAATAATAAAATCTGTCCAGTCCCCCGCACCTCGCGACCACCGCGAGCGTGAGGCGAACCGAATTAACCGCATTATCCCCCCCAAAAATCAACAAACTCACCCGAAATAACCGCAAAATTTTCGCACGCGCGCGCACGGTCCACATGCACGCGAACACGTCATATTCCGTTCCGGCGCCCCTGAGTGTAGTTGCTTATTTGGCCTTGCTTCCAAATTATTATTTAAACCAGTGGTTTTCAAACATTTTCATGTCATGGATCCCCCAAAATGTAAATATATTTGTCCCTAACCCCCTAATGTTTTGTGCCAGGGAGTCCCGTACCAGATTTGTGTTGTTAGAATGTTTCAAAAACATTCCAAATATTCCACATTTTATTTCAAGATTTTTTCAAAAATAGCAGATCTACAAGCTCAAAACGTGTGAGCTTGTAGATCGGCTATTTTCAATTAGCCGATGTATACAGTATATAGGTTTAAAGTGCTTATGTGGCCTAGTCGTTTCTTTTGGGCTTGTTTTCCTAGACCCCGGTTGCTTTTTTCTCTCACCAAAATCTGGCAACACTGTCCGTGGCTGCCATCGCGCCATTTACTTCCTTGAAAAATGGAAGTGAAAGCTAGAGGGTATGTAGAACAGAACACAATGGGGGGAAAGGGAGATTCGTTCGCCAACCACATTTGCATATACCCAGCATTTGTCCTCTTGCATTTAACCCATCCTAACTATTAGCAGCAGTGGGCAGCCACTAAGCAGCGCCCAGGGAGCCGTTAAGGCGAGAGTGTTTTGCTCAAGGACAACTGACGCGATGCCAGGGACAGGCTGCGATCGAACTGGGAACCTCCCTGGACTCCCAGACGACTGACTGCTCTATACCTCCTGAGCCACGAGAATAGAACTGAATACCTTATCGCCCTGCAGACTTGGGAAATTTGCATTTATATTTGGATGTCGCTGCTACATCAAGGAGTTATGCATCCAACTATTTCTCACATGGGCGTGTGTGTGTACCGTCTGCTCTCGTCTCATTTACTCATTTACTTGTGGTGTGTTTCTGCAATACAGATGTAATACAGTGATGTCTTAATACAGGCTGAATACAGACCCGGGATGAATAGGAAAAATAAAAGGAGAACAATTCAATTTAAAACACCCACACAAGATTGTTATCGAGGCTTTTCATTACCACCGCCTGAACCAAAGAATAGTGAAAACAGAGATAAATCTATTTGACTCAATTTCAGAAATTAAGCATATCTTTAAAAAAAAAAAAAAGCTAATAGAATACCAAAAAAAAGTCAGGCAGTTCAGTGGCAGCTTTTCAGTCTGGAAATAACGAGTTAGTTAAGACCTTGTTATTCTATTTCCACCAAAGTTCCTGCTAAAGGCCCTTTGTGCTCTAAAGAGCCAACACATTCAGCCAAACAAATAAGGAGAAACAACTGTAACATTTGGGCATGCAGAGTGTTTGGACGATGGCTTCAAATGTTCCAAATGTAGTTTTGGAAAACTGGCTAGAATGTTTGGAAGAAAACCATGCTACTGTAGATTTACTAGAGCGGGGCTTCTCAAAGTGGGGTTCCGTGGACCCCCAGGGATACTTGAGGGGGTTGCCACGCTACAAGCTTGTACATCTGTTATTTTTGAAAAATATCGAAAATGTTCTCTTCAGAGGTGTCCCCCTGCACAAAACCCTTTCAGATGGGGGTCCGTGTCAAAATCTATATCGCAAAGTCTACAACGTGTCGCGCTGCGTCGCGTTGTGAGCTTGTCGATCGGCTATTTTCTGCGAAAGCCTTCCCCACAATAACAGAAAACACTAGTATAGAGCCCTGAGGGAATCCGGTCAACCATATGGGGTTTAAGTGGTTAATCTGCCCTTTTCATTCAATGTTCACCCCAGAACAGAGATGGTAATGTTTTTCATGTGGTTAAAAGAAAACAAAAAAAGTCAATAAAAAAAAAAAAAACAAGCCATTTATTATCCTCAAATGCTGCGTCTGTTCATTGAGGGTTCAGAATGAATCCTAATCTATAGCCAGAAGCACTGCCAGCTTAATGCATGGACTTCCGGGACTGCAGCACTAGGCACCAAGACTATTGTGGAAAGAGCGCTGAAATATTGAAACAACGGTAACACGGTGAAACACGCTTTGGCAGCACCCGCTGGTGAAGCGAACATTTTCTAGAGCACCCACCCCACTGAAAAGGCTTGTAGCATCGCGGCACCACGAAGGGTTAATCCGGCCCTGGCCAGTGCAGAAGTTTCAGGTATTTTACACTGATGATCAACTTTTTGCTGCATACCGGTGCATATATATAATCTCTGTCTAGGTGGTGTCTGCTTATGCTTTATACATGGCAGGCTTTCATTCAATAAAAACACAACCAAATACCATTCATCAATTACTGTAGTGATGTAAGCTCGTTTAAGTGTTTTGCCTGAATGAATATCTTCACTCTGCAAGACGTTTAGCTACCACTGCAGTACAACGGTTGATGTGATGATCCCCATCTATAAACCTAATCATCCTTTCTTCACAATCCGTATGGGTGTCACTGCCAAAGAGAAATACTCACGTTGTCCCCAGCGGCCGGTGCGAGGGTTCAGGTAGTTTGGGTACAGTCCGTTGGGGCGGTCCATTTTGGCTAGCAGCTTACGGATGTGCATCACCTGAAAGAGACAAGAAGACTTAAAAGATGCAATCGTCCATAACTTTTCTTTTTTGTGTGAATAAAATGTTATCTTTCAGATGAATCGAATAATCAAGAAGCACTTTACACGTTGCATAGATTTGCTATTTTCACTATTTTTGTTGTGTATTTGAAAGAAAAAAAAAATGTTTTATTTTTATAATCGATTATATTATTAGTTTGATTAACTGTTGCACCCCACCAGCACCAGCAGATGTCCTACTGTCTCAATAAAGTCCAGGGAACACACTCTGGCCTTTTTAAAACAGTCCCACAGTCGTGTCCCATTTCCACAGACAGATGCTGTATTAATGCTGGTGAGTCTCTCGTCTCCGTAGGTGACCTCTTTGAGAGCCAATGTTTTTGAGCACTGGTCTTTCCATCATGCTGAAACATGGTAATGGCTCGCTCACATTACAGAGTGTAATGAGCACATAAACAAATATGTCATTCCTCTGGGCGACAGGGAACACACGCACACACACGCAGGCGCGCGCACGGTCCGACATTAAGCACCAAATGTGGGTAGATTTTTCACTGGCTGTGTATGTTTCTGAAGCCAGCCGACATTTAGGCGAGTTTGTATTGCAACAAAACATTAGCAATGTTGGTTCAGCGCTTAACAACATGTCAGCCTTAGCACATGTCCGGCTCATAGCACAGGCAACCTTTTTTTTGTAAGATTTGTTTACAACATTTCTAAAACGGCTAGTCCCATTCCTTGATTCTGATTGGCTGGTTTCTGTTTAGTAGACGTGACATATGAGACTATACACCTTAGATCAGTTTATATCATTCCCAGGCGCTTGATTTCCTTACAAACCCCGGCCGTGCCGTGCTTCTAAGCACCGCCCGCGTGCATAGGACGGTGACTGGGTGGCTCCGGGCAGGGCTTGTAAAGACAGTAAGCGCCCCCTATTCCCTAGTCAGCAGTTCTGCTTGCCCTCGCTTGTCTCGGTCAATATGCTAAGTAGCTATGCTAGCAGTTTACGCGTGAAGTTCACAGACATAGTAGCTAAATCTGGCTTTAAAAAACATGAGATTGACCTAACAGTTAAGTTTTGTTTGTTTGGGAAAAGTTGACGTCTAACACACAGCAGTGTGTTAGACAGCAAAGTCAATGAACTTGGTAGTGCACAGGAGCTCATGTTGTCATCATCATACCGGTGTTAGTCTTAGTGTTTGAGTGTTAAATAATCTGTCAAACCAGGTGCTATACCTCCTATGCGCACATAACCATAGGAGGTATAGACATGGTTAACTATAGTTAACTATACATACATTTTTAATCTTTCAAAAGTAAAAAATAAAGAAAAAGTCAATATTTCCATGAAAAGCGAGAACAGCTGATCAGCAATTTCCACTATTCATCATAGGACCAAGTATAAAGGGCGCTTCATTTCCTGTACACGTGATGCTTTCGTTTTTGAAAAATATACTATAGGACTGTTTCAACTCCATTTACTGGATAATTTATTTTCATTTGGACCATCCCTTTACAATCTTCTCTAACCATTTTTTTTAATACCATAATGTGTACCATAAAACATTTGTCGGGTTGAATTGATCATCTACTATAAATTTGAATGGTGAGTTAAAAAAAATAAAGTTAATTTCAACACACACGCACGCACGCACGCACGCACGCGCGCGCCTACCTTCTGATAGTAGGCAGGGTTCCCAGTTAGGTATGTGAGGTGAACGAACTCCATGTGCAGGGTCCCGAACTCAGCAAGAATGCTGCTTCCAGCTGACGCCCAGCCCCAGTTACGACCTACCCCACTGGAGACAGGGAGGGACAGACGGACAGACAGACAGACAGACAGACAGACAGACAGACAGACAGACAGACAGACAGACAGACAGACAGACAGACAGAGAGGAAGAGAAGACAGGTGGACACAGAGATAGATTATTATACTGGACATCAAACCTAATCAGGCATTGTGACATGAGGATGGACATAGCGCTGTCCGATATGGACAAAATCCGGTACATTCATTTCAGGTTCCATCACATTTGGCACTGTTTCCGGAACCAGTTTTTATCACACTGTCAGAGCTGGTACAGTATGTGTACAAATGGAACCAAATGTTCCATTTGTACACTCTCAGAGTTACAGACCTGTAAGGGTCCATTTGGAATGCCCTCAAGTAACCCAGAGAGTCCCTGGAACTCACTTTGAGAACGGCTTCAATTATGTATGTAATACTTTATGTATTATTGAATTTGTTCAGCAATAATTTTAATTAACCCCAAAATTATATCTTTTTTAAATGTAGGAATCGTTAAAAGGAACCGTAAAGGAATTGTCCCATTAAGAGGGATTTTCTTAGATACCGGAATCGTTAAAATCCTAAAAGATCCCAGCCATAGTCACTGTGGCGCAAGTGGCGGAGGCAATGAGAAGTTGTCAAACACCACATTAATGTGTAATGGATAATGAGAAAACATTTTTAAAGATTCTATCCAAAATAACATGTCTAATTGAAAAAGTTACACAGTATGACTTTAACAGAATAAGAAATAAAAAAATAAAAAACCTACGGAACATTTCAAAGTTAAGTCGTATTGCCAAAGGGATCAAGGATTTAAAATGGTGGTTAGTTTTAACAATCAGTTAAACAAAGTGACACCCTGATGAAAACAGAGAGAATTTGCTTGTTAAAATAGGACCTTGCAGCTTTCCAGAGGATTTGTTGGTTATACAAAAGAACTCGGGACTCTTTGTTTCACTATGATAATCTTAGAACCGATCATGATGTTTCAAGGCCGTTCCTTTATTTTAATGTGAGGCTGTGAAACCAGTAGATGAAAGAAAAGCTCTGAAGGCTCTGAATAAAAGACTGATAAAAACAACAGGGGATCACACAGGCCTGACGGAAAGATTATTTTGTCTCCAACGGGTGGAAACCTCATATGTCCAAAACTGTTCACTTTTCAGAATTCAAATTCAAAAGTAGAAAAAGTAGCAGATCTACGAGCTTGAAACGTGGTGCGAATTCTGCTACTTTTGAGTGACACTGTAGTATCATTAAGTAGGGTGTTCACTTAACACATTCGCTGCCGGGGGTATTGACTAAACAGGCTGTACCTTCAGCCAGCATTTTTAAGCATTCTGACTAATCTTTCAAGAACCACAGAATATTTATCTCCAGTATGATCTATCCCCTGATGGTTGCTAATAACGGAGGGTTTCACTGTGCTTCTGTGAAAAAAAAAAATCGACCTTCTGTTTGCTTGTTATACCCAGTTGAAATACCCAGTTTCGCCAAAAATACATAGTAAAACACAGGAGCTACAGGAGATACAGAATATATCCCAAATAATTTTAGCAGGAAGTAAATGGAGCAGTAAATCTTTGGATTGCGTTATCTCATGGTTCTATGTGAATAACGTTAAAAAAAAAGAAAAAGAAAAAAGTGAATGTTAAGAAAAAACACAAAAAGTTAGAATATGGAGATAAGAGGTTTCTGCCCGACAGGCGACAGCAACAATTTAGTTTCCGTAGGTGATTTCCCTGTTCTAGGGCTGCAACTATCGATGATCTTATCAGCTATTATTCTGTCGATTAATCATGTTGTGATACATTGAAACCCTGAAAGTGTTGAGTCGCACGTTTGGTCTTTCGTTTTGTTTAAATTTTACGCTTGGCTTTTTCTATTATCCAACAAAATGCTGTCACCAACAGAATAATGTCACCAACATCAACAATAATGTCACCAACATCTTTAAGGTGTGTGCAACTGTGCATCGGCCTTTACTCAAGAACTTTTTATATTTGACAACGATAGTGGAGACTGGAGAGACAGAAAATGCGGAATGAGAAACTAGGGGAATGACATTCAGCAAACGGTCCGTCCGTCCGGGAATCAAACCAGGGACTGGCTGATCAGGGCATTGAGCCCATTCAATGCCCCCCCCCCGCCCCCCCCCCCCTCCCCGTTCTGGTCATTCTACTGACACGAGGTCAGGAGGAATGGTATCTCACCTTTTGAGGTTGACCATGGCCCAGGGGATGCCTGTAGGAGTGTTGAACGCAGGAAGCAGCTTCTCAGCCAGCTGAACCGCCTTCAGCTTGAACATCTGAGAGAGAGAGAGAGAGAGAGAGAGAGAGAGAGGTGTACAGAGAAAGGAAAGGAGGATGAGAAGGTGGAAGGAGAGAATGTAGGTGAAAGAAAGAACAGAGGGTAGAAATTGAGAGAGGAGGGAGACAAAGAACAACAACAAAAAAGTTAGTAAACAACACACATCAGAACTAAACCCTTCATCTAATCCGGTGAAAACGTGATGTGCATGGGCATCCAGACATCCCAGAGACAGGCTCATGTTCATGTATAAAACAACGGTAAACAAGTAGAGAGACAAAGGCCAGGGATGGAAGGAGAGTGACAGCAGACTACGACAGACAGAAAGACAGACAGACTTAATTATGCTCCAGGGCTGAGGAGGTTTGCAGAGAGAAATTGAACGCAAGTACTCGGTACGCAATCACTATCTCTCTCTCTCTCTCTCTCTCTCTCAGCCTGAGATGCCAGGCATTGCAGAGTACTGCTGAGACAGACAAACACTTAGGGGGAGAAGAAGTGCAGGAGGGCAAACTGTGTTTGACATCTTTAATGTCAAATTGATTTCCCTTTGCTCCTTGTCCATGGACTTCAAAGGTATACGAATCAAAGTGGAAAACGAAGATTAAAAAGGTCCTTTAACACACCGGGGAGCGTGACGAGAAAATAAAATAAGAAATCTGAAAATGCACCTGCGAATATTTCACATCAAACTCTTAATTCGGCGATGTCTCATTCATAAAGGTTGATGATCTGTGAGTGGAAAAAAATCTACCTCGTTTTCGAAAATAAAATTACGTTGCTTTCATCGCTGTGTAATGTCCAAGCATTCTGCGTGGATGTACTCGTTGACACAAATAACTTAACAAATAACAACTTGAATTCATGCGAATTAAACGCACAAAATAAACTCTCTCTTGTGTGTACAACTGTACTTTGAACACTTTTTTTCCGTCTTACATCAAAGCTCTTCGGCCCAAAAATTGCTCACAATGCGTCACGAACGCGACGCATTGAGCTTGTGGATCTACAATTTTTTTTCCAGACCAGAATATGGACACAGCCAGGGTTCAAGTGGTTAAGACGGAAGGACTGACGGACACAGCCATCCTTAAAGAAAAACAAATGAAAGAAAACAGTTGAAGGTCAGCCTGCCATTTACAGTAACATGCACTAACACACCACCATCCTCATCACACACACACACACACACACACACACACACACACACACACACACACACACACACACACACACACACACACACACACACACACACACACACACACACACACACACACACACACACACACACACACCAACATATCCACTATTAAGGTCATCCACCCATTAAGTGGGGTCATTTATCTGCTGTAGCCTGCAGGCTCCCAGGACACATTAACACAAAGCATACGGAGGACCATTCCTCAACACAGCGTATAAGGGATGAGTCCTTTAACGCAGAGAGAGAAAGAAAGAGAGAGAGACGGAGAGAGAGAGAGAGACAGATGGAGGGAGGGAGGGAGGGGAAGATGTATGGAAAACTGTCCCCCTCCCTCTCTTGAACGAGTGACAGAGAGAGCGCGATAACAAGACGAGTGCAGCTGGTGAATACATAAGCAGCCCCTCTCTGCTACATCTGAGGCAGAGATGGAGGTCAAACCAGAGAGAGAGGGAGGATAAGTAAGAGATGGCGAGGGGAGGAGAAATGGGAGTGACGGAGAGAGGGAGAGGGAGGGAGAACGAGAAGGGAGGAAATTGAAGAAAGGAAGAGACCAGACCAAAGAGAGAGAGGGAGGATCATAGAGGTGCCGTGGATGTATAAACCGTGTTCCCATTCCAGCCGTTTTCCTCATCTCACAAGGAGAAACTTTTCTAGATTCAGGGCCCACTTGAAAATCTGTGAAAGGTGTTCGTGGCCCACCCATCTGTCCACGTGTTAAGTGGTCAGATGGGTGGGCGACATGCATTTTCTGTTCAGCTACTTTTTTTTTTCTTTTTAAGATATTTTTGGGGGCTTTTATGCCTTTATTTGACAGGACAGTAGGCTGACAATGGGGAGAGAGATGGGGGGGTGACACACAGCAAAGGTCGTCGGGATCGGGAGTCGAACCTGCGACACACTGTCAAGCTGGATTACCAGCGTATGTGGTATTCGCCTGGACCACTAGGCCAGTGGGCGCCCCCACTGTTCTGCTACTTTTTATGTTTTTGTGTGACACTGTAGTATGATCAAGTAGGGTGTTAATTTACAAAAAAACACAAAAAGTTAAAAATACGGAGATAAGAGGTTTCTGCCTGAAAGCAAAGATTTCCCACTTCCTTGGGTGGTAGTTCCTGTACTTCCACTCAAAGACACTTGCTAGCAGTTCTTGCCCAGTGTGCCATGGATGAGACATGAAACACCTACACACTAAATGAAAAGATGTTGAGAGAGAGAGGACGGGTGAGAAAGAAAGTAAAGAGGAGGGGTAGGAGAAAGGAGAAGGGGAGAGAGAGAGAGAGAGAGAGAGAGAGAGAGAGAGAGAGAGAGAGAGAGAGAGAGAGAGAGAGAGAGAGAGAGAGAGAGAGAGAGAGAGAGAGAGATCTGCTGTCTGGACCACACACAGTGAGGAAAAGTCTTGCCCATATTCCTACACTGCAGACCAAGCGCGCATGTACACACTCACACACTTTTTTTTTTACATTGCGAATGAATAAGAGGTGAAAATATGTGTGTGTATGTGTGTGTGGTCATGAAGGTCTCCATTAATCCCCTTTCTGTCCAGAGAGTGGGTCCATTTTAAATGAACAGTGTAGTTTTGGCAGAGCATGGAGGAAAACTCTTCATACAGTGTGTTGCTTTGAAGGGACAGGTCCTGGTTGAAAAGACAACTTTGCATGCTGTTCTCTGTGACTGGGCTGCCACTACGGAGACCATGGTATGTTTTTTGTTTGTGCTCTGCCAGCCATCACCCTGACCTTCCCGTTCTAATCTCATACTGTAATAATTAAACCTCGCTGGCTTGGTAAGGTCTAATTTTATACAACGACTAAAGGTCCTTACTCCTTCCTTACACACCTGGAGCATTTATTTAACCCAGACCTGAGGCCGATTCTACAAATGCCTTCTAAATCAGTAGTTCTCAAACTTTGTCATGCCAAGGACATGTATTTGGCCACAGACCCCCATCTGAAAATGTTTTGTGCCAGGCAGGGACCCGCAAAAGAGAGAAAATGTTAAAAAATTGTCTCATCCTAACCCTATGTTTGGAAACCTGACAAGAAAACTGTTCTAAATCGTAGAGTTTTCTGAAAAACTAATGTTGCTGTATGCTGTACATATAGCTAAAATATAAAATGACACAGATGCTTTCCCGGTTTTAATGGGTTAATACGATTAATTCACATCAATTTAAACTGCTGTTTGTGTCCATGAGTACATCCACACAACGCGAATATTGCCAGGCGATAAATCGACGTAATACATTTTTTAAACAAGGTCGATCTTTTCACCACGAATAAAAGCATCAACCTGTATGAATGAGGCGTCACACCAAATCAATAGTTTGATGTGAAATATTCACGGACAGATTTTTGAATGGTTTATTCGTCACGCTCCCAGTGGGAAAAGACCTTGGCCTAACACTCCCAATGGCTAAATGGAATTGCAGCTGCAGCCTGTAGCATTTGGGCTCCCTTACCGACACGTTTCTTAACAAGCTAACCTTGTAGATCTGACACATTCTTGACAAATCTAGACAAATCTTCTCTTATGAATTAGGGGGGCGGGGGGGGGGGGGGGGGTCCTTGTTGACATGAAAAGGTTTGAGAACCACTTGTGTAAGTGCTTTAGCTGAACTTCTACACTGTCACACCCCAGCTAGAGCTTTGAGGTGGGCTGAACAACAGTAGCTGCTGGATGTGCCTACAGTAGAACTAGGCTAAAAAAGCAGACATGACCTAACCTTTGCTGCGGCTGCCCCTGGGCTCTGGAACAGCTTGTCTTTATGTTTATGTTTATTAAAGGATCCCCATTAGAGACACATGAATGAGCCTCTAGTCTGGGGTCCTGAACAACGATTAAAAAAAACTTGCTTTACTATTATTAGACAGGGTCAATTTTCAGAGAAGCCAGAGATGCTCGTAGGCCTGCGTCCTGCGTCGCTGACGCACCATATTGCGAAAGGACGCATTCATGACAACTCTAGTGCGTCCATGGGACGCAGCTCCGATTAGCTCCGATAATATATAATATTTGTCAGCTGTGATCTACATGGACTCTCTCGGTTAGGCACCGTTGGTGGAGAAGTATAACTCTCCGGTTAGACACCGTTGTACTGGAGAAGTATAACTCGGTTAAACGGCGTTGTGTGGCAGAAGCAGCAGCACAGCCCCTCGCTGTTAGTCTACGCTACACAGAGAGAGAGAGAGAGAGAGAGAGACGGCATGAGGACCTGCTCTTAAACGTGTTAAAACGTCTTGGATAGACCACTGTCTGGAATAATAACTGATCATCATACATACAGGTCTACTACTAATCTTTGTTGCTGTTGTCATCTTAAATTGACCAGCCAAAGTAAAATCCCCGATTTTAGAGTGTTCTCCCACTTGCTTGGAGATCAGAGTGAGTGGTGGATTAACGCATGTTGCCAATCAGCTGTGTAACATTAGCAGGTTAACGATGGCTCGTTGATCCTATGCATTTGACCCTGATTTGACCACAAAGGCAAACAAAAGCACTAATTAATGGCAGCTGTAAGTAACCGGTTGTCTATCGTCTGTGTCTTGTGTATGTTTAATAGGCAACTGGATGTTTTCTGTAGCTTAGAGATATCATAACAATTAATTCCCTGAAGAGGGTAGACCCTCTCCCTCATGCTAAACTTAAAGTGACTTATAAGGTTCCACTTCTCCTCAAAAAGACAACTTTATTTTCCTTTCTCAATGACAAGCCTAATAGTATTATTGCATGTTGACTATGTGCAATAACTGCAAGCCAATGTTCATAGGCATTGTCAGTATTTGTCTTCATTATTTCTTGAATTCCTATTTCTTTATTTGCCAATACTTCCACTGTAAGCCAGTGTTTTCAGTCTACACAATAAATAGTAAAAATAAATTCTACATTCATAAATAATACAAAATAAAATAATAATAATGATTAAAAGGTTCTATGATTAAATGTATTCTATTGGTCAAAGGTATGTTAAATCCACCTGTTGCCCACTACTAGTATTTCTTACCATAAGGTGTGCTAATACTACAGAATCATATACATTTGAAAAAATATATTTATGATTTTTTAATATATGTATATATATCGGTATCGGTCTTGAAAAGCAGGAACGGGTCGCACTGATCTAGATCTGCTATTTTCACAATATGTATCTGTGGAACTGAATCAAACTAAATTAAGTGCCTCAACTCCTAATTCCTCAGGGTGGGGGGTCCCCAGTTAAAATATGATTATTTTGGGGGGTCGCTGCCTGAAAAGGTTGAGATCCACTGCATCAGGATATAATGTACACAGTCACACACGCATAGAAGATATGGAGATTGGAGATCAAAGAAAACGATAGGGGGGGGGACGTGTAATTGGGGACCCATAAAATGTCCCTGGGACCCATCTAAAAGACCACCCTTGCATCCCAGGACCCATTACATTGAAAACCTAGCAACATCACTGAGAAGCATAACCCCGAAGGCATTTCGTGTTTATTTTTGGTATACAACATTTCTAGGGGTATTAAGGGGTGCTGAATCCAAATCTGCTGTATACCCAGCGCAAAAATGTCAATTAAGGCCTCAAAATTGAGAAATTCAACATGGCCGCCAGCGCCAGGACCTCTTTCCAAAAAAACAGGTGCTAAACCCACATTCTTTATTCTACTGACATGAAACTTTGCACAGAACATCTGCACTTATGGGGGAAGAAAGTAGGAATATAGCTGGGGTGCAACCATGAGAGTAACAGGGTGTTTTTGACTGTCTAACTGTAATCTTTGTATAGGCGAGGATACAAAAATGACATTTCTTCAGTGTTTGCAGGAATACTACAGCAATTTGGTAATAACTGTACAGTGTTGGACACCAACATTGGAATCCCCCAAGTCTTAGCTTTCTTCAGGTACCAAGTTTATGCCAGTAGCCCTTATAAGTCTGGATATATACGCATTTTAGTGTAAGCATGCTGTTTTAGGAGAATTTTCAAAAGATAAATGGTGGGGCTTATAGTAGGGTCCGAAAGTGAGGTTCTGTGACCATCCTTTGGCAAGTACGTTTTGACGATTGATTTGACCTCTATGGACCCTTTAGAAAAGATTTAGCCCCCAGGTCCCTCCCAAAAATCCCGGGATTTTTTGCTAGACAGCCAAATTCAAAATGGCGCCCGGCGCCATCTCTAAAAATTAACTTTTGATCTGAATGACCTAGAATCATGTATGAAGGCACTTTTCCATACAAGTCAACCATGAGGATTCCAATTCTGACACAATTTTAATTGTAAGACCTCGTTTTGACTCCGAAATTCAAGATGGCCGACATCCAGTAGAGTAAAAACTTATACCCAGGGGGCAAAGGGGGGTATGCTGCATTTGCCCTGCCATAAAAGGTTGGCCACAAGAAATAATATCTATGACCCAGTAGGATCACAACCTATATGAACAACACGGTCACCTTGCTGCTGGAAATCCAATATGGCCGCCTCAATATTATCAGAAAATAGCTTTGGCAATAACTTTTGAACCAGATGGGCTAGAAATAAAAACTTGGTGTCTATTTCATGGTTTCAGAGCATGAGAAACTCAATGGAATACTTATCTTTATGATTGGGTGTGTCTGGACCTTTCATTTGCATATTTCCAAGATGGACGCCACGTGAAAATGAGTTTTACTATGACTTTTACAGTGACAGCTGACTGTTATGGCAAAAAGTCTGCTTTTTAAGCAATATGAACACATTTGGTCAGTTTGAGCTTTAATTTATATGTTGTCAATATGGCTGCAGTCATAAATAATGTATGGTATTACATTTTCCCTCAGATTTATTGATTTATAGATCTATAGTTGTGGGGATGATTGCAGAGAAAAATCGGAGAAAAAGCCCACAATGTATCTTATGTATCATTTTAATAAACTAAATACAATATAAACAGACACATGCACACTCCAAGACTTGCCAAAAACCTCAACTTTAGGGCTATACAAATTAACATAGTGGTATGCATTCAAGTAACATAACAAAAGATAGACTACTTAGTGACAAATAGAGTAAAGGCGGAGTTGAGGTTGCCTACAAAAGGTTCATTTTGACCTCTATGGTGCTGTCTTGCCTGCTTCTAAAGCCAATGATACTATGGTACAATGCTATTCACTGTCACTGTTGTCATGTGTTGCACTGATCCTGCTGCATCGTGTCTCCAGTCCCTGGCAACGGCATCCTAAGTAGCATGGAATTGCCTTCTTTGCACGGGAACAGTTTTTCTGGCAGCCTTTGATACAGCTGCATGATATTGCCTTGTTCATTGACACAGGCCAGGCTGGCTCGGTAGATGCAAGGGGGACTGCATTGCTAGCACTGAGAGACCATCTATACTCTGTGAAAGAAGGAATATCCGGCTTGGCGATATGTGCACATTTATCTATTATGGTTGCTAGAACAGCTCTTCTCAGGTGCAGGTCAAAGGCATTCTCTGTCGGGGGCAGCAGCTTTAAGAGGGTTGATCTATTATTGAGGAACTTGTACACTCTAAGCTTACTCAGGTCAAAATCCTCCTGGTGGTCCGCTTTGGATGTATATACAGCAATTGTGAGGTCTCGTGCCTGATTGATGGACGTCATCTGAGAGGGAATCATAAGAGTTTTCACCAAACTCCTCAAGTGCAGAGATCCAGACGCATGATGGCCTTGAACCATGCCTTCTTCCCAGTGAAGAAGGGATAGCTGGTGCTACAGTATCTCTGCTACTTAAACTATGGATAAAGGGCAGGGCACGACACTGTGCGAGCCCCAGTGCTGATACCATTTGATGGATAGGAAGGTATGAATTTTGCTCTGTTCTCACCCACAGCTCTGGAAGGCATCTGAGATGGGTTGCTGCATAGTAAAGGCACATGATGATGATGTCTGTGTCATTGGCATGGATGACAACTCTGTCAACTTTGTCATTCTGGACACTGTACAGGGTGTGGAGTATTATTCTTGTATCAGCCTCCTGTTGTGTGGATTCTAGTGCAGGGACATCTTCAATAGACCCCTCCTTGATCACCACACTCCTTGTCTCTTCTTTAAACCCCCCACCCAGGTAAAGATGTGTTGGACCAAGGGCCGACTTAAGTTTCACATTTTCACACCATTCGTCACAGAGAAAACTCAATAGGTTTGCCTTGTTAGCTGACACAGCAAAAAACTCCTGAGGATCTGGAGCTGTGTAATGCATACTGACTTCATATTCTTTGGTAGGTTTTGGTCAAGCATACAGTATCTGTGTTCTTGCTCAGCTGTCTTAAGACTAGGTCACTGTACCGGTCAAAACAGAAGTGAATGATCTCTGTGCCAGCAGGCACATCATTCAACAGCAGACGTTGGTATCGTTCAGCGATTGTTCCAAATGCTTCACCTTTCAGGAACGACCAATGGCGCATGGCATACATGGCATCAATAACTACTGCTGTTTTTATGTCTTCTGTCGGCAGGTCAGGGATGCATGCAACTTTGGTCTCCTCTTTCAGGACCTTAACAAGGCTTGCCTTGGTACCTGTTCTCATCCTGCCATCTTCCTGGAAGAGGGAAGGGGGGAAGTCACTGCACTCGTGGTTGCCTATAAAGTCAACAAGGTTGAGTTCTCCACCACTGGCTATGATTTGGGTCATGCGCAGGAGGGCAATAATTTCATTGCTCTTGCAGGTGCTGAGGTTTTCCCCTTAGATTTTGTGTTTCGAGTGTAGAAAGTGTTAAGCTTCATTATGCTTGTCTTCTTCTGTTCACTGGACAGTGACTCACACAGTGCCTTCAGACCCAGTTCTTTCACACTCATCAAGTCGTCCTTGACTGTGGAATCAGCACACTGTCCTGTAGATATGTTGATCATGGATGATGTGCTCACTGTAAATGGGCTAGTCTCCACTGCTGCCTTGACTACCATCTCTGCATCCCGGATTACACGACTCTGACATATAAATTAAAGCTCAAACTGACCAAATGTGTTCATATTACTTAAAAAGCAGACTTTTTGCCATAACAGTCAGCTGTCACTGTAAAAGTCATAGTAAAACTCATTTTCGCGTGGCGTCCATCTTGGAAATATGCAAATGAAAGGTCCAGACACACCCAATCATAAAGATAAGTATTCCATTGAGTTTCTCATACTCTGAAACCATGAAATAGACACCAAGTTTTTATTTCTAGCCCATCTGGTTCAAAAGTTATTGCCAAAGCTATTTTCTGATAATATTGAGGCGGCCATATTGGATTTCCAGCAGCAAGGTGACCGGGTTGTCCATATAGGTTGTGATCCTACTGGGTCATAGATATTATTTCTTGTGGCCAACCTTTTATGGCAGGGCAAATGCAGCATACCCCCCTTTGCCCCCTGGGTATAAGTTTTTACTCTACTGGATGTCGGCCATCTTGAATTTCGGAGTCAAAACGAGGTCTTACAATTAAAATTGTGTCAGAATTGGAATCCTCATGGTTGACTTGTATGGAAAAGTGCCTTCATACATGATTCTAGGTCATTCAGATCAAAAGTTAATTTTTAGAGATGGCGCCGGGCGCCATTTTGAATTTGGCTGTCTAGCAAAAAATCCCGGGATTTTTGGGAGGGACCTGGGGGCTAAATCTTTTCTAAAGGGTCCATAGAGGTCAAATCAATCGTCAAAACGTACTTGCCAAAGGATGGTCACAGAACCTCACTTTCGGACACTACTATAAGCCCCACCATTTATCTTTTGAAAATTCTCCTAAGACAGCATGCTTACACTAAAATGCTTATATATCCAGACTTATAAGGGCTACTGGCATAAACTTGGTACCTGAAGAAAGCTAAGACTTGGGGGATTCCAATGTTGGTGTCCAACACTGTACAGTTATTACCAAATTGCTGTAGTATTCCTGCAAACACTGAAGAAATGTCATTTTTGTATCCTCGCCTATACAAAGATTACAGTTAGACAGTCAAAAACACCCTGTTACTCTCATGGTTGCACCCCAGCTATATTCCTACTTTCTTCCCCCATAAGTGCAGATGTTCTGTGCAAAGTTTCATGTCAGTAGAATAAAGAATGTGGGTTTAGCACCTGTTTTTTTGGAAAGAGGTCCTGGCGCTGGCGGCCATGTTGAATTTCTCAATTTTGAGGCCTTAATTGACATTTTTGCGCTGGGTATACAGCAGATTTGGATTCAGCACCCCTTAATACCCCTAGAAATGTTGTATACCAAAAATAAACACGAAATGCCTTCAGCATTTTATACAAGCACATTTTCTGAAATTCTGCCTAGTCTATATTCCATCTAACAAAAAAAATATCTATACAATAACCGCTAAGAATATACTCGATAGTTGCAGGCCTAATCCAGTCACTATGCCAGTATGAGGCTATATCATAATATAATAAAAATGATGTTCAACAAACAAATAAACGTAATGGTGCACTCACACACTTATGTGTAAGCAGCGAACACACACACACACACACACACACACACACACACACACACACACACACACACGGTATGTCCTCTCACTGTGTTGACATGTAATAGAGCTCCCTAACAGGATTAGAAGGTACTGTAGGCCATGCAATGTGTTGAATGACACCGCTGGGCACGCAGGGCCCCAGGGGGCCAAGAGCGAGAGACAGAGCAGACAGGATTAAAGTTGGCCGCTGTGTTTGTCTGTCTGTCTGTCTACGGACGCCTTCTTCGTCTGTTTTGCCCTTTCCCTTGAAATACGGAATCGTCCCTTATTTGGAAATTAAAAAGACGTGTCCCTTGTCCCATATTGCAGTGGTTCTCAAACTTTTTCATGCCAAGGACCCCCAAATTGATATGTATTTGGCCACGGACCCCCATCTGAAAAAGTTTTGTGCCACGGACCCCCAGAAGAGAAGATTGATGTTAAAAACAAATCAATATTATTCAAAACATTTCCGTTCCCGGATTGAATGGGTTAACTCAGAGAGTGTACAAAATGTATCCGACACTCTTAAAAAAAACATTGATGAAATTACATTGCATTTTACAGCGTGGCTTGGTTTCCTTGGTTCCGTTTTCACATTGAGTGCTGCTGTGAATGAGGAGTCAGTTTACAATTACTTAGTCATTACTTCCATAAAAAAAAGAAAAAGAAAAATGCATTGGTTCTCAAAGTGGGGCCCGGGGACACCCAGGGGTCCTTGGGTGGGGTTCCTCATTTTAACCCCATCATCCACATTTTATTTGTTGGCTATTCAAAAATAGCAGATATACAAGCTCACAGCGCATCACTTAGTGCCGCACTGCGAGCTTGTACGGCGGCTATTTTTGAAAATATTGGCAAATATTCGGAAAACGTCAAATCATTTTGATAATTCAGACAGAAATCTTCTCTTCTGGAGGTCCCTGGCACAAAACCTTTTCAGATGGGGGTCTGTGGACAAATATATATCAATTTGGGGTCCTTGGCACAAAGACGTTTGAGAAGCACTGGTTCAATGAATGGTGAAATCATTTCATGAAGAGTTCTAAATGCAAATTTTTAATCTTCCCTAACATTAATGGTGTTGTGATATATATTTTTTGTTTAAATAAAAAAAAAGTTTTAAAGCTCTATACTCTTGATAGTAGTCATTGTTATAGGGTGTTCAGTAACGGGTCTTGCCATCTCTCCAGCACTTTAGTGAGCACAAAATACATTTTCATGCGGGACACCAATTTCATCCAATCAGGAGAGAGACCCCATTTATCGCTTCAATTTTATAGTGTTCCAGTTACAATGTTGTCTGCTCACTTTTTTTTGTTTCATCACTTCCAATTTTACGAGTTTATCCTGCATACTGTAGGAGTTCTCTCTCCTGGTTGGAGAAAAATGGCATTCCGTCCTGAAAATGTATTGTATTTATTTTGTGACATTTGCAACAAGCCTTTGTCAAACAACAAGGCAATCAGGCCCCAGATGCCTGCTCCGCTACCTCAGATATTCAAATGCAATGAATTGCGGGGTTGGGCTCTGGCAAAATAACGCTCAAGAATATTATTTGTCAAAAAAAACTAAATGAAAATAAAATAAAATAAGGAGAGAAGCTTTGCATGTTTTAATGTTATAGACAGATGAAGGAAGGCAAGTAGGATTGTTGGGGATGTACTGAGCTAAAATACAACGTGAAAATATACCCGAGGAATCAGAGCACACATTTAAAAAATAAATCCATAATTTTATGATTCATATTAAATGTTTCTGTAGCGCATTCACCATTCATTTGTTTGCTAAAGTATTAACTAAATAGATCAACTCAAAGCATAATTGCCTTTTACAAACATAATATTTTCAGCTGACACTTTCAACAAACAATTCAATAAGTAGTTCCCCCAAAACTGCTGGGCCGATCAAAGCCCAAGCGATGCCCCATTTAGTAGCTCTGATTCTCTACCTCCATATGAGATGAAAACATTAAAATACAGAATGAATTGAATGACCCCACTAGCTTCTTGAATGTGGGTCACATAAATTTGGGACACCCCCCACCCCCCCCCCCCCCTCCCTTCTCCATTTCAGCCTCCCTCTGTCTGCAGGGCTGGCGGTGACAGAGAGATGAAGCGGGGATGAGGTGTGTGAGATCACACCTTGGTGTGGCATTGTTGACGGCAGAGAAGAACAAAATGTAGGGTGAAGATGTTTTTCTGTTTCCCGTCATCCATCACCTATCCGTCTGGCCCCTTTTTATATATATATACTGCTGCATTTCTCGCCTCCTTCTTTTGCCATGTAATATAGTATCTTGTTGCTGTCGGGAGGCAGAAACAGCTTATCTCCATATTTCAACTTTTTGTGTTTTTGGGTGAATTGACGCCCTACTTGATCATACTGCAGCGTCACACAAAAGCATCAAAAGTAGCAGATCTGCAAGCTTGACACGTGCTTCGAGCTTGCAGATCTGCTACTTTTGAAACCTGAAAAACTACAGGAAAAGTAACAGTTTTGGACATATGTCCAAAACTGTTACTTTTCCTGTGTTCAGTACTGCAAGGCCATGCTTAAAATAACAAATGATATCTTGTCTGATCTGAAACTTCAAATTCGATCAGTTTAACTATCTTCCCCCCTTTTTTTGTGCTTTTCACCCCTTTTTCTTCCCAATTTAGTCGTTATACCAATTGACTGTCGCTGCTGTTGTATCCTACTGACTCACCTGCCAGTGAGGAGCCCCCACCGAGAGGATGCAAAGCCTCCAACCTGCTCCTCCCGCCCAACCCTTCCTGCTGACAGGGAGTACGTGCACTGCAGTGACAAATATCAATCTCCCCCGTTGCGTGTTGTGAGCTTATTATAGATGGGCTATTTCTTCCTATTTTCTTTTCCATTTCTCTCCTATTTTTCGGCCGTCTGTTCTATCTCTGAACACACTGGAGGTTCCAGAACATCTTCTAACCTTCCACAGGAAAATACCCCAGAATGATCATTAAAACAAAACAACAGCAAAACAAATAAAACACTGTGGCTATAATGAGCGTAACGTAGGACACAAACACAGTGAACAGAGAGCCCAAACCTGCTGTCAATCAAACTGAAATCCAGTGTGTACACATTGCAGCCATGCAAACAAACATTCAACTGTATAAATGTAATACACTTTTAATGAGGTGTTTTACACTTATAACATCAAGACAAACAACTGGACATAGTCATTATTTCTGATCTTTACATAACTCTCTCTGTCGGGTGGAAACCTCATATGTTCAAAACTGTAACTTTTCAGGATTCAAATGAAGAAAAAAGGAGAAGTGGCAGATCAACAAGCTCAGTTTCGAGCTTGTACATCTGCCATTTTTGAAATTCTATGAAAAATATCGAAAATGTTTTTTTTTTTTTAACACAAATCTTCTCTTCTGGAGGTCCCTGGCACAAAACATTTCCAGAAGGGGGGGGGGGGGGGGGGGGGGGTCCCCGGCCAAATACATATCAATTTGAGGGTCCTTGACTTGAAAAGGTTTGAGAACCACTGGTTTATCCGTCCATATATCTGTCCATCGTTGGGGGACAGGTCATTATTCTGTACTGTCCTGCCACCTGTCAGTGTTCATGTCCTCTCTGTCCCTCCCGTGTCCCTAAAGAGAGTCCTTCTTCATCACTCATCACCACTTGCTATACTATAGGATGTGATGTGTGCTGTCCCTAGTTGGCCAGGAGGCCATCAAACCTCCACAGCAGGTGCACTCACTGCTGACTTCAGGTCAGTTCACGTCCATCAGGTACACCCCTCCCCCCCACAACCAGTGTTGCGAGAGAAATAAGCAACCAGGTCTATGAAAACAAGCCCAAAAGAAGCGACTATTGAACCTATACACACACGTCAGCTATTTTAAAATAGCAGATCAATTTTCAAAGAAAAATCTTGAAAAAAATTGTTCTTTAAATATTTTAAATACACATATCTTGATACGAAAAAGTTTGAGAACCACATTTAGGAAAGTAGCCAAAATAACCGAGACTACACATTAGAAACAAGCCCGAAAAACCTCAACCACCAATATTTACAAGCAACATTGGGGGAAAAACAAGCCCAAAGTCGCTTATAATAAGCAGACATGGCAACACTGCCCACACACACACCCCCAGTCTCCCCTGACCCTCACTGTGACAGACGACACAAGCTCGGCTCGTCTCTCCTGACCCTGGAGGTTATATAGGGTTATGTCCCGCTATACGGTAGGTTAGCTGGCACGCCTGCACGCACAGGTGATGAATCGTTATGATGGGGATGCGTTCCACACCAGCTCCACCGTGGCGTGCCCTCTCTGACTTCCAACGTGACAAAATCTACATATTGTATGTCGGGTGTCCGCATGTGTCAATGCCCCACTAGAGCCTTGACAGCCCACACCACGGAGCTGTGTGCGCAACGTATTTAGTGGAAGAGAAACACAACAGCTGTCTGCACGGACAAGGTCACAAATAATATCGGCTCTGTCCTCATAATGTATAACATTGTGTTGCACATTAAAACAAAATGTTTTATTCCACACCAAACCTCTTTGCCAAAAAAATAGCCGATCTACAAGCTCACAACGCCTCGCGCTGCGAGGCGTTGTGAGCTTGTAGATCTGCTATTTTCGGCTAATGTTCCACTAGGGATTCTAGGGTTCAAGTGGTTAATGTAAAAAAAAAAAATCCTATCACACAAATATTTGGCGGACCCCCTAGGGATCCCAGACCCCCTGTTGAAGACCCCTGCTTTAAAGGATTCAAATCCAAAAAAGGCAGATCCGCAAATAGCAGATCAGCAAGGTCCAAACGTGGCGTGGTTTGGAGCTTGCGGATCAGCTACTTTTGAAACTTTTGTGTGACGCTGTAGTATGATCAAGCAGGAAGTTCATTTATGAAAAAAAAAACATCAAAAGTTAAAATGTGGAGATAAGAGGTTTCTGCCTGACAGCGACGATATACTAAATGTACCGTGTCCCCTGAAAACCCCCTCGAAATCAAACTCATATCGGACGGGAGGAGATGAAAAATCCCTCCCCCATATCTTCTGTCGGAAATATGGTGCCGCAATAGTTTTGTACTAAACGAAGAGGACACGAGAGTAGAGTCAGGAGAGAGAGAGAGAGAGAGAGAGAGAGAGAGAGAGAGAGAGAGAGAGGGGCTGTGATAGAGTTCAAGAGAAAAAAAAGCGGAGGGCAGCACGCTGCCTGCACCGGAGAGATGAGGAGAGAACAGAGGAGAGATTAAAGAGGAGGAGGAAGAGGAGGTGGAGCAGTGACCAGGGGGACAGCGGGGACGCCACAGAGCATACAGAACAAAGGAGAGGAGAAGAATGGAAAGGGGAGAGGAGAGGAGGAGAGGAGATATAATAGGGAGAGGAGAGGAGAGGATAACGTAGTGGAGACAGGAGAGGAAAAGCGACAGGAAATGAAAAGAGGGAGTCAGGGACAAATAGAGCAGTAAACACACACTCCATCATGAACCAGTCTGACACCTTCTACCCTGAGGACGTCATTCTACACCTCCTCCTCCTTCTCCCTCTGTCCATCTCCAGTCTGACACCTCCTACCCGGAGGACATCATTTCTACACATCCTCCACCTCCTTCCTAACTGTCTGTCTGTCTGTCCATCTCCTTCTCTGTGTGTGTGTGTGTGTGTGTGTGTGTGTGTGTGTGTGTGTGTGTGTGTGTGTGTGTGTGTGTGTGTGTGTGTGTGTGTGTGTGTGTCATACAACATTGGTTCTCAAAGTGGGGTCCTTGGGGGGGGGGGGGGGGGGGGGGGGTCCCCAGCAAAATGTGTTAATATAGTATCACACTAATTTGAACCACTTTAACCTTATATACTTCGGCTATTCAAAAATAGCAGATATACAAGCTCATAGTAGATCTGCTATTTTGGAAAAATCTTGAATCATTTTGCAGGCCTTTGAATATATATATTTTTAAAGCAAACCTTTGTAACTCAAATCTTTGCTTCTTGGGGGTCCGCGGCCACATGCATATCATTTTGGGGGTCCTTGACATGAAAAGGTTTGAGAACCACCGTCATATAACACACTCTTTATCGTTCTCGTGTCTCCCCTTCTATCAGGGACAGGTTGTCCCTCATCATCATCATCATCATGTCTCTCCAGACAGCAGGGACTGGCCATACTGTATAACCTCCACTGCACCCCTGTGAGCCCTCTGTCCCTCAACTCGCACCGTCCACTCCCTCTCACACCTCCTCCACCAACGCTGTCCTCCTCCTGCCTCCTCCTACATCCTCCTCTCATCTGTATGCTCCCCACACCACTCCTCTCTCAGAATCCTAATGTCAGAGTCCCTCCTCCCAATCCCATGATGCTTTGCTCTGTTCAGGGATGACTGGAAAATTAAAAAAGCAAGTACTCTGAAGGATTCATCACTCTCGTGTGTGTGCATGTGCGTTTGTGTGGCAGGATAAATCCCATTCGGCGACTCAAGTTTATGGATTTTAATCGCGAGACGGACACATTTATCGATATAACATCGCTGATATGAAATAATACACATGGAGACATGTGAAGTTGACACACCGTGCTCAGTATGTTGTGGTGTACAGTATGTTAATCGTCTCTGCACCAATGTGACCATGAGACATACAGTATACTCCTGCTAAAGGTACTCAACAAAGGATATTTTCGGCTGTTCTACTCGTCACAACAGTCTGTAAAGCCTGGTTCATACTTCGACGCGCACCGAGAATAGCAGAGCTACAAGCTCACAATGGGTCGCATCCGAGGTCTGCTATTCTCGGCCGTTCTTGGCGCGTGACACCATCACGCGACAGAGCATAAACTAGGCTTTAGACACATTGTCACCTGAATTAAGGTCTTTACACTAAATAAACGACTAAATAAATACAATGAAAATGTGAAATACTTGCCGGTTGTATATTTCCAATTAAAAATGTTCATAAGGTTGATGCTTCCAAAGAAAAAACAACGCACATCCTCCGCTTCTTGGTGCTGAGCTGAACTACAGACGGGGGGCTCACAACTCACTTTTCAATGCTCCAAACTTTTATTTACGGCAAACAGCAGCAGATACGACGTTTCGACCCTTGCGGTCTTTTTCAAGTATATGAGCATATACTTGAAAAAGACCGCAAGGGTCGAAACGTCGTATCTGCTGCTGTTTGCCGTAAATACATTTTTGGAGCATTTAAAAGTGAGTTGCGAGCCCCTGTCTTGTTTTTCATAAGGTTGATGTCTCATTCAATACAGGTTGATTACTTTATTTGCGGTACAGAAACTCAGAAAAGGTTGACCCTGAATGATATCTTATTGCTTCATCACTGTGTAATATTCGTGTTCTGTGTCAAATGTGCTCATGACACAAACAACCGTTGGAGAAGATATCATTTTGGGCAACTTATTTGGACAGGGAAAAAATGCCCCTCCCATGGTAGGGACCAATAAAGTAACATTCCAGTGATTTTCAACCTCAATTTCATTGTCCAGGTTGTGCATCTACAACAGTCTAAAAAGATTGTAAATGTGCTCTGTGGATCAGATTCTGTCTATTTATGATATTTCTGGCTAATATTTAGGAAATGTCTGTCAAATAACAGATTTGCAATAACCAGCTACGATTTGAAATTGACAATAGTTTATTTCCTACTCTCCCTCTCTGCCCCTGCACGAGATATTACGTTATTAAACCTCAACATTATTATTACTTCTGCTATTTTAAGCTCTATAACGCCGGAAATTATTTCTAGTTACGGACTGTCAATCCGGATGATAATGCAATTCATAGGGACCACGGCAGTTTGGTGAAAAAAGTGATAGTCACAAAATACGTTCATCTGTGGTTAAAATGATATACTGTAATTAGAGTTTCCCCTGGTAAAACTGCACCTATAGGGTTCTGGTGAGAACAGTACAACATTTCTGCTGTAAATGTAACGCTGATAACTCTAAGAGTGTAGAAAATGGAACACAAATGAATGGATTGTGTTCCATTTTCTACACTCTCAGAGTTAAATTAACACTGAGGATTTCACAGTGTAGTAGTAATTGTGTCTCGGGGTAGATTTCACCGCAGAACAAAGAAATGGTGTCAAACCTACTCCCGAACGAAATGACATGAAAACTGAACAGAAAGACAGAGCTATAGAGGGAGGTAGGGAGGGAGAGAGGGAGAGAGGGAGGGAGGGAGGGAGGGAGAGAGGGAGGGAGGGTAGGAGAAATAGGGGAGGGGAAGAGGGCGAAAAGAGGAGGAGAGAGAGGGGAGTGGAAAAGGCAGAGAAGGCTTGTAGAAGGACAGGCATATGGCAGGACAGGGTTAAAGATGGAGGGAGGGAATGATGGACAAATACAGGCCACTTTTATTACAGCTAGAGGGCAGATAACAGTGTGTGTGTGTGTGTGTGTGTGTGTGTGTGTGTGTGTGTGTGTGTGTGTGTGTGTGTGTGTGTGTGTGTGTGTGTGTGTGTGTGTGTGACTGTGTGTGTGTTACAATATCTGATGTGCATTAGGTATGTGTGTGTATTGTGTATAGTGGGGTGTGTGTGTGTGTGTGTGTGTGTGTGTGTGTGTGTGTGTGTGTGTGTGTGTGTGTGTGTGTGTGTGTGTGTGTGTGTGTGTGTGTGTGTGTGTGTGTGTGTGTGTGTGTGTGTGTCCAGGGAGAGGGAGGGTCATCTCCCTGGAGATACAGTATGTTGTGACCTACACCTAGACCTACAGCTCTCTCTCTCTCTTTCTCCTTCATCCTCTCTCTGTTTTCTGGGTGTCTCCATAGGGTTTGGGTCATAAAAGAGTCCCGGGCTGTTCCATCAGTCTCTTTACATTGGTAATCTGACCCTACCCTCGAAAACCTCTCCTCCCTTTCATCTCCCATACCTCTCTTTTTTCCTCCATCTCTCCTCTCACCCACCGCCGCCCACTGTATACCCTTCACTACAAACAAACCAGGTGTTACATCAAATGACACACACACACACACAAACACACTGGTATTACTATAAAGGGGTGTTGGGGAAAAAAAATCGATTCATGTTTAAATCGCGATTGTTATTGTTATCAACGATTCAGAATCAATTCACAATTTCCAAAAATCAATATGTGATATGAAAAGCAAGCTTACCATAATCATAGTCTTCAATCATATTCAAGGGCTTTAGGGGGGAAACGAAACTAACTCCAGTCACTTTCAGTTCAGCACAGCAGAGGGGAGATGTGTGTGTCCAGCTGACGCTCGTTAATGTTACTTGCATCAAGGCAATTATGTTGTGTTTGTGCATCAAATAGAACTACACCTAATCTAAGATATCATCAAAGCCAAGAATTTTTTACAAGCAACCCTCTCTGGTATTATATATTTTTTTCATTTTAGCTGTTGAAAATAACTAAGCTTCACTTGGTTGTTAAAAGTCCAGATGACAACAATATGACTGTTGAAATAGATAAAACTGATCATTTATAAATTATTTTTAATCGAATCGTAACCCGAAGAATCGGAACCGAATCGTGAGATACTGTAGTAGAAGATTCACAGTTCTACTATTATAAAACCAATTTTCAAAACCTTAACCCCAACCCATGAAGCTGATCCCATCCCCTGAATGCCTAAACCTAACCTGAAACTTTTCCTAATCGTATACCATAGCTCAAAACCATGAAAACGGCACCAACAAGGTTGATTTCTTAAATCTGGCCCTCCTAAGCAGGGGTGCACTGGTCTCTTGACGCGACACCGCAGTGTTAGCTTAGTAGTGACAGTACCTCTTGTCCAGAGAGGTAGTAGGCAGCCAGCAGTCCTCCAATGAAACGGATGTTGACCTCGAAGACAGACACCTCAGCATTCTGTAGACACAGAGAGCAGAGAAAGTCGATCAATGAGAGACAGAGACAGGAAGGGGAGGGGGGGTACAGAGAGAGGGACGGGGGACGGGGGGGACGGGGGGGGGGGGGTTTGGGGGGTACAAACGTGTGAGGGTAGAACGACACACAAGCCCACAGAGAGATAGATACTTCTATCCTTCAAACAGTTCATCGTCTCTGTCGGGTGGAAACCTCATATGTCCAAAACTGTTACTTTCCAGGATTCAAATTCCCAAACGGCAAAGGTAGCAGGTCGACAAGCTCAGCTTTTGAGATTGCAGATCTGCTAGCTTCGATGCTTTTGTGTGACACTGTAGTATGAACAAATAAGGGGTCGTTAATTTATGAAAGACAACACAAAAAGTTTGAATATGGAGATAAGAGTTTTCTGCCCGACAGCGACAATATATTGCAGATAACTTTCAGTTCTCAGACAGCACAGCTCCCAGTGGATGAGGAAGGTCATATATGATGTGGCCATTTGTATCGCTGAATGCTTTTTTGAACCACATTAACCCCAGCGTCCCTATTTTGGGGACATTTTCTAAACAACTTACCAAAAAAAAAAGAAAAATCAAGAATTTATGTTTACCTTTTTTTATTCACCATTTTCAAAAATAGTGAAAATAGCAGATCTGGGGTGAACTGATAGCATGGTTAGGGGCATGTATCACATGGGCTCAAATGGCTAGATTCCAAGCTATCATTTAAGATTCATGTGGAGAACCATACCAAAAAACTAAGAGGACAGATTTGCTTCCTCAGAAACAGGTCCTGTTTTTCTTTTACCAGGAGAAAAACTGTTATTCAATCTGTCATAATGTCTGTGTTTGACTATGGTGATGTGCTGTACATGCATGCTTCAATCTCCACACTGAAGCCTCTTGAAGCAGTCTACCACAGTGCCCTACGTTTTATCACTGGTGATGATTATCTCACCCATCACTGTACAGTATGTTATATGATAAAGTGGGTTGGCCATCTCTCGCAGTTCATAGAGAGCAACATTGTATTTTATTTATTAAGCCTCTTTTGTACCCATCTTAGAACCAAAGGTTACTGGACATTCAACATGTTCACAAACACACATTAGATATACCACGGAAGAGCAGTGAACAAGGAAATACTGCTTTCAAATATTATGCTCCACACAAATGGAACAAACTTCAGGACTCTCTGAAACTGGAGCGATTGGTCTCAATAGAGACATTTAGGGTACTTCTTGAGGACACATTACATAGTAACTGCACCTGTTTCATGTAACACTATATTTATTTGCATCTGTGATGATTGTAATATGATTCAAATGTTTGTTATTGTGTATGTATTTCATGTGTTTTATATGCTGTTAGCAGGGCGTCCTTGAAAAAGAGAGCTTGCTCTCAATGGGCTTCCCTGAATAAATAAAGGGGGGGGGGGGAAGGGGGGAAAATTGTCAGACCATTTTCTGTCTCTCTCTCTCCATGTTTCCTGTCACTATCAATTGAAAGGCTTCAAAAAGACATGCACGATTATGATGTGATCACCAATTTCCGCTATCCTTCGTACGGCAAAGTATATAGGGCTTAAGTGGTTAAGGCATGTACTTGTGTTTTATTGGACTATTAAATGGACGTATTAAATGATTAAAACATCAATTAAATCAATAGTGACATCAGAACTGAGTTTTAAAATGAAACCGAGTAGATTGAACAAAATAAATTTGCAACGCTATCAAGAGTTTCATAGAGATAAAATAAAATGTTAAAAACAAAGTTATAGAGTTAAAACCGAAATAAGCTGTGGATATGAGTGTTTATTCAGTTAAGGGGTCTCCCCGTCTCTCCAGCTCTTTAAACAGAAATGCATTTTCAGGTTGAAATTTTTATTCATGCAGCTGTAACACCTTAATTTCCCTTTGGGGATTAACAAAGCATGTTATCTCATCTCATCCCAATTATATCCAACCAGGAGAGAATTCATACAGGATAAAGGATACACAAGTGAAATTGGAAGTGATTCAATAAAAACAATAAGCAGACACAATTAACTGGAAGACTGGGGTTGTGGGTTGTGGGGTTCTCTCTCCTGATTGGATAGAATTGGTATCCTGACCTGAACATGTATTTTCTGTTTACTAAAGAGCCGGAGAGAAAGGGAGATCCCCGTTACTGAAGAAACCCTCTATATTATTATTTTAATTATTATGTATTGTTTCTTTCTATATTCCAATAGTAATCATTGTAATAGAGTCGGTAGTGAGAGTGAGTGAACCCATCATTTTATTCTTAAATAACGAAAGTGTGTGCACACTGTTCTTCATAAAATGAACTATACCAAAAAACCTTTTAACGATATCTGAACTCACACAAATTTCACAGAAGCCTGAGAAAGAAACCACAGCAAGTCTGGTTATTTATTAATTCGTTTTTACATAATGTTATCCATCTGCTTTCAGTGAGAAAATCAGTGGGATAGTCTTGCGCACAAGGGTGGAAGTCAGATATGTCTTTTTTTTGTGAAGCCCAAGCCCTACAGTACCCTCCCCCCCAACCAATTCTAGCATAAATGGTAGGCACCTCAACTTGGCCCAACCGGATGGGCTTTTCCGGGCACCGGTCAGACTCGGGGCTGAAACTGAGAACTTTACGGCTGGTTGGTTACATGCCAAAGTGGCCAGTGGTGGGGCAGACAAATGGACCAACCACGGCCGAAGATTTAGCGGCATTTGGCTGGTGGCTGGTGTTAATGCGGTGATGGATTGAGCGATGAGTGGAGGGGAGTAGATCTCATAAAGCTGGGGGCCAGGTCTGGTCAGCAGCACCGGCCATCTGTCTCCCCGTCAGTCTTTCTGTCTGTCTGTCTATCTCTGTGCGTGTGTGTGTGTGTGTGTGTGTGTGTGTGTGTGTGTGTGTGTGTGTGTGTGTGTGTGTGTGTGTGTGTGTGTGTGTGCGCGCCCTGGTTGCTGTTCATTTACAGCAATAGTACTACAGGCTCCCACCCAACATTGAGCAACAATCCTGTGAAATGCGGTGGTTCTTAACCACTCAAGCACTACTGTATATCGTTGCTGTCGGGCAGGAAACTCTTATCTCCATATCTTAACTTTTTGTGCTATTCCTTTTGAGGGCACTGCGAGTTTTAACCCAATCAATCCGAGAACGCATCCTGTGTCATTTTAGATTTTCAGCTATAACCATTATTTTATACTTAGGGCCAGTCAAAAATAGCAGATCTACAAGCTCACACCTACGAGCTTGTAGATCTGCTATTTTTTGGGGGGAAATCTTAGCGCTGCACTCTGTGCCGCGCTATGACCTTGTATATCTGCTATTTTTGAATAGCCAAAGACATCTTAAGTGACACAGATGTGTTCTCGGATTGAATGGGATAAATTCAGTTGTTGATTCCAACCATTTTTCACAAGACCTAATGCCCCCACCGCTGGCACACACAGTGTCGTTGAGAAATGAAAAGTTCTCAGCATAGTAAGAAGAACCATGCATTTCTATGTATCTTCTGCTTTGTGTATATGTGTGTGCGCTCACACACAGGTGCGTGTGCGTGTCCCAGCACCAACACGCGAGGAAAATGTTCATAATAGACTTTCAGGTTTTTGAAGGAAAACAATTTAAAAACATGTCAGTCCCCAGACTGAAACATTCCAAATCCACGTTTGCCGTGTGACAGCCTGTCATTGGGTGACAAGTGACGGGAACAGACAGTACAGAGAAGGGGCGCATCACCGGCTGTCTTTCACCTTTCACAGAGGGGGGTACAGAGAGTCTAATCATGGCAAACACGACAGGCTTCAAGCCTGGGTGCATCGTGACAAAAAAAACATACAAACAAAAATTGCAGAAGCCAGAATGTCAGCTTTCCTGCCCGTTCCTCTCAAAACGGGCATGAAATTTGATTTCTTTCGGATAGAACAAGGCCTCAGGTTTTGATATGAGAAAGAAATTGCTGTATCGTGTGTAATGTTTAGGCCTACAACCCAGGACTTAAAAGTGCCAGAGGGGATGCCAAAAATGTTGAAAAAATAGAATAAATATATTGTCTCTGTCGGGTGGAAACCTCACATGTCCAAAATTGTTACTTTTCAGGATTCAAATACTTTTGCTATTTTTGTGTGACGATTTAGCAGATCAAGTAAAACAAAAAGTAAAGAGCATGGAGATAAGAGGTTGCTGCCTGACAGCAACAATATATTTTCTTTAATATCAAATCATAACATCATTGTGCTGCCAGTTTTACCACTTTCAACATGGCATCCCTTTTTTGGGCATGTCATAACAGATAACAGGGCTATTTTCGTTCGCAACGGAGGTCTGCAGCATTTACGATACTTAAAAAAAAATAGCAGATGTGCAAGCTCGCAGCCAGCACGAAGTGCCGCGCTGTGAGCTTGTAGATCTGCTGTTTTTTAATAGCCAATGTAAAAATGGATAAAGTGGTTGAAATGATTGTGATATTAACACATCTAGCTGGGGGGGGTGAAAAAATGAACTTTTCCTGGCTGCTGCATAATTGAGTTTCAGCAAATCAGGTTGGAGCTCGGTCTTTGAACGGCGGCATTAATTCATCACTCCATCTTCCTCCATTACGCCTGAGATCAAGACTCACTTTGACCGTGGATTATTAATGTGCCTGCTAATGGGTTCCATTAATTTCCTTCTTTCCACTGTGGGTCTTCTGTGGGTGCAGTGGTGATGCGTATGGACCTCATAACCATACATCCATCATCAGAGGTGGGGGGACGGTGCTCTCCACACCCCTCCCCCCACCACCACCAAGTTGACCATGAGTCACTGCCCGCTTCAATCTGACATGACATCTACTTAACTTCATCGTTGCTTATTGGCAGGCGTGTGCGCACGCGTGCGTGTGTACGAAGAACACATTCATACATACTACAATACATGCTCCAAAACCGCAAATACTGTATCATACTGTGCCAATGTAGTTCACAAGAGTCTCTCTCTCACACACAGAAATATGTCTTGCATTTATGATTAATTTCAGTAAAGCACGCACACACATGCCTACACGCACAAATAATCTCTACAAGGTTGGTACTACCAAAAACAGTCTCTTTCTCTCTCTTTCACACACATACACACACACACACACACACACACACACACCCAGGAGGCGAAGAAGTGATTAGGCTCGACTAAGAGTGATGTCTTTAATCTCGTAAGTAACTGGGAACTCCTGCAGCGCGGCCTTACATTCCACCGCGTGGGAACACAGAACATAGACGACAACGCGCCAGAGATGTGCGAGCCGTGCGCATGTACAGCATCAAACCAGAGCCTGCAT
>NC_139954.1:11639159-11781659 GCF_963454915.1 Gymnoscopelus microlampas | reverse complement strand
ACACACACACACACACACACACACACACACACACACACACACACACACACACACACACACACACACACAGTAACCCTTCGTTCAACTAAACAGCATTCTTCTCCCTAGTGGGCAATTTGGCCTGCGGCGAAGGCATACATCATGATGATGATGCAGGTTATCTATCATAGATAGCAGCAATAAACAAGCTATGCATTAACATGCAAGACACATTAGCTCATTAGCAAACGTTATTGTGTAGCTGTTGCCATTTTAAAGTACACACGAAAACATCGAACATAATAATGAGCAAATAAGTCAGCTTTAACTAGACGGGCGGAGCTTCTAATTGGGTCAAAACGGGCTTGTGTTTTTTCATCAGAACCGAACCTTTACCGAGTCTCTCCAGCCATCACGAGGCCTTTCTGTCAAACCCATGGCATTTACACCACTCACTCAGACCAAAGTCGTAAACAGCACCAAATACTCTGTCTCGTTGGAATAAACAAGGGCTTAACGTCTAGTTAAAGCCGACTTATTTGCTCATTATGTTCGATGTTTTCGTATGTACTTTAAAATTACAACAGCTACACAATAACATTTGGACCCCTGGTGGTTCCCGGACCAGGTGTTGAGAAACAGTAGTGTAGAGAGCCAATCAAGCCAGGGCCACAGAGAGAAGAGACATGCGAGAATTACACAGACCTTCCGACTACATTCAGTTTCTCCTTTGGCTTTAGAGATGGATTTTTGCCATTTATATGCTTTGTTTCATGACACAGGTCAGAGTAGAGCAGTGATTCTCGACCCTCTGAACTTCAAGAACCCCCAATTTGATTCATTTGATACAATTGTTTTGTTTTTTTTAATCTCTGGGACCCCAATCTACACTGTACATTCCTTACCGTGTAAATTTAACTCTGAGTGTGTACAAATGGAACGGGTCCATTTGTTTCCATTTGTACACTCTCAGAGTAACAGACCCGTAAGGGTCCATTTGGACCCCTGGTGGTCCCCGGACCAGGCGTTGAGAAACGTAGAGAGATAGGAAATAAAGCCAGGGCCTCAGATAGAAGAGACATGGGAGTCCAAAACTATAACTTTTCAGGATTCAAATTAAAAAAACATAAAAAGTAGCAGATCTACCAGCTCAAAACGCGTCGCTTTGTGCTGCGTTTCGAGCTTGTTGATCTGCTATTTTGGAAACTTTTGTGTGACACTGTAGTATGATCAAGTAGGGCGTTAATTTACAAAAAAATAAATAAATAAATATGGAGATACAAGGTTTCTGCCCGACAGCAGCGATATGGTCTGTGCATTGTGCTGCGTCACCAGGTACCCTGTGTGCATAATGTTGGAGTCACGTGGCTCATCACCGACCTTGACCCTTCCTAAACAAATTGCACCACATGTCAGATTATTGAGTTAGAGCTAATAACGTTTCATGGCCTTGTGTTGTGATTTGATTATGATACAACAGACCGAAACATGAGGCACGTAATGCACAGACAGTTTAATCTTTAGGTTTTTAAGGGCTGCAATTATTTCCTTAACGAATATTCTATTTCAATTAATCTCATAATTGATTTTCGTTTTCTTTCTTCATTTTTTTGTATATGGACAACACATTTGTATAGATCTTTTTTTTCTATTAGTCTGCTTAACCACTTAAGCCCTATTTTATTTGTTTTTTTCTTTTCGTACAACGGAGGGTCAGAGTCCCGCAAAAATAGGTAAAATCGCCAATCTACAAGCTCACGTGTTGCTTCAGAAGAACACATCATGAGCTTGTAGATCTGCTATTTTTGCAATTACATTTAAAACATGTTTTAAATATATATACATTATAATTAAAAAAATATGTTTGATCAAAATACATTTGATCAATAGCTCGATTAACTGTTGCAACCCTATTTGATATCGCTTCGCACAAATAAACTTTAATTGATAGAGTTTCACAAGCAGCAGTAAGACACGTCACTGTCTCACTCAGATTTTTGAGCCGTGTATCTACAAAGAATGATGCACGCACAGGAGTGGGTTATAAGGAAATAAACAAACATACATAATAAAATGTGGAGAAAAAACTACTACCACGCCAAAGTCCAAGTTCTGTTCGATCCAATCCTGTCCATCCTTGAACTCCTCGTGAAGACCCATGATATATAGGCTGTCCAGGGCATCCACTATGGTGGCACCCAGCTGGGAATTACCTGCAGAAAACACACACCACAGACAACACACAGTGATTATTTTCGTAGTGATTATTCTATCGATTCGTTTTTCGATTAATCGAATACTCGAGAAGCATGTGTTTTATTAGTACGAGAGCATGTGGGCGGAGCTGAGCGCGGGGGGGGGGGGGGGGGGGGGGGGGGGAATGCTGCTGCACGCTACAGGGGGCTGTTGCCGCAACCGCTCTCCGCTCATGTTGTAGAAAAGGTCTCATTCATCATCCAACAGGTTTGTGTTTTGCAATCACTGAATGTTTTGCATTAACCACTAATACGCCTGATTTATACTTTGGCTATTTGAAAATAGTTTGTACATCCGCTATTTAAAAAAATCTGCTAATTAGGGAAAAAAAGTCTAAATGTTTACCTATAATGACATGCCCAAAATAGGTCAAAAGAGTGGGTTGCGCACATCCAGTTTGTTGCTGGTGCTGGACACAAAATGACAGTTTAAAAGAATAAAAGTCAGCACAACAGCATTGCTCCTCACGTGTTTCGTTGACTTAAAACACAGGGTACACAACGCCACAGTTGGCCTTCATCAGGTCAGGCCCAAAATAGGAACACCAGTGTGAAAGTGGAAAGAAACACGTTTTGTTCTATGTCTCATCGTGAGATGTGACAAAGACTATGATTAAGTACATTTTTACCATGACCTTCGTAACCAAAATAAAAAGTTAATCTCTTCGAAGGAGTCTAATGATCCTTCCCACCAAGTTTCATGATAATTCACCCATTTGTTTTCCATTTTGATCTTGGCTGTGACTATGACCTTTTCAACCCAAAAGGAAATCATCTCTTCAGGGCAGCCTACTGATCACTCCCATACTAATCTCTCAAGAACAGATTCAGACGCTCTGCTACTCAAATGCAAAAGTGAAAAACGCTGGGGGCGCTGTTTTTCCTTTTTATTTGACGATGGGTTCCCAGATTGATCCCATACAGACAGACAGACAGACAGAAATTGAACTTAATGACGTAATTTGACGGCAAAGGACATCACCTGACTTGATTTCGACAAGGAATCCAGCACATCAATCCTCATCATTCTGTCTCTCTGTTCCTGAGATATGACCTATTATATCATTTTTAACTTGACCTTGATTATGACCAAGGCCCAAAAAGGTAACCACCCGAGGTCCTCATTCTTAAAAAAAAAAAAAAAAAATAGCAAATCTATTTTCAGAATCTTTGATCAGCTCTCTCTTTGTCATATGACAAAAGTATAATAGAGTAGGGTTTGTGGATCAATAAAAATAAAACTTCTGTCGGGTGAAACCTCTGTCCAAAAACAGTTACTTCAAATTCAAAAATAGCAAAAGCAGCAGATCTATAAGCTCAAAGCGCGTCACTTCACGCAGCGTTTCGAGCTTGTAGATCTGCTACTTTTGCTGCCGTTGTGTGATGCTGAAGTATGATCAAGTAGGACATTAATTTACGGGGAAAAAAACACAACAAGAGGTTTCTACCCCGACAGCGACAAAAATAAACATCGGGGCAGCCTACTGATCATTCCCACCAGGTTTCATGAAAATCCAATCATCCATCGTACACAGACGACACATAGACAGGAGCCTTTACAATCCTCAGCCACACACACACACACACACACACACACACACACACACACACACACACACACACAGCTGCAGACAGGGTAATGAGGTATTATTATGACATACTAAAATGTCTGACTGGTACTGATTTCAGTTTAGATACTCTTTTGAGTAATGGGCCCAGGAGGAAAGGTATAAGAGTCTTAGCATTCTAATGGCACCACCACGGTTACTTTGAAGTGATCTGTGGTCTATGGGAGTATGTACAATCAATACCAAAAGGAGGAGGAATCAATCAATTGTGGAGCCCGAAATACCAGCGTCTTCAGCGTGATAGCGAGTTTTGAGTAGATGTTGGTATATCCTGTGCGAGGTGTGTAATATAAACCGCCGACCAGAGGGAGGTGATGTTAACAGCTTGAATTAAACACAGGTATTGCCTTAGTTACTGGCAAACCGTTCAGGAGTTGGCCTAAAATACTCTCTCTTCTTCTATTTCTTTCATCAGTGTGTGTGTGTGTGTGTGTGTGTGTGTGTGTGTGTGTGTGTGTGTGTGTGTGTGTGTGTGTGTGTGTGTGTGTGTGTGTGTGTGTGTGCGCGCGCGCGCGTGCAAGTGCAAGTGCGTCTCCCCTTGCACATGATACTGTTGGTCTCACTTAGCCACTTTCTCAGTGTCGCACACACACTGTGCCCTTTCTCTTTCACAGAGAAGACCATGCACACTTACTGTAACACGCACGCACACACACACACACACACACACATGCACGCACACGCACAGAGTGTACTTTACAGTGAAGGGGGAGGAGGAGGAGGGTAGAAGACAGTGGTGTTGTGGCCTGCTTCATTAAATCACCACGGACAGCCAAATCACTGCCTCCCTCCCTCCCTCCTCCCATCCACTGTTCTCAATGACACTGCAGGCCGGCAGGGAGAGAGAGAGAGTGAGAAAAAGAGAGAGAGAGGAGAGTGTGAGAGTGAGAGTGAGAGTGAGAGTGAGAGAGAGAGAGAGAGAGAAAAATACAGAGAGGATAAAAGGTAGAGGGAGTCCAACTGTGTAGCAAAGGGAGGAGAGGGGGGGGGGGTGATAGAGAGATGAAAGTGGAAGAGAACACATGAGGAAGAACAAGAGGAAGAGAGCAAAGTGAAGAGAGATGTAGATAGAAACGTACAGGGAGAGAGGGAGACGAGAGAGAGAGAGCGAGGGGGTAGAGAGAGAGAGTAGGAAGTGGACAGAAAAAGAGACAGAACAGAGAGATAAAGACATTGAGAGAAGAAATAAAAATGGAGATAAAAAATGAAAGAGGGGAGATGGGGTGTTGCAGTGGGAGGCGTGGCGGGAGAGAGAGAGGACTCACGGCATCGATGGAGGGAGGATGAGAGAGAGAGAGAGTTACAACAAAATGGATGATGTGATAAACAGAGCATAGATTGTGCCGAGGACTGTGTTATTGGTCTGAAACTGCTAAGTTGGTTTTAACTACCAGAAGTGGTTCACACACTTCACCGAAACAGCGGCTGTCTGACAACTTCTGTTTGATCTTTACCTTCAATATTTTATCCTCCTATCACGCAGATTACCCTGATCGATACGTCCACCCTCGCAGAGAGCCCGGAGAACGCAATCGATCCGGTGGGGGGTGGGGGGGGGGATATCGACTCCCATCTCTCTCGGCGAAAAGAAATCACGTCGCTTCGGAAGATGGATGTCCACGCAGCGCTCGAGTGCAGGGTTCTCTCGACTCAATCCTTTTCGTGGACGTGGCCAAGTAGTGCTGTTTTTAAGTTAAGTGCTAAAAGTTTCATTGAGCTCTTCTCTCTCCCGAGGCCCTCAAAAACCCAAAAAGAAACTATAGGGTCTACTTCCTTTCAGAAGTCAAAGTAAATCCTAATGGTGATCTACTGTTGGCTGCACTTAATGATGTATTGCTCCTTTTAAAAACACAGCTCTTGGCTTCTATAGAACAACAGCAAATGTCACTAACCCTCTTTGGCTACCGGAGCTTTTTTGGAGTTGCGTTCACAACCCCCCCCCCCCGGGGCCTGCTGCTCTTTTGAATACCACAACACTTTGATAGTGGATCCTGGGCTTTGGATCAGCATTAGACATTCTGTTGATGCTGCTCCATCTGAATGGCAGCCAAGTGGAAAAAGGGAAAATACCCCTCCAGGCTTAAAGAATTCAGACATCTTGTTTCTTCCCTTTCGCCTCGGGACGGTCCAACCAAAAGCTGTGTGAGACACGAGAGCCGTGTTCTCCCAGAAACTTGTAGAAGGAGGGAAGGGAGGCTTGTGTGTCCGTGATGTCATGAAGTCACGTGGCCAATGAATGAACGGGGATACTTGCTGTATTCACAATCATGACGCTCAAATCAGTGGGCATCATGAATACCATCAACTGATAACCTTTTCCCAACAAAAGTAGGGCGTATATGCAGGTATTTTTTAAAAAATGGCCTTTGACTCTTTTCCCACTGTCAGTAGACGAGAGTGCCTTTTTGGTTTTCTTGGTTTGCCAGATCACAAAACCCACTACAGGAACTACTGTATATCCATCCATTACACATAAAAGCATGACAGTCATGTTATTAATCGCAATGTTCCGTTGCCAGATATGAGTGCGCTCCTAGAATAACTGAGTTTGTGAAGTGCCTGCAAGTAGCACACACACACACACACACACACACACACACACACACACACACACACACACACACACACACACACACACACACACACACACACACACACACACACACACACACACACACACACACACACACACACACACACACACACCCCTTGCTCTCAAGAGGCAATATGCAATTACAACTAGCAAATATTAAAGCTGCTGAAATTTATTTGGTGGGTGGGCACTGGGCATTGCTTGTTATAATAGAGGTTCTGATTACAAAAATGTTTGAATTACTTTTACTTTGGATTTAAAAGATGCATGTCGACCCACATGTCTTGTTTCCATCATTGCCGAGTGGAGCTGGAGCTAATAAATACCTGCGACTACTGCGGAGTCATTTGTTCCAGGAATGAATGCCGAATGACCTTTCCCACTAAAGACAAAAGCCAGGTGTTAGTGTTTTTTTTTGTCCAGTGTGGGACAGGGGCTTAACCACTTAAAACCCCAGCATCCGTATTGTGTCGCGTTGTGAGCTTGCCGTTCGGCTATTTTCAGCGAAAGCCTCCCCCACAATAAACAGAAAAGAGAAAAGACACAAATATAGGACCCACCCACTAACGGTTGTCACAGTTCCCCAATAATACTACTGACTGTACTAAAGGCATAAAGAACATAGCTCTTCTACGCTCAACTTCAGCAGTGTTTCCCCTGATAAATCCCACCTCGGATTCTTTTCCCCCCGTCAAAACAAATACATCCACTGCTGGACCACCACCTCCTCAGCCTCTCAATCTAGGTCTTTGTGCAGAAGCCGCGCCGTTATTATCACCGTGGACAGTGGGCTCTAAATCACTCTAAAAATACACCGCGGCCGGGCAGATGGGGCAGAGAGCTCCATGCCCCTGGTGGCTTGCCTTAACACGGACAGATTGGTCCAACTGTTGGTGGAGCTGTGGACCCTGGGAGACGGCCATATGACCCTCCCCGTCTGTCACTCTCGCTATAGCTGAAGACACCCAGCCACGTGCCGCAGAAAGACAGTACTCCTACAGGGGCCATTATTTTACACTTTGGCTGGTCAAAAATAGCAGATATACAAGCTCATAGCGCGGCACTAAGTGCCGCGCTATGAGCTTGTAGATCTGCTATTTTTGAAAAATCTTAAAAAATGTGTGCAAATCTATGAATATATATTTTTTTACGGGAACATTTTTGACTCAAATCTTTGTTTCCGGGGGTCCCTGTAACTAAATATTTTCAAACGGAGGTCCGCGGCCAAATACAGTACATATAATTTTGGGGGTCCTTGACTTGAAAAAGTTTGAGAACCACTGATATACTGTAGCACTGATGGTTTGTAAATGCGTGTTAATGGGTTAAAACGCAATGTTAAAAGTGAATTCTTCATGGTACATTTCTTGCTAGAGGGAGATGAACAGGTGAAAAAGCAACATAAGATGTCTTTATTTTGTATTATAAATGGGTCTCCAAGTAGTGTTTTACAAGGTACATTTATGAGTAACCTGCAATAAGCATATTAATGTAACAGATTTCTCAGTGCAGTTCACCATATGGCATGCCTCTTTGCACAATACAACAAGGGATTTGACTCAGTACGGCGGGTGAATTTTAAAAGAAAAGACAAGCGGCACACATGTTGCCGTTTGTCACAGACACACATGTCTTCATATATTTATTATATAAATATGTTTTTGTTTGTATAAAAAACAATATAACAGTACAGTTCAAGGAAAAGCTTTGAGTGGGGGGAATCATAGCCGCAAACAGATTGCCTAGCATGTTGCTGCTTCGCGCTGCGTTTCGAGCTGGTGGATCTGCTACTTTTGATACTTTTGTGTGATGCTGTAGTAATATGATCAAGTAGGGAGTTAATTTACGCAAAAAAAGAATATGCCTGACAGCGACGATATTATAGAATACGTAGAAATGTTGGGCATCTGATATTATGGTATTTGTTTGATGTCTGAATTTTGTATTGTTTCCGCGTCAGCACAGTATAAAATATACCAGTTTTGGGATTGCTTCTGTGAATTGCGTGAAAGTGTTACATAAAAAAAAATTAAATACAAAAAAACACTACAGGCTCTAATCGTACCTGCCAAGTCTCTCTGAACGCCCGTGAAAACCCCGGAGGTGTGTCTGTACATGAATAAAGTGATTCTGAAAGTTAGAGCAGAGCCTCGGGAGACAAGTTCCCTTAACTCATATTTATAGCCCCGGTTCAGCCCTCCTCCCAACATTTCACCTTTTTTCTCTCCTCGGTAATAGCTTATTAGCTCACACCTCTTGGCAAGATTAATCGGCTTCTGCTAATTTGCAACCGGGGCTGAGCAAGCGTACCGTGAAATTTGCCGTTCATTTTGTTTCCCCAGATTCAAGGCTCTAGACACCCCCCCCCTCCCCCTCCGCACCCTCCCCCTGGAAAATTAGGCTTTGGATTTTTCCACATCATCCCACGTTCACGTGGTCATTCCTTCCCTTCTAGTCCCTCTCTCTCCCGATCCCTTCTTGTAATTGGCCCATAGCACTTGCCCTAGCCTTGACGACCATGCAGTCTTATGCAAAGGTTAAAATGGAATTTAGATAGCTTGTTATTTATACAGATGCCAGGTTCATTTGTTGACCTGGCATCCTATAGTCTGTATAGTTTCAATGTACATTATTATAATGTTTAGACTGATGCTACGTTCTTGGTTTACCTGAATCCTGATGACATGATCCTAGATTACTGAGGCACTACACTGTCTCATTGTACATGCATTTTATGCATTACCTTGTGTTTACCTGGCTTACTGTAAATCGCTCTAGATTAAGAGCCTGCGCTAAAATGCATGAATTGTAAATTGTACTTTGCGGCCTGTTTTGATTTCTGAACGTTTTTGCCTAATGACTTGAGATGCCCAAAAGTAGAAACACCAAGTTGAAAGTGGTTAAATCATTGGACCCCCTCCCCCCCAGATGGCCAAATACATATGAATGTTGGGGTCCTTTCCTTGAAAAAGTTTGAGAAGCGCTGGGTTAAATACAATATCTTCATAGCTTTCTTTCTTTTTTTATCACAAACTCCCCCACCCCCCTCCCCTCCGTGTGTGTCAGACGTTCCCAAGTTGCTAATCCTCGATATCTAGCTAATCTGTTGAAAATAGCTTTCTAATCTACGCCGTCCTTTTTATCAGCGCTGTCCTCAGTCCCTCACACAGCCGCCCTTTTATCATTGCTTTCTACACACACCCCTACCCCCCTATCTCTGTGTCAGTCTTGCCATCAATACGTCGAGTCCCCCCCCCCCCTCACCTCTCCCCCATCAGCCAGAGTGGTGTGTGTGTGTGCGTAGCCTTTCAAACGGCGCCAAATCGTATCAAATGAGGCTGAATTGGCTGTTTGCGGCAGGTAGGTGTATGGGTGCCAGCCGCTGCTTATCTGAGACAAATTGGCTGGGATTATTTATTCAGGGAATTATCACCAGACAAACGCGCACACCTACACACACACACACACACACACACACACACACACACACACACACACACACACACACACAAATGCGTTTCCCTCTCAATCCAATTTGCGCACAAACACGTTTTCATTTCCCCTAGATCCAACTGTGTGTACACGGCACAAAGTCGTTTCCTCTTTCCCTTGCACACAAAAACATCACAGACACATACACACTCCTTCTGATCCATCTTATACACGTGCGCACGCTTTCTTTTTTTCCTCTCTTTTTTCCCCTCTGTTCTTGTGTGATCCGACTCTCTCACACACACACACACACACACACACACACACACACACACACGTGAGGTGACAGAGTGCTGCTATGAATCTACAGGCAGGCCAACGTGATGACACCATTATTCACTCGGCGGTCTCTCTGTCTTGTAAGCTGCCAGCTCCGGAACATAGGAGGAGATGGAGAGCTAAGGTGTGTGTGTGTGTGTGTGTGTATGTGTGTGTGTGTGTGTGTGTAGTTGTGTGAACATTTGCAGCACTCAACAGGATCAGGCAGAGAGACCTTGACTAGAAAGGACTAAGGAGGCTTTGTGGCAGAAAACGACACTGAACTCCTACACCAAACTTCCCTCTAAGGCCTTATTTTTACTCCGTCGCACGTCCAAAGTAGCTGATCTACAAACTCACAACGTGAAGCAGATGTGACACGTTGTGAGCTTGTGGAACGACTATTGCACTTTAAAAGTAAAAGTACGAATCACCTCGCTCCCTCTCTCATAACCACACCAAACAGAAACAAATATTTTGTGACTTTTGTTATGCAGAAACTCTGTTTCCATCATCTTTTATCATAATAACACAGAGATGAAAACGTAGGTAAAGACGCTTCTACCTTATTTACATTTGCTACTTCTCCCTCCCTGTACACCCACTAAAACACTATGCCTCAGATCCACACTGTAGCCGGACAAACAGAGACACATCGGCGCAGCTCTTACAGAGCCATGCCATTAAAAAAATGGTTGTCTGACCAGACCACAGGTCACTTCTGGGGCCCGTTCCCAGTTATCCAGCACCCCCCCCCCCCCAGTTTGGCAGCAGATTCGTTTGATGGTTTGGTATTCTCCCCCCTCTGTACAACAGGAAGAAAGGAAATGGAAAATGGAAAGCAGTGCAGCATTTTATGCTAATGTACAAGGTGTACTTCTGCGACTCCGTTTTCCCCACTCGCATCCAAAGACCTTTGATTCTACCGACAGACAGACAACTATTGAGATTGATTATCTTCTTACAGATTATTATTGTCGATTACTTTTTCAATGAATCACATTATGGAGATATTTGAGAATTATTGTATATCGTTGCAGTCGAGCAGAAACCTCTTATCTCCATATTCTAACATTGCGTTTTTTCGTAAATGAATGCCCTACTTGATCATACTACAGCTTCACACAAAATGATCTAAAGTAGCAGATCTACAAGCTTGAAACACTGGACGAAGCGATGCGTTTTGAGCTTGTGGATCTGCTACTTTTGCTTTTCTTTTTTTTTATCCTTTTTATATGAATTAACGCAAACATTACTGATAGATTTTTATAATCGACCAAATCAATTAATCCGATTAACCCACAATGGCGTACAAAAAAAATCTAAAAATAGCTGATCTACAAGCTCACGATGTGTCGCATCACAATGCGTTGCGAGCTATAATCAATTAAATCAATTAGTTCAACTAAATGTTGCACCCCTAGAAGACACAATATAAGCGTGTCATGGAATGTCTGGAGAGTGCTTACTGTCCTGTGGTACACTTGTCTCCACTTGATTATGGCCTCAATTTGTTTTGTTGCACCCGTTAACCTTGTGTACCACGGTACAAGAGGTTAATGAGTAGGGGGCGCTCGGGTGGCGCAGCGGTAAGGGCCAGCCCACCACCACGGATGTTGTGGGTTCTAATCCACGGTGGTGTAGCCGGCTTTGTTGAGTGTCACTGTCTACACGAACACAATAGGCTTTATGCACAGCAGCCATATTGGAAAGAAATTGGGCCTCTTCTTACTTCCTTCACAGGTGTTACCAATGATACTAATGAAGGCTCTGTTCCATTCTGGTCAAACAGAGTCAGGGTGCTGATATTGTCTATGTTGGCTCACTAGAAATACTAGTGGGTCTCAAAGTGTGGTCCAGGGACCCTCATGGTTCCTTGAGAGGGTGTAACTCTGAGAGTGTACAAATGGAACCAAATGGACCATTTGGTTCCATTTGTACACTCTCAGAGTTATGGGGGTCCTTGAAATTAAAAAGTTTGAGAACCACTGTGCTACACTAAATGGAACAGAGCCTTCATTAGTGTCATTTGTAACACCTGTGAAGGAAGCAAGGAAGGGGCCCAATTTCTGTCCAATATGGCTGCTGTGCATAGAGCCTATTGGTTCGTGTTCGGGGGAGGCCTAAGCCAGGCGGGAGTAATCCTATGTGCTGGGCCTGCACCTGTCAGCAGGGAGTGTTGGGCGGGAGGAGCAGGACGAAGGCTCTACGCCCTCCCGGTGGGGGCTCCTCACTGGTAGGTGACTCAGTAGGTTTCAACAGCAGTGACAACACAGCAATGTGTGTGGGGAGGAATTAATTGGCATAATGACTACATTGGGGAGAAAAAGAGTATCAAAAGCAAAAACAAACAAAAAACATCCTCTGAGTAGGAATGCACCATGTAGTGTGGGTGGGCAACCACCGGGTGGTGCCTGAGCTTCTCTGGCATCATAACATGAGATCTACTGTATTTATCTATTCATATTGTCTCTGTCTGAATTCACTGAACTCTTCCGGTTTAAAGCGGCACTATGTAACCTTTTTTTAATGAATAAAATGGAATTCTGTCCAAGCTGTATGGCAGAGTATGTTAATACAATATAACTTATACAATTGGGGTGGTTGTATTTGATCTCCCTGCTCTTCTATTGAGACATTTGTGTCAAATTGTCAGATTGTGTCAAGGGTCATGTCTCACCTAGACACAGGATCTGACATGAATTTTGATGGTCAAGATTCAATTTATCCCCTGAGCAAGCAGGCAGGCTCTAGTAGCTCAATGGTAAAAAAATATCAGCACAAACCAGGTTCAAATCACTGGTAGAAGAGGAAAGTCACACGGTGCTTTAATTATTTAATATTTGGGCAAACTTGGCAGTAAACCACTCAATTTGTGTCAGGTATTCCTGTACCGTTCCTTTTGAGTGAAAGAGAGCTAAAACTGTTAGCTTTTCTTGTATTTCCTTCTGATTTGTTCTTCATGAAACCAAAAAATATTATGGCTTTAGAACAGAACACACAGGCTTTGAACCAAGGAGGACTAATTGCTTTCTGGAGTCTCCTGTGTGGCTGTCAGGCAGCCTTTAATGACACCCAGTTTGTGTTCCTTTTAAACATACCAGGCCTACTCAGATTAACATATCCAGAGCAAAATAAATTATTTTAAGTAAATTAGCCTAGCCTTGCATGGTTGAGGTATAAATAGGGAAAGAGTTCTGAGGAACCCAGGCAGGCACAGTTTCCTTGGGGGGAATAGTGAAAGTCGGTCAATCAAGATGCAACGTGTTTGGAGGGTTGTGCGGGGGGGTACTTTTTCATGCACTCCACGGCTTGGCACCGTCCAGGGGAAAAGGTCAGGAAATCCAGTACGGTATGCCCTCAAATCCCTGTAAGCACAGAGCCTTGATTACGTCAATTGATCGGTGCCAACGCAATCATGTCTCGCACCGAGAACTGTGAAATTAAGTGGAGGGGGGGGGGGGGGGGGGGTTCAGAAGTAAAAGCCTGGATTTTGAGGCAGTGCTTCTCAATCCGAATGGACCCTTACAGGTCTGTAACTCCATTTGTACACTCTCAGAGTTACGGGGGTCTGTGGCTTAATGCATACCAAAGTGAAGGAAGGCTTCTACACTTATTAACTTTCTTTTGTACTCTAGTCATACAGCTACATGTTTCTTCATCTCTTAAATCATTGGTTCTTAAACCTTTTCATGCCATTGTAGATCGGCTATTTTCAAATGGCCGAAATGTATATAGGGCTGAAGTGATTGTATGTGTTGTAACTAGTAACTAAAGTGTTCAAATCACACTTTCCTAGCGTCTCTTCTCAGAACCTTCATTTCCCTGGATATGCGGTTAACAGTGGAGAGTTCAGCTCGTGGTGGTGTGTGGCTGGGTGTAAACGTCAGCAGCTCTCTGGAAGCACGAGAGAGGTTCACTGATGTGCGTGTCATGTTTGTCAACGCTGCAGCAGCTGACTTACAGGGTTCATCTGCTGTACTGTATACTCACATGTATGATGATAGCTTCATAACACAGTGGCAGAATAAACACCTGCTCAGCACAAGTTACTATTTTTTCTTTTTTACCAAATATCTTGTCTGGATCTGAAGATTACAGATGTATGCCAATGGTCACTGGGTTAATCAGGACTCTTGACTAGGCTATGTCTCTAGTCTGTACAGATGCAGATCATTGTTCACCAAAACAAATGGTAGTGGACGTTAATGACACTGGATTCTTCAACGTCACGGAATGTGTACATTCATGCATGTTTCGCAAACAAAATTGAGTTTCTGTACCAGGACCATTAGTCCTGTGGATTTCAGGGCTAGGGAACAGCAACAATGGCATCTACTCAATTATGGAGAACATACCTGTGTTGCTTTGAGAAAGCCGTCGCCTATATTTATTAAAGCATTTGACAGAGCAACTTTCACTTAGGAATATCTGGTAACTGCAACGTGTTGTGAGCTTGTAGATGCCGCTATTTTCAAAATGTTTGCATGACACTGTTGTGCGAAGCGGTATAAAATAACACTTAAGTGGATAATCCATTTGTTGGTGGATTAAGTAAGTAAATGAATGTCTTTTTCTTTTAATTTTTATTGTAGGGGGGGGGGTTCAGCCTTTATCTGGATAGTGCAGTGAAGTGTGACAGGAAACGGGGAGAGACACGCAGAAAAGGCCATTGGGCTCGGCACGACTCGCTGTCAGGCTGCATTAGAGCCCATATGTTTTTTTTTTTTACCCGCTTCTCTGACTATTCTATTAATCGAAAAAGTAATGGCTAGAATAATCGCTAGGAAGATGGTCGATAGTTGCATCTCTATTCCAAATAACTGGTCTCCTGGTACTGCTGGTTTCCTAATGGCACTGACCTTTCGTCCCACTCCTAGCCAGTGCCAGATTAAACCAATAAAATGGCAAGGACACCAGGTCCCTCATTCAGCAACACAGCCATAGAACATGTTCGAAATGAACCCCGTTCAACAATTTTAATTTACTATTTTAATTTACTGAAAGAAGACGCAAGATAATTGGCATTCATCAAATTTGCACACCAAATAATGTGACTTGGTAGACGGCACACATTCTAAAACGAGCCTCATTAACATGAAGAAACGGCCCCAAATAGAAATAACCATTCATAGTGTATCAAGCATTCACTTTAATTGCTGCTGGATATCGTATCTGCGTTTCGAGCTTGCGGATCTGCTACTTTTGAAGCTTTTGTGTGTGACACTGTAGTGTCATTAAAGTAGGGCTTTAATTTACGAAAAAACACAAAAAGAATATGGAGATGGGAGGTTTCTGCCCGACAGCGAGACAGTAGGGCCTCATACAGTATATCCACACGTCACTCATCATAATGTCCACATTTCTTTTGTATTGAACTTGGTATGAAACATCAGCAGTGAGCCTTTCTTTAATGAGAGCTTCCTCCAGCTACACAGTAAAATCCTCAGTGGGAGTATACATCTCTCAGAGTACAAATGGTCCATTTGGTTCCATTTGGTTCCATTTGTACACTCACGAGTACATTAACACTCAGGATTTCACAGTGTATCCGCTAAAAATAGCTTCCACAAATGTGAAGCAAATGCACACTGGAAACTTGATCAATCCCCGTTTAAGTCGGATATGCTGACAGGACTCCCGTTATTGACTAACATTTTTACACAATGTACAGTCAGCACAGTTGAAAATGGCGAATAACCTGTTGTAAAAAGTATGGATTTTAATGTGCGAACAATATTTATACAGTTCATATCATAATCCGGTAGTCAGCTTTTATTTCTGATGAACTTGAGAAATTATTTAATGACTCATTCAATAACCCTTTTGAATGCAATCAGTCCAACTTTATACTTGGTCTTAAGGCACAGTATATTTCATTATTCTTATTTCTTTGCAAAATGATTATGATTTTGAATTGATTTAATTAAGTTCTGCATATTTGTGTTTCAATTAGTGTTATGTAAATGTTACTTGGATCTATTTTTAGTGGTGTCTTGGCAAGCAAGAAAATAAAAACATTGTGTGGGAGCATATTAGACGTCAGTTAAGCAGAAATGTGCATGAGTGTCATCATCCTGTTCTACAATCCTCTCATTTGGTTGAATATGCTAGTCTCTTCTCCATATGGTGGATTTATATTTCTCCTGTTGTACCACCAGATGCTGTGCTTTAATATACACACTTTCCTCAGTACAGTAAAGTGCAACATGATAAATGTCCTACAGTACTTTGATTAGAAATGATAGTACATCAGAAATGGTTTACAGAAACCCCCAGGGGCTTGACCCCATTTTGGTCTATTGTACTCAATTCATCAGTAATACATAATACATAGAAAACATACAAAAACATAGATAAATGAGGGCCCTGGTGAATTGAAAAAACCTTCCTTGAAAGCCCCTTTTTTAAAGTTTGAGGGTCCCTTTGCCAGGATTGTCCCATACAAAATGTTCAGATGATCATATCTGAGTATAAACTTTACATGACGGCACTGCAGATGTTTGAAGAGCACCCATGACTGAGGGAGAAGCAAACAGGCTTCCCTGGGTTTTCAACTTCAGCTGTGTTCATCTTATAAGTTATCTCAGTTTCTTACAGTATGTGTAATCGCAGGGGATTAGGATCTTCTAGTGCATTTAATCTAGATTACCAGCACACTAGGAAATCCATAGCTACACAGTTAAATCCTCAAGTCAATTGCCACTAAGGATTTTTACAGTGTAAGTCTTTGAGAAATCATATGTTTCAGTTTTTTTTGTCTGCCTACAGCCTCGTTGTGGGAAGTTGTTTTGTAGTGGTGCTGTGCTGATGTTGGACCCAGCTCTGGAGAATTCTAATCTACCCTTGAAGAGGGGAGAATGTTCCACCTCTGCCCCGACCACGTCATGGCCCTGCTCACTTCCTCATGAAATGACATCACAGGCCGCACACTGGGAAGCAAGGGGTTGTGGGTAATGGAAGGGACTGAGGTAAAAGCAGTGGTGGAAAGCAATGAAGCACATTTACTCAAGCACTGTACCTTCAGTACAATTTTGAGGTATTTCCCATTTTCAGTATTTTTAGTTCTACTCCACTGCATCTCACAGGCAAATATTATACCTTTACTCCACTACAATTATTTTTAAACTTTAGTTACTAGTTACGTTGTAGATTTTGATTATTATTACAAAACATACATTAACCACTTCAGCCCTATATACATTTCGGAAATAGGCTACAAGCCGACAAGCTCACAATGCGTCGCGATGCGACGCATTGTGAGCTTTTTTTTTATTCCGGACTTTTACTTGTAACAGAGTATTTCTACATTGCCGTATTGATACTTTTACTTAAGTGAAAAATGTGAGAACTTTTTCCACCACTGGGTAAAAGTGACATACAGTAAGAAAGGACACCCGGTCTTCCTTTCACTCCACCATCACCACGGGACGGCTCACATTAACCTGCTTTCCAACCTACTGTACAGGCGCTGACAGCACTAGCCAAACACTTACTCATTATTCATGACACCCTGTTTGTCTCGTAATGAGATCAGATTACTGTGATAGCGTGTTGTGCATCCTCTTGCCCGAAGGAGATGGTTATACAACGTGGCAGCTTTACGGCTTTCAATTGAGCAAATGGACACTCTTCCATGTCGGCCTCATATGTGCACCACGTCACCTTTTCAATAAGTAACAATAACAGGCTTACGTTTAGATTGAGCACCATGTACTGTATACAGTATATTTAATGTTTAACCACATGAACCCTAGCATCCCTAGGCTGGGGCAAACATATAAAATAACCAAGCCTCAAGCTCACAATGTGCAAAAAGATGCTCGGCACCGGCAGAAGACAGGGCCATTGGTGTTGAGGGCAAAAGGGAACAGACCTAGTAAAGTCCTGGGGGATCCCTGTCAACTACGTTAACAGTGATTAGTCCATGCTCCTTTTGTTGTTTTTCTCTGAGGCTCAATCTGTTCCAAGGCCAGTCAGGAAAGATACTTAACACAATTATTTTTAGTCTTTTCTAAAAACCAAACAAGCTTTATCACAACATCTTAACTGACACAGAACCATGTGTACTTCATAACCTGTAGCGTTAACAAAAAGTTGGAATGAGGACAACAAGACTTTACCCCTCACCGGAAGGTTTGGCTAGATATAGATATACAGTCATTCCTGTTGTCAAGGTAACACATTCACCTCTCAGAGCACCTGTATCAGTGTTTATTTTTCACTCTACTCAAGAGTGCACCAGCCAAACTTCCTGATTTACAAAGAGCTTTGTGTTGAAAGGAGCCGTTTTTATACACATCATATCATTCTGGAAGGGCTTCACCGTGCAGTGACTCGTGAATGTGAAACTCATTATTGAAAAGTAGTCGGTGCATTTCTTTTTCATACCCTTTACCAAAGGGTAAACATCCAGGAAAACAAGTTTCCAAGCACTTCTTTTAAGGGTTGGTGGCAGCTAGGGTTGGTTTAAGTTGTCCCTTAGCAGCATTAAACACAGCTTTGATCTCCATCCTGTTGATAATCGATTGATACACAGAAGGTTAAGCTGTATTAAGCTACCAGCACTCTGTTACTATACCTCCATACTCTCACTAAACCCTGGTTCTCTCTCTCCCCCTCGTTTTCGCTCTCTCATAAAAAAACACTAGTCTGTTGTGCAGGACACTATGCTAGCCCCTAAAGTCAGAAGGCTCTTGCTTGCCGCTTACAACATCATTTAGTTTGTTTGTTGTTGCCTTTTACTCGGCATCTAGGTCATGCCTTCATATGATACAGGCTCCCCCAGGGCAAGGAACAGGGGCAATGCATCCTGGGAAAATCCCACGAAAGGGTTTGCGAGAGACGCCACCATGGAAACAGGCCCATGGGGAGAGGAGAGGAGAGGGCCGATGATCTCACACGCAGCGGGAAATAAAAGAACGAGAGAAAGCTGGGGAGACACAGACCGAAATAGAGGGAGAGGGAAAGCGCAACAGACCAGTGGTGTAAAGTAACTAAGTACGTTTACTCAAGTACTGTACTGTAATTTTGAGGTATTTTTCACATTACTGGAGTATTTCCAATTGTCAGAGCTTTTACTTCTACTCCACTACATCTCAGAGGCAAATATTCTACTTTTAATCCACTACAATTATTTAAAAACGTTAGTTACTAGTTACTTTGTAGATTTTGATTATTATTATTACAAAACATACATTAACCACTTCAACCCTATACATTTCGGCCATTTGAAAATAGCCGATCTACAAGCTCACAATGCGTCGCAATGCGACACATTGTGACAAACTGTGAGTACAAACTGTGAGTACTTTTTCCACCACTGGAAAAAAAAGAACGAGAGAAACGTGGGGAGAGACAGACCGAAATAGAGGGAGAGCTCAACAGACAGAGAGAGACAGGCTTCAGGGCTGAGTAGGGAATGAGGAGGCGTTTAAACCAGCTGATTCACAACGAAGGGGGCAGATCACTGGAGTCAGGTGCATCCCAGAGCTGACATGAGAGGAGGTGAAGGAGATAGAAAATGACACTATGAGAGGAGCGCGAGATGGGGCGAGATGGGGGGAATTAAACCACTTAATTTTCTGTTATTGTGGGGAAAGATTTTGCTGAAAATAGCTGATCGACAAGCTCACAACGCAGCGTGTGAGCTTGTCGATCTGCTGTTTTCAGCGAAAGCTTTCCCCACAATACCGGATAAAGCCGGATTTATACTTATAGTTGCACGCCGGTGTCGCGTGCCGAAAATAGCCGATCTACAAGCTCACAATGCTTCGGAACAACAGCGCATTGTGAGACCGTGGCAATGAAACGCTTTCATTGGTGAGTGAAAAAGACCACAAGGGGACTGTAAAGAAATCTCATTCATGAAGTAGGAGAGGAGAATGCAAATGATCCCTCAGTGTAGACCATGTGCATAAATACTGTATTATGAGGTCTGGTGAGCGAGTCTCGAATCAAACAGACTTCTCGTGAAGTACACTGTAGAAGTGCAGCAAACAATAGGGGAGGCGGGTAAAGGCTTTGACCCATCGCGTTCTCATTCCGAGTTGAGTTCAAGACCGCTACTCTCCGTGGGCTCAACCTGTGACAGAACATTTTGTTTAAGCCACACGTTTTCTCTGCTCCGCCACTTGGATGATTGAAAAAGACAGAGTCCCTTTTAACTGTCTCCAGTTAAAAGGAGTTCTGGCCCAATAAAGCCACTTCCCTTTGTGGGCTTCCCTTTTAGTTGAAGGGTAAAGCCCTGACGGTCCAATCTATGCCATATGAAGGGATCTGTCCTCCTTGGACCCCCGTGGCGCACATAAGACCTTGATGAAGCTTAAACTCCCCTGGGGGGGCTTTTCTCTTCCCCCTCCTCCATATTCATAACCTCCCCCCAAAGACACACCCACACACACACCCTTCCCTATTGAAATGAAAACAAAAAGTCCTCTCGCAAAAGAAACCCAGAAATTGCGTTCCCCAGGTGTTTAATATCCCCTTAATGAAGGATGATTTCCCCGGGTTACGACGGCAGCGACGTGCCGCTCCGCTGAGGCGGCGGTGTCACGCTCGGCAGTCGGCGTGTTGGAAAAAAAAAAACGCCCCCTTTCTCAATTCGCCTGGCGTGTAATCGCAGATCAGCTAATACCTGCGGCGGCGGCGGGCGGCGAGGCCGCATGGGGAGGGGATGTTTCACCACCGGTGATAACTTCATAAAGACTGCCAGAGGAAGGAGCCTGACCCTATTTTCACGAGAGAGAGAGAGAGAGAGAGAGAGAGAGAGAGAGAGAGAGAGAGAGAGAGAGAGAAAGAGGGGGAGGCGGAGAGCAAGCGAGGGTGGGAGGGGGGTAGAGACGGAGATAAAGAAGTAACGACGAAGAGAGAAAGAGACAGACAGATGGAGAGAACGAGCAATAGGCAGAGAGAGAGAGAGAGAGAGCTCTGCTTGATAAGGCTGCTAGAAATGCCGGTATCGCATTCTCACTAAGTGCATGGAAAACTCCCAAGCCAATTTCCTGCACGCCGAAATGAGCAGACAACACTGATAACCCAGAACCTGCTAGCCATGGGCCTCGCTGGGGAAATTGTGCAGATATATAAGCGCTTATGTTTTCATTCGCGTCCACCCAGTCCTCGTGCCCGCGTGTGAGGCAAACGCACGAGTATGCTGTTGGCAGCACGTTCACTTCTTTTGCCCCGAAACGGCATCATGAATTTTTCATGCCGTGTTGCGTTGTAACCGTTCGCCTGTATGAGATCGTTATACCCGTCTCTTTAAGCTGATATGATCTGTAATTTGAAGGCCTGTTTTCTGTTTAAATACTTTTGTCCTTGTCTCATTGTATTTACGATGTAATCTAAAACCAGCCCGGCTTTAGCCCAGCGCCAGGCCTTTTAGAGGTAATTGGTTCATGTATATACCTAATTAGAGCGGGGTTGGCCACACGCTGAGTGCTTCTCATTATGGCTTTTGGACTTTGGGTTCCGTCCACTGGAAAGCGCTGCCAGAGAGTAATGCTAACTTAGCCTAGCCCCACTTAGCTTGTGAATGTTAACCTGTTCAATCCAGGGAACGCATCCATGTCATTTTAGATTTATTTGGCTATTCAAAAATAGCAGATATACAAGCTCATGAGCTTGTAGGTCTGCTATCTTTTTTTACTTCTGGGGGTCCCTGGAATCTTTTGAGATGGGGGGGGGGTTTCCGGGGACAAATACATATCATTTTGGGTGGTCCTTGACATGAAAAAAAAATTGAGAACCACTGATATTATAGCAACATCATTTTTTTTCTTTTCTTTTTTCCAAATAGGATTTAGAAGACATTTGTAGAATCCCCAGAAGCAAAGATTGGAGTTAAAAATATTCGCTTTAAAATATATATATATATATTCAAAGACTTAAAAGAAAAAAGGAGATCTACAAGCTATGAGCTTGTATATCGACTATTTTTGAATAGCCCAAAGTATAAAATAATGGTTATAGCTAAACATCTAAAATGACACAGTTATACGTTCCCAAATTGAATGGATTAACACTTCATACTAGTGAAGCCTTACTGTATGTAGCAGTAGTTAGTTAGTACATAGACATGTGGCTTCACATACATAAGGCCTGGTAACATGGCTCAACGAGCATTGATGCAACACAATAAACCAGCTTGGATTCACTCTTTAAGTCCCCTTAGCTTAGCCCCACTTTAACGTATAGGTACTAATGCTTTGTACTGGTGAAGTCATACAGTATGTAGCTATCACTACTATGGCTTCACTAGTACTAAGCATTATATTAGTATTAGCTGGTAAGGTGGCTCGATGAGTATTGATCCGACATAAAGCAGCTTCATGACATTTGGATTTGCACAAGCACATCTTATATCACACTATATCCATAATGGTCATAGTTTAGTGGGTAGATAAGCCATCTGGTAATCAGAAAGCCATCGTTTCGCCCCCCCGGTCTGCCCAGTATAATACAGTATGTCCCTGAGCAGGACACTTAAACCCCTAACAGCTTCCCCCTCGAGTGATTCATGCCGATCATCTTAGCACAGCCATCAGCTGGGTGAAGCTGAAACTGAATTCCCCCCGCAGGGTTAATAAAGGTTTTAACTTGCACCAGGACCTCCTGTTTCCCCTTTCAGCTCTTGGCTAAAGCCCTTCTTCCCTCTGCCCATGTTACCTTCGAATTAAACTTTAAACAGGGCTGCTGCTGCCAAATTGGACAGCAGGATACAGGGAGTGTGGCAGGAATGTGCATGAGGGCCTTTTGAATGCGGCAGGGGAAAGTTTCATGAAAAACGAGCTACCTTGTTTGCCGGTAACCCAGAGGCTTAGTTAGGACGTTTCTTTTTTTTCTTTTTTTCATGTGCCTTAACCCATTCAAACCGTGTAACCACTTCCATCCATATTTTATACTTTGGCAATTGTAGGTCTGCTATTTTTGAAAAATCTTGAACATTTGTGCAAATATTTGAATATATATATATTTTTAAAAGGGAACATTTTTGATTAAAATCTTTGCTTCTGGGGGTCCCTGGAACAAAATATTTTCAGATGGGAGTCCGCAGCTAAATACATATATTTAAAAAATAGCCAAAGAAATCTTAAAATGACACAGATGCGTTCCCGGTCTTAATGGGTTAAAGTAAGGAAGGAACAAAACAAAGCAAACAATAAAAAAACTCAGCTGTGCGTCTGCTGAGCAACGTCGCTACTGAATAATTGGAGGGGCCACTTTGGAGCCATTACCCACGATTCAGTTCTACATACCTCTCTGAAGCTGATAGTGTTTCTTCTATTCATATTGACACAATAACTAGCCCGTTCTGCGCTCGAGGGAGCTGCTGTATTTTCAGCTGATATGGCATGCATGGTGGCATCAGTAACGAGGAGCATCGCGCCACTCCGCCACCCCGTTCCCCTGCCGCCACGCTTGTTCCCGCTGATTGCGTGGACGTGAAAGCGCTCTGCGGTGGCAACTATTCATCATCCACAAGAGGTGTCAGAGCATTCCACCCACGTGGGGCAACCCCCAACAACACAGTGCACCATTTCTGACGAAGAAACCAGAGATAGTGTGTGTGTGTGGGGGGGGGGGGGGGGTGGAGATAAAATTGAAGAAATGACTGGTTACCGCTGTGCGTTGGTGTTTGATTGTAAGACATGATTCATGATAATAATGTTTATCAACAACCTTTGTTGTGCTATTAATATCAATATATTCCTTGCTGTACTGAAATTTAATACATGTAATAAATCCAAAAGTAGAGTACTCAATACTCAAAACCTGAACTCAAGTACAGTACTCAAGTAAATGTACTTCGTTACAGTCCACCACTGGTCGGGACCCATCTTTAGGTTGCGGACCCGTTTTTAGGGGTTACAAGTAAATACCCTTTATTTTATATACATTTTGCACCCCTAATTGGGAACAATTTCTTCAGAGATTTGTTTTCTAAAGAGGAACTCTCAAGTGCTCACTGTTTCCTTTTTTTGTACTGCAGAGTCGAGTGCATCATCATTATGTTTAAGTGGCATCAAAGCTCTGATCTCAAGCAATAGCCGAAGGTGAGTGCCACAGATCAAAGCCATAATGTTATTTACTACAGCAAATGACTTCAAGTGTTTTATTGCTTTTATACAATAACATTAAACATAGAGATATCAAGTATTGATGGAAAGTAGATTCAGCTCTCTCCCTCTCTCATACACAAACACACACACACACACACACACACACACACACACACACACACACACACACACACACACACAGTATGTTGCTAAGCAATTCCTAGCCTAACACATAGCTCTCGGCCCTTTGCTTGATCAGAACCCAACTGTTGTATAATATCGTCTGTCGGGTGGAAACTTCATATGTCCATAACTTTTCAGGATTAAAATTCAAAATTAGCAGATCTACAAGCTCAAAACGCGTCACTTCGCGCCACGCTACAAGCTTGCAGATCGGCTACTTTTGATGCTTTTGTGTGATGCTGTAGTACGATCAAGTAGCAATTTACGAAAATATGGAGATAAGAGGTTTCTGCCAGACAGCAACGATATACAATATCAAATGGAACCCTGTATCGCTTACTACTCTGACTAATCCTATGGGACGGGCAGACAGATGGACACACGTTTTTACCTGAATTACAGTCCATGGTGGAGGGTTAATAACATACAGACGGACAGGAGAGAGGGAGAGAGAGAGAAAGAAATATACACAGGTGGGTGGATGCCTCGATTGATACCGGCGATTGACCCAAGATATGACGACCATGCAGACATAATATCTTGGCCATGCATTCTCACATTTTGTTACTCACAGTAGGTTTGTTTTCTTGACCACAATGTTAAGATTGTAATTTAGATAGCATGTTATTTAAACAGATGCTAGGCTCATTGTTTACCTGGGGTCATACTGTATTTTAAATGTAGAGATTGTTCTTTTGATAGTATATTGCTTTGAATACTGTTACTGTAGGTTCTTGGGTTTTACTGGGATCCTATAGTTTATCGAGGCGTTTATTGACGCGCTACCCTGTCTCTCTGCACTCTAAAGTATGTGTTTACCTTGCTTATCGTAAGTAGCTCTGGATAACAGTGTCTGCTAAATGCCTAGATTGTCAATTGGATGAATGAATGGACTAACGGAGGCAGAAAGGAGGACAGAGACAGAAAGAAGGAAGGAGCAAACAAACAAAATGGACACAGCGGTGTGCTCTCTAAGCCCAGGCTGGAGACCAAATCAGTGTTGTAAACTGACCTGGGTTCCCCCGGGAGAGTCTTTCCAGTAAACAACATGGTGTGTTTAAAAGATCAGAGCCAGTGCTGTCCATCTACTATAAACAAGACCAGGTCAGCCAGCCTGTCTGTCTGCCAGCCTGTCTGTCTGTCCGTCCAGAGACTGCAGCAGCCTGGCCTGTGACTAACCTGTGACCCCTGTTCAGGTCAAATAATTTCCGGATGAATCGATGGATGCTGATGTCCCCGAAGACCATTTCCTCTAAGTATTATTATTGTTAGTGCACTGTGTGTGTGTGTGTGTGTGTGTGTGTGGGGGGGAGGGGGGCACATCAACATGAAGATGGATAGCAATGTCCACCTTCAGATTGACCGATCTGACCGCAGAGTACACCATTACCATGATCAAAAGGCTCGTGTAACACAATCTACATGACAGCCATGGAGTCAACATGCGTCCGTTCAAGCCTTATGATTTACACTTCGTCATGCGAAGTGGTCGTGCGCCCGAAAATAGCGCCGAGCTTGCAGAGCTTGCTATTTTCGGTGTGTAAAATTAAGCATTACCCAACTCTGGCTTCATCACACATCTCACTTATAAATATTGTCTCTGTCGGGTGGAATCCTCATACTGTATGACCACTCAAAACAAAAAAACATACTTTTCAGGATTCAAATTCAAAAGCATCAAAAGTAGCAGATCTACACTCTCAAAACGCATCGCTTCGCGCCACGTTTGTACATTTGCTGCTTTTGATACTTTTGTGTGACGCTGTAGTATGATCAAGTAGGGCGTTAATTTACAAAAAAACACCAAAAGTTAAAATATGGAGATAAGAGGTTTCTGGCCGACAGCAACGATATGTAAGCGATGTTAGTTTAAGTGTAGTTTAAGCTTTACACAGTCTGAGTCACCTCTGGATAAAGAAGCTGCTCAGCTAAACAACTAAACTATGAATCACAATACAAACAGAGGAGTAAATGATGTTACCAGTAATAATATGAGATGTCAGGTCTTCCCTTGGCAGCCCACGTACGTAATGGGAGATGTAAAATACCAAAAGCTACAGTACCAGACTTCCTAAAATGCCAGTTTTAATGATGTGTTTCGCTTGTGTTTGAACAGCTCTGACCTCTAGCTCGCGTTGGTGTTCAGAGTGGAACTCATTTATTTGCACAACTCCTCGAAAGCTGCAATCTGCAACTATGATGTCCTACCAAGTTTGGAGAACCCGGGTTTCCTTTCACGAGAGGCCAAATTGTACCCCTCGTTCAAGATGGAATACCCGCTTGGCCAGGGGAGATTACTGTGCTGATGAGCTTCAGGCAGTACTCTGTGTCAACCAGTAGATGTCCTAACCCGACAACGGAGTCTACAGTACATTTCTCAATTGAAAAGCAGAGAGACCACCTCCAACCCCTGCAGATGAGCTAGTTTTAATCCATTAATATACTCTACTATTCATTCAAATAAGTTCCGCATTGGAGCTTTGACCCATTAAAACCAGGAAAGTATTTGTCATTTGTTTAGAACAGTTGTTCTCAAAAATATACAAGCTCGCAGAGCTTGTACATCTGCTATATTTTAACATTTTTGGAAAAATTATGAATAATTTATAATCTTTTTAACACAAATAGTCTCTTCTGGGGGTCCCTGGAACAAAACATTTTCAGATGGGGAGTCCGCGGCCAAATATATATCATTTTTGGGTCCTTGGCATGAAAAAGTGTGAGAACCACTACAGTAACATACTCTACCATCGAGATTGGTTCAAATAAAATCACTTTTATTCATTAAAACAAGTTTTAAATAAGCCACGAAAGAGTCTATGATGCTGTACTTCTCATGGGTTTTGTGCTGTTTGATGGAACAGTCAGAACAGGCTATACTACAGAGGCCAAGAACCATGAAGAGCTGGGCCCATGGTCTGATGTGGGACTATAGCCTCCCCACCCCGGAGACACAATGTGAGGCAAACTCTCTCTCCATGGCACAGACGTTAACCCATTCAATCCTGGAATGCATCTGTCATCTTAGATTTCTTGGGCTATTCAAAAATAGCAGATATACAAGCACATAGCGTGGCACCGAGTGCCGCGCTATGAGCTTGTAGATCTGCTATTTTTGTGAAAATGTGTGCAAATCTTTGAATATGTATTTTTTTAAAGGGAACATTTGTAACTCAAATCTTTGCTTCTGGGGGGTCCCTGGAACAAAATATTTTACAAATGTTCTCTTTGGAAAATATATATTCAAAGATTTGCACAAATGTTCACGATTTTTTTAAAACAGCAAATCTACAAGCTTGTAGATCTGCTATTTTTGAATATCAAAAAAAATCTAAAATGACAGAGATGCGTTCCCGGATTGAATTGGTTAACTCCACGCAGTCCTCTGCCAAACTGTCATTTAAATAATTAACAAGGACAGCACAGATTCTCAATAATTAAATCACGGGGGAGAAACAAGAGAATACTGAATGAGAAAACTTGCCGCTCAAGTTTTGTAACTTTTCTTCAGAAATACTGCAGGCTGATGTCAAGGCCGCGATCGTTTCTGTTGTCGGAAATCCAAGATGGGGAAAGTTTCATTGTTAACACATTTACTGCCAATCCCGAGATATCTTGGGACATCAAATCCACCCGTTACCTGCGGATACCGAGATATCTCGGGATCGTCTTTTTATGTGGTTTGATAACGAAAAAAAAATTTTTTGGTACCATCCTTGATTTTTAGCGGTGCCAACCGCTCTATACGTGGCTTTTGACTTTTGTATGTCCGTCCGTCCGTCCGTCCGTCCGGCCGGCCGGCGGTTTCAGCACGGGATGAGCACGGCAAAGAAGCAAACAGCTATAACTTCAGTTTGCAGCATGCCACCAAGTCCAAATTTGGTATGTGGACTTAGACCACCAATAGGGACGAGCATGAATTGATGACGTTATCAAAAAGGGGTCCAGGGACCCCCAGCGCCCGTATGAGCACGGGATGAGCACGGGATTTTAAACAGCTATAACTCCAGTTTGCAGCATGCCACCAAATCCACATTTGGTATGTGGACTTAGACCACCAATAGGCACGAGCATGAATTGATGAAGTTATCAAAGAGGGGTCCAGGGACCCCCCGCGCCCGTATGAGCACGGGATGAGCACGGGATTTTAAACAGCTATAACTCCAGTTTGCAGCATGCCACCAAGTCCACATTTGGTATGTGGACTTAGACCACCAATAGGCACGAGCATGAATTGATGAAGTTATCAAAGAGGGGTCCAGGGACCCCCCGCGCCCGTATGAGCACGGGATGAGCACGGGATTTTAAACAGCTATAACTCCAGTTTGCAGCATGCCACCAAGTCCACATTTGGTATGTGGACTTAGACCACCAATAGGGCCCAGCATGAATTGCTGAAGCCCCGCCCCCTCTGTCTTCCCATTGGCTGGCCTTCAAACAGCCATAACTCAAGTTCGCAGCATGCTATGGAGTACAAATTTTGTACATGGACTAAAGCCAGCAATAGGGACTAACTGTCATTACTTAAGCCCCGCCCCCTCTGTCTGCCCATTGGCTGGGCTTTAAACAGCCATCATTCCAGTTTGCAGCATGCTCCCAAGTACAAATTTGGTAAGTGGACTCAGACCACCAATAGGGACGCATTGAAATGAGTTAAGGCCCGCCCCAAAGGCACCGCTTCCTTCACACAGGGTGTGATTTTTTTTTTTCCCCATGACGCTTCCGACCCATCCTATGAGAAAATTTCCGACAACCGTTTCCGGTTCGTTTTTTATCTTGAAAAAACAGTTTTTCCCTGGTTTTGGCTAAAGATCATGGTTTTCACACGGTTTAAAAAACGAATGGTAAGCTCCGGTTGTATTTTCTTTTCTTTGATCGACGAACGGTTATCCTCTTTGTGTTTTAAAAACGATCTGATAGCCGATCGGAGGCTAAGCTAATCTAAGATGGCCGGTGGGGAAACGTCACAGCCACGTCACAGCCAAACGGATATGACGTTTGCAGCCTGTTTTAGCCGCTGATACCACAGAAGAAGAAAAAGAAAGAAAAGTGTAAACATTATGAGGGCTCGTACGTCCGTCGTTGCTGTTTATAAACACCATCCGATCGCGGATTTTAATGGATATAATTTTTTTGTAAACGGTTCAAAAGGCTATAAAACTCAAAACGCTGGCAGTGGGTGAGTACCTTATGAATAAACTCTAGCGGTGAATGTGTTAAAGGAGTAGTCACATAAAAATGACTAATGTTCTATTACACACCCCATGAAGCCTTGAATTCATGGAGAGTTCTTTGTTTTTGTCGCATTCCTGAGCCAATAATTTGATGACCGGCGGAGTCTCCGGTAAGAGCCACAATGGAGACACTTTGAGTCTCCTACCTTTCCGCCGGTCATCAAATTATTGGCTTAGGAATGCGACATAAACAAAAAAATCTCCATGACTTCAAGGCTTCATGCGGTGTGTAATTGATAGAACATAAGTCATTTGTTTGGGTGAACTACTCCTTTAAATCGTCACTGTCGGGTGGAAACCGAATATGCTATTCAAAAATGGCAAAAGCAGCAGATCTACAAGCTCGAAACGCGGTGCGAGGCGACGCGTTTCGAGCTTGAGCTGTAGATCTGCTACCTTTGATACTTTTGTGTGAAGCTGTAGTGTGATCAAAGTAGGGCGTTAATTTACGGAAAAACAACAAAACAGAATTAGAATATGGAGATTAGAGGTTTCTGCCCGACAGCAACGAAACACTGAAGCTACAGCACGCCACTGCCAAAGGAATAAACCCAGAATGTGTTGAAGTTGAACGGTAGAGAAGGCTGGAATGCTTCCCATTGTAAGAGGGCTGTCTTGCGTAACCTGTCTGTACTTTGCTCTGGGATTATAATTACCGTTTGCATTGTGGGTGTGTTTTGTCGAGAACACAATGCAATAGAGTATAAGTAACGCGATGAGTGCCGCGCAAGTGTTGTGCCGACCCTGACGAGTTTTGTTCACATCCAAGACAGATTGCATTTTCTTTATTAGTCAAAGAAAGGAGACGAGAGAAAGAAAGAGAACAAAAGGAGAAAAAAACACTGCAGGTGTCAGCTGGCTCAGTCAGACACACTACTGTGCTTTTCCATAATTCTCTCTCTCTCCCTCTCTCTCTTTTCGTGTCTATTTTATACTCCATCGTACGATGGCGTCCCGCACCAAACATAGCCAATCTACAAGCTCACAACACGTTGCAGGTCAACACAATGTTGAGCTTGTAGATCAGATATTTTTTCCGGCACGGGATACGCCATCGTACGACTAAGAATGAATCGCCCGCTTTTACCCCTGCTTGAACTGTACTTTAGTTCAAAGGCTGTGTGTTATCCTCTCTTGAACCGTCCTGTCCCTGAGACAAAGGCTGTTTATATCTTAGCGCAGCATCAGCTCTCCTTAGCCCCCCATCCCACTCCCACCCCGTTGAGGAGGAGGAGAACCGAGCCAGGCGCCGCAGAGGGCTCAGCTCAAAAGGTTATCGGAGACCGGCTGGCTGAGAAAGGAGACGTGGTCGTCTTGTTCCCACCGTGGCCTATAGGGCTGTCACGATTACCCAATCTAAGTTGAAGGTTAATTGTCATGCAAATAACTGCGATTAACGATTTCATTGTGTTTTTGGCGTTGGAACATTGGAACGTATGAATCACATTTTTATTTCTGGTGGCTTTCAGGCTTTGTAATCAAAAATTACACAGGGTAGATATGACAAATTTACTAAATGACTTAAAATAAACTAAGACATTACTGACATTTAATCATTTTGTACGTTTTTTTTCACGTTTTTTTTAAATAGCGGAAATAGCTGATAAACAAGCTTACAACTCGCTATTCGATTCTTTAACAATGGGAGAGAGAGAATCCTCTGTGTGCAAAAAAAGATAGCAATCCCTGAGGGCGGATTAGCACTCTGCATTTGACCCATCCTATTTAGGAGCAGTGGGCAGCCCCAGGGGGCAACTAAGGGTCCAGTGTCTTGCTCAGGGACACCTCGACTTGAATCCTGGAGGAACCGGCGGGGAATCTAACCCGGGGGAGCTTTCAATTACCTCCTAGCTACTGCCACCCCCCTATGTGCGCGATGAAGATATTTTTCAAAAATAAAATCTTCATCCCAGTTGAAAAAAATGAAAAAAAAAGAAATATCACCATCATTAGGTTATTTTATTTTTGGGGGAAGATGCTTCTGAACATTCTATAGCTAGTTTGACCAATTCCAACACTCTTTAATCTAATCTATTGCTATTTTGAACACTTCAATTCCGCTTTCATCTTAAAATAACTAATAACCGTAAATAGCTGATCAACAAGTTCACAACGCGTTGTGAGCTTGTAGATCGGCTATTTTCGGTGCACGACATGATTCCTCGGAAGACTTCAGTGGAATCCAAAGGTGCAAAATCGCCTAATCATCCTGAAGGGATTTATTTCTCAATAATGACCAGCGACCCGTCAATTATCCCGCTCATTACACGGCTACCTAATATATTACATTTATAAATTATCTCAAAAGTAACAACAAACAAGTATTTCCTTGCTTACTGTACGCCAATTGCGCTGGGCAGACACGGTTGCCTCGGAAAACAAGTTAGTGTTAATCAAATAGAATACATTTTCGCTTACTGAATTGTCTATTTCTCACTTCAAATATTTTCAAAAACATTCTTGAGAGCAATGTTTGGGTGTAAATTACATTGTGTGTTTGTTTACATGGCTGTCATGTTGGATAAAGCGCAAAATCAAGCAGCGCAGATTGATATGAGCAGGTGATCTGAGTGTTTGATTAGATAGCGGCGGTATGTTATTGAGCTCAGCTGTCATTATCAAGAAATAACACACTGATGAATTCAGCGATTGGCCAATCAGAATCAAGCATTCAACCAAGCCGTGTAATAAAATGCAATTATACACTGACACTACACAAAGCTATGAGAAGAACCGGGCCTACGTTCAAATGAAAAAGGTCACTTTAATGTAGCGTAGAGGAGCCTCATCTGTATAGCTCTCCGATTTGTCATCCAGGAGAGTTGCAGAGTCGTTGACAGAGCAGATGTCACACACTGGTCTGGTGCTCGTGTTCGCTGGACCGTGACAGCCTGCGGACGGCTTATAACCCCAGTGACTACAACATCATTTACCTCAAGACTGCTTTACATTCCTCGCGGTTAAAAAAGTTCTGACTTCTGACTGCCACCACCAAAACTTCCAGAGTAAAAATCCCAGAGCGTTAAAATGTCAAAATGGACCAGCATACGGTTCCCACGCTCACAGTTAGAATGACCACTTTTGTGGTGTTTTTGTGTGCATGCATGTGTGGTGTGTAGTGTCTAGACCAGTGGTTCTCAAAGTGGGTCCGGGGACCCCCAGGGGTCCTTGGAGGGGTTCCAGGGTGTCGCCAGCAAAATGTGTTAGCGTGGCTATTTACAAATAGCAGATCTACAAGCTCAAAGTGTGTCATTTCATGTCGCGCTGCGAGCTTGTACATCTGATATTTTTGAACGTTTTAGAAAAATCTCGAAAGTGTTTTAATTCACAAATCTTATCTTCTGGGGGTCCCTGGCACACATTTTTTTTTTTTTTTCAGATGGGAGCCCGTGGGCCAAATATATATCAATTTGGGGGTCCTAGCCTTGAAAGAATATCCATTGGTCTAGACAAGAGTCACTGCACGGACCACAAGCAGAGATATCAGCTTCTATACCGTCTTCAAACACCCTCTGTATCCATCTCTCTCTCACACACACGGCATGATGATCAATATAACCACGTTCTGCCCGTAGAAAGACGGACCGTGGCTCACAAGCGACGAGTGCCTCATCAATAATGGAAGTGTTTTTTTGTGAAGGCATGGAGCTGCTCCGTCTGTCTCCCTGGCCCACCCTGAGACCAGGGCTCCTGCACTGATACCCTCACAGCCATTACACAGAAACAGGAGAAAGCACACACACACACGCACACACACAAACACACACACAAAGCTAAACACCAAAAGAGCAGACACAAACTCGCTCTCACACACACACGTACATACTGTACGTAAAAAATAGGCCGGGACGGGAAGAGGCACATGGGGGTTTTTAAATGTTTTTCCAGGCCAAGGACCCCTTAAGCTGAGAGATGCATTTGTGTTGTCATGTTTTTCGTATTATTTTGATTGAAGTTTTTATTGACAATACGTGCATATACAGTATATGACCATATACAGTATTTGTACTGTCCACAGGACAGAACATATTGAAGTCTGAGAGTGTATATTTCCATTGTGGTCCTTTGAGTGCAAATGTGTGAGTAAACAGAGTGCCATGTGTTGTTTTTTTTTGTTTCGTTTTTGTTACCGGGAGGTTTGATTAATATTAATGTGTATTTTCAGACATTTAAATACAAACAAAAATGCTATCCTAGACCCATGCGGTGCAGTACACACACAAAGCTCACAAAGGCATATATGAACACCAAAGTTCCAAAAATAACCATGTGCTCTAATAGGCGTCACACACACACACACACACACACACACACACACACACACACACACACACACACACAAGCCTACCCTCTGTTGCAGTGCACTAAACAGCACAGAGAGGAGTGTCTGGCCAATTTGCTAAACACAGCATTTTTAGATGGACACATAACGGCTATGTGCACGCACACACGGCAAAATGTGCTTGCGAACAAAGATATGAGAGAGAGAACCAATAAAAGCACACAAATAGACAGCCAGATAGACACACACACCGCTATCAAACCCATCCATGCACAGCACGCAGCGCGCCAACATGTGTGATGATTCCAGTTATCTGGTACTGCAGCTGTGTGTAGAGTCGAAACCAACCAGAAGAAAAACAAACCGAAAACGCCCCCAAAATACAGATCAGTCACTGGAGACGGGACTGGTCTGCCAACCGCATCACAGTAGGAGCTGTAACTTCTGCGTTGTAAAACCCCTCAGACAAGCCCCTCTCCGTGGGTTTTTACTTTGACAAGACTACAGCCTCGTATACAGCGTTCACCAGGCATCACAGAGGCCTTGTTTCGGGTGTCATAACCAGGGGTGCACATAACTTTTTAGAAGAGCACCTGGACATGTGACTTGGTGCGCATGGCGCCCGTCCCGTTTTGTCAACGGGGGGGGGGGGGGGTTCAGCCCGGACAGTTTTGTCAACGGGGGGGGGGGGGGGGGGGAAAAGGACGCTCTGCTTCTAAATTCCGCCGATTTTCGCCGTTTTTTTCTAACGCTGTTACATAAAGCCCCCAAGGTTGGTGCCCTGTGCTGCTGCGCTGATTTTATCCGCCAGATTGGGACGTTCACGGCATATTTTGCACCATTACGGTGCGTTCATCATCGGTGAGGAGTGCCTCTAACAGCCGCTGCTGGCTGCGTGCACGCAGCGAGGCAATGCGAGGCGATGCGAGGCGACGCGAGGCATATCTCTACCCCTGTGCCTAATGGCTGTACATGGGGCCGACGGGTGCTTTACAGTGATTGTGTGAGTGTGGCTTCAGGAAGTAAATTCCTAGCCTCGATCTCCAGGCTTTTATTTTTTATTTTTGCTAAAAAATAAAAGCTTGGAAATTCCTGTCCCAGCTGTTGGTGCGCAAAAGCGCCTCGCGTCGCCTGATGTGGTGCGCATTTTTTATTTTGGGTGCGCATGCGCACCTGCGCACCAGTTATGTGCACCCCTGGTCATAACACATGTGTTAACCTGCGAGAAAAGTCAGGTTTTTTTCTAAAGTCTCCAGTAGCGCTAGAGTGAGCACTTAATGCTAATGAAAGCAATGTACCTGTCAGGGTGGAGTGACTTTGTAATTTTGATTGTAATTACAATTGTTTACGCTGACGCAGTAGATAGAGAGAGAGAGTGGGAGTGTGTGTGTGTGTGTGTGTGTGTGTGTGTGTGTGTGTGTGTGTGTGTGTGTGTGTGTGTGTGTGTGTGTGTGTGTGTGTGTGTGTGTGTGTGTGTGTGTAAAACATATTGTATTGCACCCTTACGGTTCCATTTACTGTAGATCAACTGTTGTTTAGTCATTGTCAATTCCCTCCGTGCATCTCCGTTTTTTCCAGTTTCCACCTGACAGAGACGATATAGTCCCCGTCACTGCCAACCCCTACCGTTGGTCTGGAGGGGGGAAGGGTGTAGTAGACAACCACATGTCTCCTCCGATACACACTGAGGCACCAGCCGGTATCTTTGCACCCGACAGCGGGAGGTTTTACCGGGAGGGACGTTAACGCATGCGGAGGAACACTCTATACCTCCCAAGTTCAGCTCCCTGCAGAACTGACAGCCTGACCAAACTGTATGAGTCGCTAGTGCAGTGACGGAGATATAGCCCTTCCCGCCAGGCTTTGCTTCCCACCCGCACACACCAAGCTGTGGCCAAGCTGGTTGCACCATGGAGGAATTGAACCCTGAGTCTCCTCCGCGGTGGTCCTTACTCAAAATTAATGAAATACTTAGGATTTGGCTATGCATGCGTGTGATATGGAATGCATGGAATCCTTACACCATGTTATACAGTAACTGTGATTCCGCGTGCAGATGCAGACCTCTAATAAACAGTGCATTCTTATTAACTGATTTATTAGGCCTACTGATGCACATACTGTATACAACTGTATAACAACTAAAATGTAATACAGATGTAACATTCATTTTTACCTAACGTTTTTCCAATGCCTGCTTTGATTTGTTCTACAGATTGACCGTCTTGAAAGTTTCCCCAAGAAAACACTGATTGAATCTGCAGCCTTCAATCATCACAAAAAGGCTTTTCTCACCTTCACATTCAAAGATGAATAATCTGTCTCTGTCGGGTGGAAACCTCATACAGTATGTCCAAAACTGTTACTTTTCAGGATTCAAATTCAAAAATACAAAAGTAGCACATCGACAGGCTCAAAAGTGCCGCGATGCTTTTGTGTGACGCTGCAGTATGATCAAGTAGGGCTTTAATTTACGAAAAAACGCAAAAGGTTAGAATATGGAGAAACAGACATGTGGCTTTATGATATTGTTTCTGCCCAACAGAAACAATATCATAAGATCATTGGCAAATAATAATAATCATTTTGTCGATATTGATTTCACCAATATTGCATTTTTTAAGTAAATTATTGCCTGATACCCACGTGCTGAACAACTAATGGTGCAAACCTATGTGTGATAGCACAGAGGTACAGTAGTAGCCAGTGCTAGGGGCTGACGACTTACCGAAGATATTAGTGGAATGTCCTTTCTTTGCCAGGGGCTTGAGTTCGTTGTGACCCCAGCCGTATTGCCTGTAGCTGTCCCACGCATGCTTCATCATCTGGAACACAAAAAGAATACACACAGGACATTAGTCCAACTTAAGCCTCATTTATACTCGGTTGAGCATCGTCTCTCGCACTGAAAAATAGCAGATCTACAAGCTCTCAAGCTGTTTTGTTAGCTTCTGTTTTTAAGCTTTTTTCTTCCATGGAAGCTAGGTCCAAGACCAAAACTATGCAATCTGCGTTCTCTTCTATGTTATCAGCACTGGAAAGGATTTTTGGAAGGAAAACATCAGGCCCGTTGAGGAGAACACAAGCGAACCACGAGAAAACACTGTGTCGGGACAACATATTTGGCAATGCTGCTCATTTATTTAGTGCTACAGTCCAACAGTACATTTTGTGAAAGGAATGAAGAATCCAGACACATGGCATAGCATGTAAACAACTGTATTACTGTCAACAATCTTCATTATGGCTCCCTCCAGGCCCTCTGCAACGTTACTCCATATTTTTAATATATTTTTGGGGCCTTTTTGCCTTTATTGATAGATTATAGTAGGCTGACAGGAAATGGGGGGAGAGATGGGGGGATGACAAGCAGAAAAGGTCGTCTGGATCAGGAGTCGAACCCGTGACAGGTTTATACCTGCTGTCAGGCTGGATTACCAGCCTAGGTGCCCAGACGGTTACACCAACCGTCAAGGCCTAAGGGAACATTTTTGACTCAAATCTTTGCTTCTGGGGGTCCCTGGAACAAAATATTTTCAGATGGGGGTCCGTGGCCAAATACATAATCTATTTTTTTTTTCTAAATCCTAGCTTTATCAGTGGTGGTCCAGTGGCAACCCCCATCTCAGCATATGTTGTTCCAGGGACCCCCGGAAGCACAGATCGGAGTTAAAAATGTTGTTCGCTTTAAATTAGATTTAAAAAATAGCAGATATACAAGCTCATTGCGCGGCACAGAGTGCCGCGCAATGAGCTTGTATATCTGCTATTTTTGTATAGCCAAAGAAATCCCTGTCTTAATAAAGTGAACTTTAATGTACAGAAGAGAATCATCTGTAGCTCTCCCATTTCCATCCAGGAGAGTTGCAGAGTCGTTGACAGAGAATGATGTCACACACTAGTCTAGTGCTCGTGTTCTCTGGACCGTGACAGCCCGTGGATGGCATAGAAAACTCGGAGATCGTTTACCTGAAAATTGCTTTTCAAATGGTAAAATAAATGGTAAAATGGTGCATTTATATAGCGCCCTTATCCAAAGCGCTTTACAATTACATCAATGCATTCACCCTTCACACACCGACGATAGAGGCAACCATCATTGGCAACAACCTGCTCATCGGGAGCTGGTTCAGTGTCTTGCTCAAGGACGCTTCCACGCTAACCAATGGGGAACCAGGGAATCGAACCGGCCGCCCTACCTTCTGAGCCACTGTTTACATTCCACAGAATCCACGCTGTTGAAAGTTCCAATGAGTTGGAAGCTGACTCATCGTGGGATGAGACCACTAATTTGTTAAAGGAGTGATCGGGTCATGAAATTATTGGCTTAGGAATGCGACAAAGACTGGGAAATCTCTTTGAATTCAAGGCTTCATGGGGTGTGTAATTGATAGAAAATAGGTATTTTTGGGGGGGAACTACTCCTTTAAATACTGGACACTATTTTCAAAAGGTCATAATTCATGTGGAATTGACTACTTGCAAGTTTAAAGTCACAATCCGTAAGTTGAAAAGGTCATTGTAGTTGATGACACAGAACATTTGACAACAGTTTTTACACACGCACACACACACGATTTTGTTTTTAAATAAATCTTCTGGCACAAAACCTTTTCAGATGGGTGTTCTGCAGCCAAATACATATCAATTTGGGGGTCCTTGACATGAAAACGTTTGAGAACCACTGCTTTAGGAGGGACGCTAGGCCAGGGATGTGTTTGAGGAGAGAAGAGGGGAGGAGGAAGAGGAGGAGAGAGGAGCGAGACGATAAAAAAAAGACCATGAGATGAGCGTCGACACAGGGACTGATACGCGGAAGAGGCACTCGGGGACAAACTGTGAAGATGATACGGCCGGGAGACGAAAAGAGACTGACAGCTTTTTTACTGAAAGCACCGCTGACTTCTCTCAATTTCAAATCCTGCCACAAATGGACCTCAAGGCCCCAATTCAAGAGGCGTCTAAAGAATCACAACAACTTTCTGCATTTCTGTGAGGTTTGCTTTCGTCTGTCTGTTTTGTCACCGTCTATGGCGTTTCTTTTTGTCTGTCTGTGTGCCAGTCTGTCTGAGGTCATGCCTTCCATATCTTTGCTGTCGGGCAGAAACATCTTATTTGTGTTTTTTTGGTAAACACCTTAAACTGCACCTGAAAAATGTTCAGGTGCAGTTTAAGGTATTTACCAAAAAACACAAAGTTTAAATATTATTTAAACTTTGTGTTTTTTGGTAAATTAACGCCCTTCTTGATCATACTACAGCGTCACACAAAAGCATCAAAAGTAGCAGATCTACAAGCTCGAAACGCGGCGCGAAGCGACACGTTTCGAGCTTGTAGATCTGCTACTTTTGACGTGAATTTTAAACCTGAAAAGTACAGTTTTGGGCAGTTTTCCACTAATTTGCCTTCTTGCTCCGCGTACCTGGTTTCTGGTTCGTGCAACAAAAATAGCTGATCTACAAGCTCGCAAACACGTCGTGCTGCGATTTGTTGTGAGCTCGTAGATCAGCTATCTTTGGTGGGGAAACCAAAGGAATAACTCAGGCTTCAGGTTTATACCATGGTTCCCTCGTCTGTGAGCCAGTCCACCGTCTATCTTTCTGTACGCCTGTCTTGCCTACCCAAACCGCCTGTCCACTGCCGCCTGTCTGTCTGCCAGTCTACCTGCTTTCCGCTCTGTCTGTGTTTATCTGGCCCATCCAGGCTGCCACGCAAGGGGAGTGTGAGAGTCCAGATTCTCCTGCTGCGTGTCTCCTGCAGCTCTCGCTCCCCTGGAGCAGCAAGCCGGCCAAGTTAATAAGGCCCGGGGCTCAGTTTCATTGTGCTCTTGGCCTGGTGGCTTTCCATGACGCAAAGCCCACACACACACACACACACACACACACACACACACGCGCACACACACACACACACGTGTCTGTCACAATTATTACATAACTGTCTAATCGCAATTATTTGAGGTAATCAATTTTTTTTTGCATAATCGTCATAATCATTACCATGTTGAAAAATGATTATATTTTCAAATATTTTAAAAAAATAGTGGAAATCAGATCTACAAGCATAAAAAATGTAGCTTGTAGATAGGCTATCTCCACAATTCATGTTTTTTCTTTTTTATATAAAGTTACTAAATTATGTAAGTTATTTGTCATGTCTGCCTTGTGCACCTTTTGTTTAAGAAGCCTAAAAGCCAAACAGAAATGTAATTTCTATTCATAATGTTCCAACGTTCAACGACAGAAATACAATTTAATTATTTGAGCGACAATTAATCGTCAAGTAAAAAAAAAACTAATTGTGACAGCCCTACACACACACACACACACACACACACACACACACACACACACACACACACACACAGACACACACACACACACACACACCCGAGACAATAAATCACATTAACATGCACCGTCGACTAACACACACACTTAACCACGGGCCACTCGCTCTGATCACTGTTCAAGGGAGGCTTCATCAAACTCTGATTGGCCCATATGCCAAGGACAAGTGTGACTGTGCGGGGGAGTTTGACAATGTTGACAAACTGCTTATTTGAAGGACCTTGGCATACTAATTGGTCGACACACACGATCAAATGCGATTGATCGGATCTGGCAGCACAGCTGCAGTCATCGTGGAATACTTGCCGCACAAAGCGGCAAGACGCAAACTTTTTGTTGGGGAAACTGGTTTCAAACTTCACAAGATACCTGTCCCCAGGCGCGCCTTCAAATGATTGGTTGGTCACATGCCAAAGTAGCTAGCAGAGTACATTAACCCATTAAGACCGGGAAAGCATCCGTGTCATTTTAAGATTACTTTGGCTATTCAAAAATAGCAGATCTACAAGCTCATAGCGCGGAACCGAGTGCCGCACTACGAGCTTGTAGATCTGTTATTTGTTTTTAAATTGTGACAATGTGTGCAAATCTTTGAATATTGTGGAGTATCGCCACAATACCGCCTGTCAGGTAAGCACCACACCAGGGAGAGGCCATGGGACAGAGACAGAGTGAGACCGCGCAGGCAGCGCACCAGCCTGGGCAGCGTCATAGAAGGGCGTTACCTGCCACTCACCATCATGAATCAGCCCCAACTCAGCGCAGCTGCGGCGACAGGTTAGGTGTGGCACCTGGCTACAAGTATGGCTACTCTGTCTCAGTCTGGCATTGGCTCTCCTGGTGACTGGACGGGTGCTACAGGCGGTAAGGCAATATTCTCCACTATTCCCGCACATTGATGAATGCTTGTGAATCGTAGTATTAAAAGGATACTCTTTGTTTACTCCTAGGCAACCTGTGGGAGTTAACCACATTACCCGACACAATGCATGGATAAATGACGATGACGCTGAGGCGCATGGATTCCAAACAGAGACATTGTGATGCATGAAAATACCCCGACGCGGGGCGAACTTTGAGTTTGATCTTTATTATTTGAAGTTATTTGAAAAGTATTACCAAGGACCTGCGGGTCCCATATACGAAAGGTGTTGAATAAATACCCTTAATTGGGCTTGTACCCTGCATTTTGTGTTTGGCTTTGATCAGTTCCCCACATATGGTGGAGAATACGGGTACACTGATCCACGCCAAACCCAAAAACCATGGAGCATGCCAACGCCCTGACGGCCCTGTTGAGGAGCCAAACCGATTTGCAGACAGCGGTACAAAAGTTAATTGATAGGATTAGCCGTGATGTGGCTAGCACACGCGCACCTAGAGAAGTACTCACCAAATTGACACCAGAAGATGATATTGAAGCGTACCTGGAAGTGTTTGAGCGCACCGCAGCCAGAGAGAGGTGGCCAGTCGGAGACTGGGCCTCGCTCTTGGCCCCGTTCCTCACCGGCGAGGCCCAGCGGGTGTGCCGGGATTTAACCCTCGCCGACGCCAGAGATTACAGGAAGTTGAAGGACGCCATCCTCGCCACCCAGGGATACAGCCTCCCAGCTCGAGCGCAGCGCTACCACAGCTGGGCCTACAACTCGGCCTTTCCACCTCGCCCGCAGGTAGCGGCTCTTCTGCGCAGCGCTCATAGCTGGCTTACCACCGGGGGAGATCCACCTATCATCGACCGCTTAGTGATCGACAGATGTATACGTTCGTTGCCGCCTGACGCCCGGAGATACGCCTCACAAGTGAGTCCAAGCTCACTGGAGGCACTCGTGGCCCTCTTAGAAAACCACCAAGTGAGCATGGACATGATGAGGACCACGCGCACCGAAGCAGCCAAGAGCCCTGGGGAGGAGAAGCCCAGCCGCGATCGTCGAAGGTCGACGCCACCGAACCCATCCGCCGCCCGGACTGAGGCCGCCGTTGCCGAAGGGCCCACCCGAGGCCCACATCAACGCCGCTGTTATGTCTGCGGGCAGGCGGACCATATTTCCTGGTCGTGCCCCGAGAGAGAGCGCGACGTATCCATGGGGACCGCAGCCAGCTCCGACAGCGCGCGGCCCTGCCTGCACACCGGCACCAGCCCGCACCGCCAGACACGCCTGCCCGTGAAGATTGGACGGACCGACACGCACGCCCTGCTGGATTCCGGCAGCGCGGTGACTCTCGTACGAGCGGACCTGGCCGGGAAGCTCAGCGCCGTCACCGTGCCTGTAACCTGTGTCCATGGCGATGTGCGCCACTATCCGGTGACCCAGCTCCGCGTCCAGACGCCCCGGGGAGACGCCGTGGTACCAGCCGGGGTTGTGCCCAACCTGCCCGTGCCGTTGCTGATCGGCGCTGATTGTGTCCTGTTCGCCCGGTACTGGGACCCCGGCCTACTGCGCGGCACCGCCCGCCACCGTCGCCGACGCGTCCCGCGCCCGGCGCCTCCAGGCGCGCTCCACGCCTGCCCTGCGTTCCGCGCCACCACACCAGCTGGCCTGAGTGACAGCTCCCCGGCAGGAGATGGGGGAGACGAGAGAGACGAGAGAGACGAGAGAGACAAAGAAAAGGAGAGGAGAGGAAAAGACCAGAGACGGGAGGCGGAGGACATGCAGGCCACGTCAAGCCAGGGGGCCGCGGGCCCCGCTGATGTTGCGGACCCCTTCGCCGAATTCCCCGGCGCCGAAGCTCTCGAACCACCCCGGGCTGGGGGGTTCGCCACGGCGCAGTGGACCGACCCGAACCTGGACATGGCGCGCCGGAACGTGGCCGCCATCGACGGGAAGAAATGTGAGGGGGTGAGTGCATTGAGTCACCCATACTTCCTTGTAAAAAAAGACTTGTTATATCGGGGTGTGTTGGACAAGGGGGGGGACCTAGTCGAGCAGCTACTTGTGCCAAAAGAATATGTGTCACGGGTGTTATATTTAGGACATACGCACCAACTAGGAGCGCACTTGGGAAGCCAAAAGACATACGAGCGCATATTGGCCCGCTTCTACTGGCCCGGGGTTAAACGGGCAGTAGAGGACTTTTGCAAAGGCTGCTCTGAATGTCAAAAGACCGCTCCGCGGCCCACGTTTCATAACCCTCTTGTACCAATGCCGATAATTGAAGTGCCGTTTTCACGCCTTGCCATGGACATTGTGGGTCCGTTGCCAAAATCCAGTCGCGGTCACCGCTATATCTTAGTGATACTAGACTATGCCACTCGATATCCCGAGGCCATTCCCCTGCGGGCGGCCTCGGCGAAAGCGGTGGCCCACGAACTATTGATGCTGTTTAGCCGGGTGGGCATAGCTGAAGAAGTACTAACGGATCAAGGCACCTGTTTCATGTCCCGAGTGATGTCACAATTGTATAAATGGCTGAAAGTGAAGCGCATTCGCACCTCCGTCTACCACCCACAGACGGATGGTTTAGTCGAGAGGTTTAACCAGACTTTAAAAAAAATGTTGAAGAAACTAACTGATGTGGACGGGAAAGACTGGGACCAGTTGATTCCGTATGTGCTCTTTGCCATCAGGGAAGTACCGCAATCGTCCACGGGGTTCTCGCCATTTGAGCTTGTGTATGGCCGGAGGCCCTGTGGTTGGTTGGACATCGCCAAAGAGACCTGGGAGCGCCAGCCTTCTCCCCACCGCAGTGTGGTGGAACACGTGGAGCGTCTCCAGGCCCGGGCGAAGACCATCTGGCCCCTGGTACGAGAACATATGGAGAAAGCCCAGCGAGACCAGGCCCGGACCTACAACCGAGGCGCCACGCTCCGCGAGTTCCAGGTGGGAGAGAAGGTCCTGGTGTTGGTCCCCAGCTCGGAATGCAAGTTCCTCGCAAAATGGCAAGGACCATACGAGGTCGTGGAGAAGGTGGGCCCCGTGGACTATCGGGTGAGCCAGCCCGGCAGACGGAAAGGCCATCAGATCTACCATGTGAACATAATGAAAAAGTGGATCTCAGCCCCCCGACTACCGCTGCCAGCGCTGATGACCGCCGTGCCCGCGCAGACGCTGCCCCCGGTGCCCATCGGAGAAGACCTCGTCCCAGCCCAGACCCAGGACATCAAGGACCTGCTGGGGCGGAACCGGGACATATTCTCCGAACTCCCCGGCCGAACCACGCTGATCCGGCACGACATCCGCACGGACCCGGGGAAGGTAGTGCGCCAACGGCCATATCGCATCCCAGAAGCCAGACGAATCGCCATCAAAGAAGAGGTGGCCAAGATGATCGAGTTAGGAGTAATCGAGGAGTCGCACAGTCCATGGTCCAGCCCGATCGTGATTGTACCGAAGCCAGACGGGACGCTGCGCTTCTGCAACGATTTCCGAAAATTGAATGACGTCTCCGCCTTTGACGCATACCCGATGCCCCGAGTGGATGAACTGATCGAGCGCCTGGGTCCTGCCCGGTTCGTCAGCACGCTGGACCTGACCAAGGGCTACTGGCAGGTGCCGCTGACGGACCGGGCCAAGGCGAAGACGGCCTTCTCCACGCCCGACGGGCTGTTCCAATACACGGTGCTGCCGTTTGGAGTCCATGGCGCGCCCGCCACATTCCAACGGCTGATGGACCGTGTACTTCGCCCCCACCGAGACTACGCTGCCGCGTACCTAGACGACATCGTGATCCACAGCCCGAGCTGGAGCCTCCATCTGCAGCACCTCCACGCCATCCTTGGGGCGCTCAGACGAGCCGGGCTGACAGCGAATGCAAAAAAGTGCCGCATCGGCCTGACGGAGACCGACTACTTGGGGTTTACGATCGGACGAGGATGCGTGCGGCCCCAGACGCGTAAAGTGGAGCGGATTCGGGAATGGCCCCATCCTGTCACGAAAAAGCAAGTAAAATCGTTCCTTGGCCTTATGGCTTATTATCAAAAATTTGTGAAAAACTATTCTACCATTGCAGCCCCACTGTATGAGCTGACGTGTCAAAAACGCCCCAACCACATTGTCTGGACGGCCGAGACGGAGGCCGCGTTCCAGACCTTGAAGAGCGCGCTCTGTGAGGAGCCAGTATTGAAAGCCCCCGACTTCAGCCGGCCCTTCGTCCTCCACACAGACGCGTCGGGCACCGGGTTGGGGGCGGTCCTCGCACAGGTATTTGATGGAGAGGAACATCCAATTACCTACGTGAGCAGAAAATTACTAGACCATGAGAAAAATTACGCAACAGTAGAAAAAGAGTGTTTAGCGGTGAAATGGGCAATTCACCACCTGCGCTATTACCTGTGGGGCCGTACCTTTACCCTCATTACAGATCATGCACCCCTAAAATGGATGGCCACCAATAAAGACCGGAACGCCAGAGTGACGCGGTGGTTCCTGGAGCTGCAGGACTACTGTTTTAAGGTGGAGCACCGGCCCGGGAAGGAGATTCCACACGCAGACGCACTGTCCCGAATGTATGAAGTAGAGGAGCTGGAAGCCCCCGGACCAAGCGGCGGGCTTAGGGGGGGGATATGTGGAGTATCGCCACAATACCGCCTGTCAGGTAAGCACCACACCAGGGAGAGGCCATGGGACAGAGACAGAGTGAGACCGCGCAGGCAGCGCACCAGCCTGGGCAGCGTCATAGAAGGGCGTTACCTGCCACTCACCATCATGAATCAGCCCCAACTCAGCGCAGCTGCGGCGACAGGTTAGGTGTGGCACCTGGCTACAAGTATGGCTACTCTGTCTCAGTCTGGCATTGGCTCTCCTGGTGACTGGACGGGTGCTACAGGCGGTAAGGCAATATTCTCCACTATTCCCGCACATTGATGAATGCTTGTGAATCGTAGTATTAAAAGGATACTCTTTGTTTACTCCTAGGCAACCTGTGGGAGTTAACCACATTACCCGACACAATGCATGGATAAATGACGATGACGCTGAGGCGCATGGATTCCAAACAGAGACATTGTGATGCATGAAAATACCCCGACGCGGGGCGAACTTTGAGTTTGATCTTTATTATTTGAAGTTATTTGAAAAGTATTACCAAGGACCTGCGGGTCCCATATACGAAAGGTGTTGAATAAATACCCTTAATTGGACTTGTACCCTGCATTTTGTGTTTGGCTTTGATCAGTTCCCCACATAATATATATTTTAAAGCGATTTTTTTTTACTCAAATCTTTGCTTCTGGGGGGGGGGGGGGGGGGTCCCTGGAACAACATATTTTGAGATGGGGGTCCGCAGCCAAATACATATCATTTTGGGGGTCCTTGACATGAAAAAGTTTGAGAACCAGTCTTTTTCAAAAAACTGTGAGGATTTAGAAGACATTTGTAGAATCCCCAGAAGCAAAGATTTGAGTTACAAATGGTTGCTTTTTAAAAAGAATGTATATTCAAAGATGTGCACACATTTTCACGATTTTTCAAAAAAATAGCAGATCTACTTGAGCTTGTAGATCTGCTATTTTTGAACAGCCAAAGAAATCTTAAAATGACAGATGCGTTCCGAGATTGAACGGGTTAACAGATACTGTACAAGGAAAGATTCATTTCCTATCCCGTTGGTCAGGGCTCAAATATCACCTGTGTAACCTATATTTTCCAGGAGAATTTGACGTTTGGCTTATTGGCCGCTTGATAAAAAGCCCAAACGAAGGCAGGCACCTGTTTGGTTGTTAGCTACATCTCTCTGAGCGCATTTGCAAATTAATGTCAGGATGTCTCTAGGCAGGCATGTAAGTGTGTTGGGAGGGCTTCGGCGCGTCTGCCATCTTTAATCTCTGGCGGGTTCAAAAGGGAGTGGGGAGGTTTATTTTGGCTCTCTGGTATTTAACTGCCAAGATGTTGGCACATTCCTTGAAATCTGTGTTCAATTCGGTTCAGAGGCTATGGCAGAGAAAGGAATGCGAATTCAACATGGAAAGATTTGAAAAAGGAATAACACATAATTCAGCTATCGTTGTCTATCAGTGTTTACTAACATGAAAAGCTCTATCATCAAGATAGTTTGTATCTTTCTTGTTAACCACTTACGCCCTAAATATATATTTCCTCATACAATGAAATAGCTGATATGCTATTTTCACAATGTCTGAACATTTTCGCCTATAGTGGCTACAATTTTCACATCTGCAGTAAATTAACTCTATAAAATATTGATGATACAAATTATGAACCCAGATAAGCGTTCCCTAGCCCTGAATAATTAACCCGAACAGGCGCCATATCTTGTTTTTAGCTTTTGGAAGGACTTAAAGTCCAGCTGGTAATTTTTTGCTGTAGTTGGCCAGCTTGCGGTAGCTACTCTACTGGAAATCTGGCAGGTCACCAACCATCATCTATTTGCCAAACTACATCAACACAGTCTGCGGTTCTCATATCCCACGAGCCGCTCATCCGATCGACTTCACAATTGCCGGGAGTATTGCTTAGGACCCAGGGACTGTGTTGCGTGGCAAGTCGACCGGGTGAGTGGTTCTCCAGAACAAGCCGTGTGCTCCGAACGAGGCACACGTTCCGCATGATGGCCAGCCACCACTGTTGCCAGATTGTGCGAGAGAAATAAGCAAATGTGATTGATCGGATCTGGCAGCACAGCTGTAGTCATCGTAGCGTACTTGCCGCACAAAGGCAAGAAACTAACTTTTGGGGAAACTGGTTTCAAAATTCACAAGATACCTTCACTATATATGTCCCCGGACAGGCCTTCAAATGAAAAGCCCAAAAGTAGCGACAGCGGCTACATGAACACTTTACTTAAACATAAAACACCTCATCACTTCACAATGTCATCTGGATGGAGATATAGAACTTTGAAATGGAAAATGAACGTCACTTCAACAGCCATTTTCCGCAATTGCAGTATTAAATAATCTGCCTCGCTGACATGTTGTGTGTTAGAAAGTACATCTGTATTCAGAGATTCTATGTATTGTCTAATACATGTATGTTATGTTGTATGCATGCTACTGTTGCTCATGTTGAATAGGCTGTGAACAAACAAAATATCCCTCTGGGAAAATAAAGCCTAAGCTAATCTAGATCTAAGTGAGCCACACGACGCATCCCTGCTGGTATGGGCTTGTCTTCCTTTCTTTCTCAGTATAATAATATTAAAAACTGAAGGCAGAAGACTAACCCGTTCTCGGAAACAAATGGCGATATTGACAACAGACTTGGATTTCCAACAACAACAGCCTTCGCAGGCCCGTTGCAAGAGAGAGTTATGACTTTGTCTGATCTCGCTGCGATCACGTGGTTTATGTACTGTAGCGAGCACGCCTCAGTAACACAGATGAATGGGGTTCAACTCTGGAACTACACAGCAGCAGTGGCTGGCACTATTGATCTCGCGAAGCGAGAGTGTTAACAAGAGACTGGCTCCCAAGGCTATGCTAAGAACAACTTATGCATTTTCTATGGGAGTTAAGACGGGGATCATGCTGCTTTGCAGGCTGCTGATCCGGTCTGGGTCTATAGCGGATATACAGAAAAAGTAATGTCAGAATTAAAATGAGAAAGAGTTTATTGTCACACCTTAAAAAATACTTTACATTAAAAAGAAGGGTGAAATTCATTTGCCAGGGCTTCTCAGACTTGCAGTTCATAATAAAAAACAGCTATATCACGATATAAGAAACATCAACACATAAAAAACTGTTAAAATAGAAGGTACTTTAATTTAAAAGAAAAAAAGCATATCTTCATATTATTCACTAAAACATCACATTGTGTATAAATCAGAACGCTATATTCCTTGTCCTCAAAAGTCTAATCGCTTGGTAAAAGGAATTAAGATCTTTGTGCTCTTTCCGTCTTTGGTATTTTTTCCTGTTTTGATGGGACTGCGACTCCACAAACTTTCCATGGTTCGAGTGATATGGGTCCATGTTGCGATTGTTGCGTGAATGTAATACGTGTGTGTGTGCAAATGACTGAATGTGGCAAGCGGGCTCTATAGACCAGATCACACTGGCCAATTCGGGACGAAAACACAATTAACCCATTGAGACATTTTTTTATAGCATATGTACTGTGAGCTTGTATAACTGCTATTTTGAATAGCCAACGCAAAAATCTAAAATGCTATCCAGATTTGAATGGGTTAATAGGAGTGTCATAACTCTCTCAGTCTCAATGGCTCTGGCCTTGTGTCATGGAACGGCCCTGTGATTACAATTTCATTTGCAGCAACAATTTTAACACTCATCGAGCCACATTGGCCTTCGATATAGAAATGTGTAATTTCTAAAAGCACTGTCATTAGTACCGCTTATTCACCCCGATGTCTGCCCCCATGGAAAATCAACGCCAATTCGGTACGAGTGTGTAGATGTTGCTAAGTGTACACTATTATTAGCCCACAATCTTTGTTACGTACATTGCCCCAGTGGCAATTGAATCTCAAGGCATGGTATTCTAAACACTACAATCTGAGCAGGACAAATGAATGCCATTAGTGAATGATAATAGTACAGTGTGTTGCTTTGCAGAGAAGAGCTACAGTCCTAGATATGAGAGGTTAATATGTCAGGGGGTTAACTATAGCATGGGTCTTCAACACGGGGTCCTCAGAGTTACTACAGGGGGGGGGGACTCCAAATCTTTGTGTGAATGGAACCTTTTTTCTTTTTTACACTTACCATACCAAGTACAGAGGCAAAGGTCAAGTTTACTAAGTATTTACAAGTGAGGGTTTAAGTGTTTAAGGTTTTAAGATAAGTCAACAAACCAAACAAATTATAATTTACACAACACTGATGATAGTGCTGTCAAAAAGGTCTATGAAGCTATCTATGAAAAGTTGAATCTGCAACACAATTTTATACAATATGTAATGGGGGTCCCTGCTTCATCTCCCTCTCAGCTAAGGGGTCCTTGGCCTGAAAAACGATGAAGACCTCTGACCTGTTCATGGTGGTCTATGCTATGCCCAAAGCCTTCGGCATGGGCCAGATTTCTACCACACAAGAAGGGATAGTTCCTCCTCCTAGATATAAAGTAGAATAAATAACAGCAGCCTAGCAGAACCCATTGGTTAGAAATGTATATACACTCTTTAGAATATGGATCTGAGCTCCCACTTACAGTAGAAATCAAAACTGTCTGCAAGGCAGAGTGTACTCCACTTCAAACGTATTCAATTTCACACATTGCTTGTTTGCGTTGAAGTGCTTCTTTGTTCCAAAGGCAAAATGTTCAAAAAACTAAACAAAACAACTGATTTCGGGAATACTCAGGTTCCATACACAACGAGTGATGGCTTTAAATTGAACTACTTAGGGTTCCGAAATGAATTGTCTGCCGTACATTACCGTTTTAGTTTCCATAAAGGCTGCCATACTGTTTCTTTTGGCTTTCCATTTCCTGTCAGCTTAGTCAGAGATACTTATGTTAAATAATTGAAAACATTTTATTGCAACAAATGGTTATAGTTGTACTTGGTGTGCTCTTGGAGAAGCTCCTACAATGATGTAGCAGTATACCACAACCCCTATAATGTGTGCATACAGTAATGATACAGCACAGCTTGTTGAGTGTTAGGGTCAACAGTTTTACAACTTTATTAATATAATAATTTGGTCACTTTTAGAAGTAGTAGTTGTCGTTTTTTAGTGAACCATGCGGTGCCGTAAAACTGGATTTATTTCCATAGGCTACGGCTCTATACGGTTCTCAGAGCATAATTTGGGCCGTGCTCAGGAGGTGGTACTAGATCCTTCCCCACCCCCAAAATAGCAAAAATAGCAGATCTACAACTTCTGAGCTTGTAGGTCGGCTATTGTTTTTATGGTGTACCCCCCCCCTCTAGTCTAGTGTATTGGTTCTGATTATAATGGAAACATAAACAAAAGAACATCACAGAACTCCACAGGTTCTGGAAAGTTTTAGGTTGGTGGAAGATGGAAGGTTCAGGGGTCGAACCGGCAACCTTTCCGATTGCAGCCTCTCTACACACTTGGATATGGCCGCCCGCTCTAATGTTTAATGCATGGTCAGTTTTCCATTCTTATTGCCTCTTGGCTTGCCAACAAAGCACTGAAGCCTGTGTGTCACGTGCAATAATGACTCAAACATCCTCCCTTCATCATAACTGAAAAGCATTCCCACAAACGTGCAAGGCTGGCTGAAATGGCTACAGACACAATCTCACATCTATTTTTATCGTGCCACGCTGGGGTCAGGCTGTCATTGTCTTCCAGAGGTGACATCGCAGTTCTCCCGCCTATCTATTCTTCTAGATGCAGTTATCTACAAGCCCTCCCCGCCCCCTCCACACACACACACACACACACACTATCACATGTTGCTATCAGTGTCTCAGAAAACCAGGGGAACTTCATAAATCACGCCTTTGCTGTCGTTCTGTTCCATGAGAGAGGATTGGAGAGTTGGAATGGTGCATTCTATTGCTGTGGATGTCTATTACACTCTCACCCCACCTCACCCTGGCGTCTCTCTCCTACTCATTTCAGCCGTGTGCCAGTGTTGATATGGCTTTTGCAGATTTATTAATCGTGCTATAATATTATGCACTACTCGACCTTGCCTTGGACGGGGCCGCGGGCCCAGAGGTGCCCCCCCCCCCCCCCGTGTTATGAAGGTCAGGGTTTGGTAGGAGATTAAATAGAACCTCCTGCCGTCAACTCATCTTTACCTGCTCCTGGATACAGTTTTTAAAAAACGGAGCACAGCAGGTTCAACCACAATTAGGGCTGCGACTATCGACTGTCTTCTTGGTATCCCTAACTGGAAAAAAATGAAATAACCCCCGTGATAAACAATGCCAAGGACACCGGCACAGGTCACTTCACAGCGTCTGTGTTTATATTAGATGATATCCTTGGAGTAACTTCCCACACAGCATCTTCAAGTACCTTATGTGCTATAGAACAATTGTGAAAACTGGTCCTTTGTAATAATTTCCCCCTTCTCTTTTTATCCTTGCTGTTGTGTTGGGTTCAAGATAGTTGCAGTATAACTTATGCATTAGGTTATGGTTTTGAGGATACTGTACGTGTAAGAGAGGATAAATCAACTCTCGCTAAACCAACTGCCGTTTTTAAGTGACGTAGCCCCGCAGCGACACGTCAAGATAAAAACGGAATGGAAGAGGCAGGTATTCATTATACTGGGACCGCCGCCGACTGGTTCAACAAAACCTGATTAAAATTCAAATGTACACACAAAAGGGCTCACAGTTAAGTAAGAGGCATGTGAAATTGGAATTCGAGACAGACAGTGCCACTGCCAAGGGCACAGCGCTTTGGATTCATAAGCAGTTTGCATGGCACCCACATTGCTTTTATTGTGATTTTCTCTTTTAAATGCCTACTGAATTTCAAAAAGGGGGGGGGGGGGGGGGGACTTGGAGCAAAGGCGTTTACTGAACTGTTGGTGAACTGTTGAAATACCTTTACGACAAGTCACAGCAAGACGTTATTTTTCTCACTCGATTGGTTTGCTAGCGACAGCGTCTATACGCAGAGCGGCGTGGGGGGGGTGAGTGTGGGGTGACATCCATTTTTCACACTAAATCACTCTTCCCTCGGATCGCTTCGGATCGTGTCCCTCGGATCGCTTCCACTGGAGGACACAACATGGGCCGCTATGATGCAACAGCAAAGATAGAGAGATGGATAGAGAGATGGATGGATGGGGCTGCGTGCGTGCGTGCGTGCGTGCGTGCGTGCGTGCGTGCGTGCGTGCGTGCGTGCTTGCGTGCGAAGGAAGGTTATAGGGAGAAGACGGATCGTGTTGACTGACTAGAGAAGAGTACAGGTGAATATAGGATTATAGGATTAATTATAGCAGTATAGGATGAGAAGGTCAACCAGTCATATGTGTCAAAGTGTCCCTGAGCAAGACACTTGAGCCCTATAACTGCTCCCTGGGCGCTGTATTAATAACACCCACTGCTCCTAATAGTTAGGATAGGTAAATGCTAGGGGACTCATTTCACAAAATGTGCAAATGTACAGTGACAAGAAATACCCCAAAGGAGTGGGGACTAAATTATTAATTATGATCTATCTGTGTGTGGCAGATGCTCTCTCTCTCTCTCTCTCTCTCGCTCCCTCCTTGCCGCTGCCGAGCGGGCAAAGGAGCCGTCGTACGAACATCTAAAACAGTGTTTCTCAAACGTTTTCGTGCCAAGGACCCTCGAATTGATATGTATTTAGCCGGGGACCGCCATCTGAAAATGTTTTGTAATAAGTATAAATGGATACTTGGTTAAAATGATTGTGATGCTTTATTAACACATTTTGCTGGGGACCCCCTGGAACACCCTCAAGGACCCCTGGGGGTCCCCGGACCCTACATTGAGAACCACTGAAAACCCGCTGTGCGAACGCCTACCACCAGGGCCCCAATGACGTCATATCACCCCTGTGCGCCAACGCAGCTCCGACGAGAGAATCAGGGACAAAGTGAAATCATTTATGTCTTCTCCATAAGAACAGACATAACTCACAAAGCTCAATTCAGAATATTTCGTTGTCTGCTGATGCGTCTCCGCCACTGACATGTGTGTGTGGGGGGCTGGTACTGCAGCAGAAGCCTGAAAATGGACAATGCCAGTGTACAGTCCTAATCAAAACGGTTCATTTTATCACAGCCAAGGGACTGGCAATTTGACACTCTTTTGTCCAAAAAATTATATTTTACATGGTACTACCCTGCCACACTGAAGGCCGCTGGTTGAGCTGAGAGGGGCTGTGAAACTATATAATTACTTCAATTAGGCCACTAGACTATTCATGAATGACAAAGCTGTTGCAGACAATGCTTTAATTGAGCTGGTACTCACGGTTACAGAGTACCAGTTCTACTCACTTCTGCTGAACCCTAAAATGAGTTTGACACACCACACCCCTGGGCTGGAGGAACAGAGGCAGGACTAGCAGATGACACAGCAAATTAATATTATGAAGGGAACGTAATGAGGAAAGAAGGAGGATGAAGCTAGTCATGTTAAGAAAGACCTCCTTCTTTGACCTTAATCAGAAATGTTAAGAGCGGACAGTGACAGCTGTAGGAATAAAAGTCACTATGGATTAGACCTTAATCCGCAACCCCCACCAACACACAGAAGACGAAGATCCACCCCATTAAAGAATTCACTTGTTTTTTTCCCCACAGCGCTGGTCAGCAAGCCAGTGGTGTAAAGTAACTAAGTACATTTACTCACATACTGTACTTAAGTACAATTTTGAGGTATTTTGACTTTACTGGAGTATTTCCAATTTTCAGCACTTTTACATACAATTTTATACCAGTACTTTTGTACTTTTACTTAAGTACATTTTTAATCCCGGACTTTTACTTGTAACAGAGTATTTTTACATTGCAGTATTGATACTTTTACTTAAGCAACAAAAATTGAGTACTTTTCCCACCACTGGCAAGCCGTATGCATTCTGCAAATTCTGGACACTTATGGATGCACTGCGACGGTACAGTACCTGTGCAAATTGGCGGCATCGTTACAGTAGGCCCTTAGGCTGCACAGAACGTGGGCTTCAATATATTCGTGATTGTCCCCCCCCCCACCCCCCACGTGATCTTGGACAGGTCAATGTGGACGTGTGCGAATGACCATTCAGCGCAATAAAATGATATCTATCTCGCCCTCTAGCAATACCTTCAACAGCAGCTGCCCTATTAACAATAAATAGGCCAGTTTATGGAAGCCGTGCTATAACCTGGGGTGGTTTTCCTTGCATATTGGATACATTTCCAGGTTTATAACGGCGTGTACCAACATAAAACACAGCTCATTTCAGTGTGAAAGCCTGACAGACAGTTAAAATTCTATTGTGTTTCGTCCAATAAAGTCAGACAGCATCAACAACAGATTGTCTTTGTTGGTGATGTCACCCCGCGCCTCTCTGGGGATGAGCTTTTCATCATCTCGACTATTCAGGGCGAATCCACTGTAGGGTGATGGGGACAACACGTCAATGCATTTAGATGTGTCTCTGTGAAGAAATGCTGCACAGCCTGCTGACAATGAAGCTCTTCGCTGACGTGGGCATGAAGGGGTGGAGAGGGCCGTGGGGTCATTTAGAGGAGAGGTTCTCAAATAGTTTTGGCTTCTGTACCCCCTTCACCTGACTTGCTTAGAAAACTGCAAGAGAAAACCATAGCTAAAGCAAAGCAAAGCAAAGTTTGTTGTTTACCCAGGGTGTCGGACTAAGCACGAAGCTTGTTTCCAGCCGGACCCTGCATGGAAGCCTTGCTCAAGGGCTATTCAGCGGTGATTCATGATTGATGTGATGAATTGGGGAATCGAACTAGGGACCTTCCGGTATCAAGGCCGCCCCTCTAACCACTAGGCCACCGCTGCCTAACATATCGTTATTGTAAATTAACGCCCCACTTGATAATACTACAGCGTCACACAAAAGTATCAAAAGTAGATCCACAAGCTTGAAACACAAGAAGTGAGATTGTAGATCTGCGACTTTCGAGTTAAAGAGTTGCAATTATTGCCTCCTGAGCAGATTTATTTAAAACTGTGGCCACGAAGTCCAGTCTTGATGCCAATATGTTCAAATAATGTGCAAAAGTATTTATTTCTATTCAATAACAATTGTGCTTGTCGTGTTTTTTATTTATTTATTTAATTTGGTTTAGCTTTTTACAGATCAGCACAAAGTCTGTGAGCGTTTTAATCCTTAAAAACAGTTAAATAAATAAACTCTGTAGTACCTCATGTGTACCTGTAGGGGTACACATACCCCCATTTGAGAGACACCGATTTAGAGCTTGGTCAACTGTAAAAGACTTGATACTGCATGCATGGGTGAGTGTGAATGTGAGTGACTGTTGGATTGCACAGAAGGGCGTCGCTGTAAAAGAGCATCCCATGCTCGGTCAACCTTCCCCGGGCCGTATTCCGGTTAAAAAAAGGGTGGGCAAACCCAACCCGCAAACACTGCAGGGTACGCAGTGCAGCCAGTGTGGCCGGCACTGGCCCTCGAATGTCTGGGTTAAAACACACAGCCCCGCAAGGAGCTATGATGACCTTCACAACAGCAGCCAAATTCCTGCCCCAGCAGGCTCCTGCATGCTGCCTGCGCTGTGGTGGCACAGAGACTCAATCTGCCTCTGGCCCTCCTATTCCCAAGGAGGAACAGCCCTGATTCATGCACCCTCATCACTGGCACACTAGGGTCACACACGCGCACACACACACACACACACACACACACACACACACACACAGGGCTGTGTAATATTCATCAATCTCTTTTTAGTCACCGTTTGAGAGCAGTACCATTAATTTTTTTTTTAAAAGAAGAAAAATCAGCTAAGCTCCTGGAGAAGAGGCACTCTCCTTTGGAGGTTTGGGGAAGCGGCTGGAGTTTGGAGTTATGTGCTGGCCCTGGCCGACCTCCAGTCACTCTGATTGATTTAAAGCGGCCGTCCCTGCGACCTCTGCTGCCCTCCCTCTCATCTCCATCCCGTGCCCCATGAAGGGGGGCATCCTCCGAGGCTCAACGGAGGAGGGCAGCCGGATCAGGAGGAGACACAGGAAAGAAGCAGCGAGAAGAATGTTGCATCCGAATTACCCGGCCTACTCCCACCGCAGTAAATACATTCATGACGTGACAGGCTAGAGCCAGGCCATAAATTCCCCCTTTAAAATGGAAGACAGTAAGAGTCCAGATAGGCTCTGTTTTATACAGCTCCCGAACACTGGGTTCAAACTGATAACAGCCCGCGAGGCCGTTTTGTTCAGGGTAAAGTACAGTCCCTCCGCACACATCTAGCCTTTTACAACACCTCATCATGCTGTAAGGGCCATCTACATCTGAGGTTTATGGGAACGGACACCTTTGTTCCTGGATTACATGTGTTTCTTCTTTTTTTGTAGCTTTTAGCTGGCACTCTTGTCCGCAGCCTTGGGATGGGCACACAGTATGGTTCAGCATTTTACTAAAGGAACTCACTGGCCACTGCAGGAATCAAACCTTTCAGATGTACAATAGGCTAATATTTTATCAGTAGAACCAGTGAAGGGGAGCAATTGTTGACCTCGTGGCTTGGGGTGTTTACAGCGCTTGGCTACCGATCCAAAATAAAAAAGTTTTTCGGTTAAGGTTACGTTTAGGCATAGTTTTACTGAGGTTAAAGCTAGGTTTAGACATGGTTTTACTGAGGTTAAGGTTACGGTTACGTTTAGGCATAGTTTTACTGAGGTTAAAGTTAGGGTTAAGGTTAGGTTTAGACATGGTTTTACTGAGGTTAAGGTTACGGTTACGTTTAGGCATAGTTTTACTGAGGTTAAAGTTAGGGTTAAGGTTAGGTTTAGACATGGTTTTACTGAGGTTAAGGTTACGGTTAGGCATAGTTTTACTGAGGTTAAGGTTAGGGTCAGGTTTAGGCATAGTTTTACTGAAGTTACGGTTTTAGGTTAGGTTTAGGCATACAATAGTCTTACTGAGGTTAAAGTTAGGATTAAGGTTAAGTTTAGGCATAGTTTTACTGAGGGTACCCTACCCTCAGTAAGGTTATCTGGAAGGCTATTGGCTGGAAGGCTATATTACCCGCCTTCCAGCCAAAAGCTGTGTCAGTCACTCGTCGTCGTCCTGCGCATACAATTATCGCGTACAGTAGTACACGCTTTCCGCTGTCATTTTAAAAACCCATTCACACACTATTCTGCGATATGCTTGTTTGATTTAGATTTAGGTCTTTAAATAAAACTGAGCAGCATTTCCCTGACAAAAGGAGGGGGGGGGGCTGTGATTATATAACCGATTTCTTGGAGAAACTCCCTCAGCTGGGATGACAAATCTCCCTGAGCTGTGAGGTTTTGAGACAGTCCCTAGAAAGGTTTTGGTCCGTTTCCAATCTTACCGGTGTAATTTTACCAATGTGATGTACGAGTTGTACACTGGCATAATTTTATGCAAACAGACACTGGCATTTGTCATTGTGAGACTTTCTGGTAAATTAAAACGTAGCCCATTACTTAACATTATATTGCATTATTAATATGCATCACAACAAACGTGATGAATATAATAGGCTTGTTCATAAAACAAAGCTACAGTACTAATCTAAGAGAGCAACAAAAACATTGGTTGAATGAATTAGTTTAATCCATTAAGAACGGGAACGCAACTGTGTCATTTTAAGATTTCTTTGGCTATTCAAAAATAGCAGATAATACAAGCTCATAGCACGGCACCGAATGCTGCTCTATGAGCTTGTAGATCTGCATTTTTTTACGTGGACATTTTGTATATATATATATATATATATATATATATATATATATATATATATATATACCAGTGAGACTCCCTAATCGGGAGATAAGCGACCGTAGGTCACATGTATACAGAAGAGGGCTGTAACGGCGATTGGTTCCTAGTTGTGTGGGCAATGGATAGTTTTGTTTGGTGGTCTAAATGTGGGGTTAGCTGTGACATGGTGGCGTTTATGTGGGCAGAAAACGTGTAATGTGTAGCTGTTGCAACGGCATTTAATGTGAGCTGCAGTGGCAGGGGGTCCTCCACTGGGGGCGCCACCACTTTTGCATCCGTTCTGGAGCACCAGGAGTGGGTGGTCCCTGGGAATGCCCCGTGAGCAGCCCCGTTGGGGTGGTCATTTGGTAATTTGTCCACATGTGCTCATTTTTTACACTTGGGGGTCCCCGAGGCAGCTGGGGGTCCCTGGAGCTCCGGGGGTCCTTGGAGGGTGTAGTTTGGCAGGTAAGGAGTGTGTGTGCAAAATGTGGCATGGATCGGGGCAATGGGTGCGGAGATATGAGCAGGGCAAAAGTGTGACGTCTGTGACGGAGTGACGGAGTGACGGAGTGACGGACGGACACCTGGAGCAGCTTTCTATAGTAAGTGCGACCTACGGTCGCAATTATATACAGATATGTTTTAAAGCGAACATTTTTAACTCCAATCTGTGCTTCTGGGGGTCCCTGGAACAATATATTTTGATATGGGGGTCCACGTCCAAATACATATCATTTTGGGGGTCCTTGACATGGAAAGGTTGGAGCACCACTGATATAGCAACATACTGTTGCTATATCATACATTTTTAGATATGTATTTGGCCGCAGACCCACCATCTCAAAATGTTTTGTTCCAGGGACCCCCCAGACGCAAAGATTTGAGTTACAAATGTTCACTTAAAAATATATATATTCAAAGATTTGCTAAATGTTTTAAGATTTTTTGAAAATAGCAGATCTACAAGTACATAGCACGGCTAGCCAAAGAAATCTAAAATGACACAGATGCGTTCCCGAATTGAATGTGTTAAGAGATCAATGTCAGTGTGTGGTGTGCAGAAGATATGCATGTTCCTGTAGGTTTTTTTTATTTTGTATTCCGTTGTCTAGAATTCATGTATCCTTAGGTGACAAGACATGGCAGAGTGCCCAGATGCACTGAAAGTGATCATTTTCAATGTGACGCTTCTATGGCGCACTGCAGAGTGGAGAGTTGAAATGTACAGTAGAAGTGTTGAGCAGAGCATTGGTTCTCAAAGTGGGATTCGGGGACCCCCAGGGGTCCTTGGGGGATTTTTTTTTACTCAAATCTTTGCTTCTGGAGGTCCCTGGCACAGGGGGGATTCGCAGCCAAATACATATCATTATGGGGGTCCTTGACATGAAAAGGTTTGCGAACCACTGGAGCAGAGGACATGCTCCTGGGAGATGTGGTGAGGGGAGTAAAGGGTTCTTGAAGGGCCGGGCGGACAGAGGTGGGGGACAGAGAGGGAGGGTGTGTGGCTGGAGGCGAGTGTGGTGCCGACTCTGACAATGAGAGACCCCCGCATGAGGAAAACCAGCAGGGGGCGCAACAGTTATCAAACTAACTGTAATCCATTATAAATAAAAATTCAAGCCTACATATAAATAAGGAAACCGCATGAAACAGCATAAACATCAACTTAATGGTTGTGGGTAGCAACAATTCCACGTCAGGTCATAAACAATCTGGGTACCCCCCTTTCGTCACAAAATGCCTCTGGGGGGCACCACCTCTTTTTTTGTGTAGAAACCTCAACTCGGTTTGACTCCTCCTTTTGTGTGACGCTATAGCATGATCAAGTAGAGCATAAATTTACGAAAAAAAAACACAAAATGATAGCAAGATATAAAAAGAAGCGACGCGTTTTGAGCTTGTATATCTGCTACTTTTGCCGTTTTTGAATTTGATTCAAGAAAAGTAACAGTTTTGGACATAATGAGGATTCCACCCGACAGGGCCGATATACAGCACCTAATTTTTAAAAAGAGTAAACACGAAGCTGACAAAAGCCAAGCACAAAGGATTAAGCCAATTTAATGCTTTAATGGACTGGAGGACAGTAGTAGCACTGCTAATAAACAGCTGGTCAGGTCCGGCTGCTCCTTGCGGTGCCTTCAAGTTGATGAGGTGGTTCGATGCGACAATAAACGCTGCCAATGCATTGGTTGACAATTGAAAACAATGGGTGGGTCCTGAAATGTAGGTACGAAGCGCGTGAAATTCACTCTTGACCCATTCAATCCGGGAAATATTTGAATTTCTTTGGCTATTCAAAAATAGCAGATATACAAGCTCATAGCGCGGAGCTTGTAGATCTGCTATTTTTGAAAAGTTGTACATTTGTAACTCAAATCTTTGCTTCTGGGGGGTCCCTGTGACAAAATATTTCATTTCATCATTTTGGGGGTCCTTGACATGAAAAAGACTTGAGAACCACTGATATAGAAGCATAAGTGTTTTCAAAAAACGGTTAGGACATTTGTAGAATATATATTCAAAGATTTGCTAAACTCTTCACGATTTTTCAAAAATAGCAGATCTACAAGCTCATAGCGCGGCACTCGGTGCCGCGCTATGAGCTTGTATATCTGCTATTTTTGAATAGCCAAAGCAATCTAAAACGACAGAGACGCGTTCCCGGATTCAATGGGTTAATGCATTTCGACCTTCAGTGTCAAAGACAACAAATCCAATACAGATGGATCATGTGCGTACACCACCTAGTAGAAAGACAATATATGATCCAGTACAGTATATCGTCTGTCGGGTGGAAACGTTACTCTTCAGGATTCATAGCAAAAGTAGCAGATCTTACGGTCTTACCCTGAAAAAAAACATACCAGCATTTACCCAGAGTACATCTGGTGGCAGGTGTGTATCTGTAATAATACCAGGGGAGTTTGTGATTTCCTCTGTGCAGCGTGGAGGTTATTTTTCCAATCTGCTTCTCATTCATGATTCATTCATAAATCAACCTATGGACAGCTTCTCAAATATTTAGGATGCTGCCAAAAAACGTGTGGCATACGGCATCACAACAACTCCCCCTGATCACGGTGGTGTATACGAGTAGCTGAGGAGCATGGATCTGTTTTATAACAAACAAGGACTAAAGTAGCTATAGACGAATCCACAGAGTGCTCCGGTGTCAGACTCCTGCTGCGGTGTGCATTCTGACACCCCTGGCGCAATCTTACGATTGCGCCAGGGGTGTGCTCTGTGGATTCGTCTATAGCTCTGTGCCGCACTTCAATGAATCATTGGTTACTGTTGTATCTCCAAGACATTGCTGCTTCAGCATTCACTCACTCATACATCACAACAGCTGGCCGGCAGGTGTGAACACACACACACACAAACGTCTCACACACACACACACACACACACACACACACACACACACAGTCATAGGTATGCTCTTTAGTCAATGATGAGGGAACACATCTGCGATGGGGAGAACAAAATAACACATTTGCCTGTCAGCTTTGGAGTCTTTTATGTTAAACACTTTCAACCTGGAGTCCATATTTTGGGCATGTCATTATTATAGGTCGGAAATTCTGATAATAATTAGAAAAGCAGGTCTCTGCCAGGCTGTGTTGCCTACCCAGGGCCCACAAACTCTGGGAGTCAATCATAGCCAACTGGAAGGGAACATGAAAAATCTGACATCTTGATTATGTCCAGAGATAATGTGCAGAGATTTGCGTGAGTTTTGGACACACTTTGAAGGAGCAGTAGCAAAAAGAAAACACAAAATGTAGTCTGGCACAAATGGCCACATGGGGAGTTGCGTCATGATCCAAAACGTGAAGCAGCCTGTTACAGCGCCACTGAGGCCGATTTGAAAATTGTGGGGCAGAGGTTCTTCCTTGGCCCAATGATGCCAGAAATGAGCTGTTCACAGACAGACGGACGGACGGACGGACGGACGGACGGACGGACGAATGGACAGGAGGGAAAACATAGATGATAATAAAAATAGCAAAACACAGCAAAATATACGACATAGGTCTTTAAGTGGTTAAGCGTTCAGGAGACATTTTGCTGCTTTCTTTTAATGTCATCATGCCAACCTCTCTCATAAGCTAATGCTGCAACAAAAGAAAAAGCTAAATTATCACCAAGTACACTTCCATGGCACATTCCCAAAGGAGAGATATAGCATAGTGGAAGTAGTGTGTTGTTTGCCACCTCCTCTGTCACACTCTCTCCATCACCTGAGTGCTTTAGAGGCAGCGCTCATTAAGGCCCGTCCTATACTTGGCATACTTAACACCATGCTGCTGTCTGCTGGAGGGGGTCTCGTCTGGAAAGTTCCCTTCATTACCTCATGCTCTGGGGTGGGGGACACCAGCCAAGTAAATCACGGTACATTTTCTGCTGCAGGTGGCGAGGTTGTCTACTCAGCTGCCCAGGGAAGTCAGGGGGACGCTCACAAACTTGACTTGTATTAAGGGGAAATTACACCATGTCAGCAGACAAAATAATGATGGAAAGAATTTGTCTTTGGCTGGGCTGGCAAGTTTAGCTCCTCTACTGGGCAGCTTCATCAGACATCTGTCCAACTGCTGACTGTCTGACGGTAAATTACTTAATGTGGCGGGTGTGTTTTTGGGATGTAATGTACCCGTTTTACTGTTGCTGACAGCTAACCAATTCTCGGGAGATTCTTGATAATTCTACAAAAAAAATCAATCTTTCTGGTGAAGTTCGGACTGAACCAGCTACTATTGCTGGTCCTATTCTGGTTATATTTCCATTTATCTAAGACATTGGGACGTGATCAAGAGAACTCACAAAAAAACATTTGTGCAAGAGAAAGCAGGTATCATTAGGAATCAATGTAGAACATTGGTTCTCAAAGTTGGGTCCGGGGACCCCCAGTGATCCTTGGGGAGGTTCCAGGGGGTCCCCAGCAAAATTTGTTCGCTTTGTGCTGCGCTGCGAGCTTGTACATTTGCTATTTTTTAAATATATATTTTTTTAAACATCGAAAATGTTGAATGTTAAATTTTGATAATGTTTTAAACAAAATCTTGTCTTCTAGGGGTCCCTGGCACAAAAAAAAAATCTGATGGGGGTCCGCCGCCAAATATAAATTACATATCAATTTGGGGGTCCTCGACACCACTGCCACAGACTGGCCATCCAAGATCATCCGAGACCCACATGGAAAAGCCAGGCTGTTATTAGACCCTGTCTTGTTATATAAAACGGTCAGTAATAATTTTCGACAAGAAAATTGTCCCAGAGTGGCTGCACAAACAAGGCGGTTGCTATGCAACATTGTATGAAGATATAAAACGGGACCTTTTTTTACAGACACCAGCCATGAAAGCATTTAACGGCCCAGAACAGTGTTTCATCAATCAAGTTCACCCATCACATCTTTCTGCAGATTCTGCCTGTATGTTGGTTCCATTTAAGGTGGAACTTTTCCCCGGAGATGTTTCTCTATCCACCTCTGCAGTTAAGCCTCCACGGAGATCGACGTTCACCTTAAATGTTGTTGTGCATTTCACCGTGGCCTGCCCAGTGTACGTGAATGGTGGTCATGTGATATGTGTTTTCAGATATATGCGTTAGTATGGATGGAGATTTTTTCCTGAAACGGTGCTAAAAAGGCTGCCGTGGACATAGATCCACTTGGCGTCCCTATTTTGGGTATATCGTTATGGGCAAAAACATTATCCGAAAATAGCTAAAATCGCTGATCTACAAGATCGGCTATTGTAACCGTACGACATAGTAGAATATAGGGCTTTAATGGATCGAACACCATTGTAAAAAGAAAACATAGCCTGTTAACGTGTAAATAGCCTCTCTCTCTCTCTCTCTCTCTATTCCACACTCAGTCTTAGAAAGACTTGACGCTGCATAGCAGATGGCCTTGTATGATGCAATGCCCTCCAGATTTCTGTGTGCCATTTCCTCCATAGTAGGACAGCTCTGCTTTCATCCCGGCCTTATTTTCACAATCTATCCGTAGCGATATCCAACTCCTCTCTCCCCCTTTGTCTCCCTCTCTAAACCCACCTTCCCTCTGTACCTCAGTGTCTCTCTCCCTGTCTCTCTCTCCAGTTCCGTTTGCTCTATCTTGAGGAATGTCTCAATACATAACGTCCAAAGCCTATGAATACATATAGGCTGTCTTTATACAGAGGATAAGGCCGTATTATTGATCTGCACTAAAGAATGGGAGCTTCTCATCGTCGGTGAGTCACCACAGAAAGACCAGTTGCAGTGGGTTTTAAATCACATACAAAACAGACACATAAATACATACAGAGACACGTCCGGAACATTAAACTCCAGTCTGCGCAGCGTGCTGTAGTTTATGTCTTATTCCCGCGCCAACATGTGTTGCGCTCGCGTTAGCAAATCCGTCTTTGAGAGGCAATCATGCCGGGTCGTGTACTAGCTGATGATTTGCAGTAAACCACTCGGCTGGGCGGCCCAGTAGGTAACTGGTCACACACTGTTTGTCACAACGAACAGCGCTTGATGACCCCCAGCCCACCTTGCATGACAATTTATGGACATTCTCTGCATTATGTAATGCGGAGTGCCATGGATCTATACTTCAACCTCCACCCCCACCCCACAGCTGCTGCTGCAAATGCATCTCTTAATATCTGCTGGCCATTAGTTTGAAAGTAGAATTATATATGAGCACCTGGTACTATTTGCTGCAATTCCTTAAGTAGCATGTGCTCCTGAAATATACCCGCAATATTTAGAAAACTGAACAGACACAAGTGCAACTAGGGATTAAAAGCTGGAATGTTTTTTGTTGTTGTTGTTTTTATCCCTCTCAAGGGTTGTGTTGCTAAATTTAATTGTGCTCCTAAAATGATTCCTTTTAAGGGGAAAGTGTGGTCTTGAAAAAGATGTCACCATAGAGCCTCGATGTTCACATGCCTTCTAAAGTAAATATGGCAGGCAGCATTCTTTTTCTATTCTTTCTCTTTTAAGATTATTCATTATGATTATCCCAGGGGCTAGCAGTCTAGATGAGGGTCTGTCTGTCTGTGGCTAATCTGGCAAACCACTGGACTAATGATGAGTGCCAAATGTCGTCTGCACACAGCCAATAGCCAAAGGATGTAAACCACTGGCTATTTTTCCACTTATTGTGAATATCATCCTCATGTGAATAATCTTCACATTTTGTGAATTTATAATCCAGCTCCACCGTCCATATGTGGGCAAAGACTGACATTATCAGTATGATGTCCTGAAAATGACCAAGATCCACATGGAAGCCAGTGTTGTTAGACCCAATCTTGTTTTCTAAATTGATTCCTAAAGATACCTGCTTTCTCCTGCACTAATGTCTTTTTTGTGAATTCTCTTGATCATGTCCCCAAGTCTTAAAATCAATGGTTCTGAAACCTTTTTGTGGCAAGGACCCCCAAACGTATTTGGACTATAGGGTTTCTCAAAGTGGGTGTCGTGGCACCCTAGGGTGCTGTGACTTAATTCCAGGGCAGCCGCAGAATCATATTTGGGATCAATGTCACTTCAGTTTAAATGTCAAGTATGACATTTATTTTATGTGTCGAGCTTCGAGCTTATACTGTACATCTGATATTTTGGAATTACTTAAAAATATTAAAAATATAGAACATGTTTGGAAACTTTCAAATAATTTTGATTTTTTTTTTTCTCACATAAATCTCCTTTCTTGGGGGTCCCTGGCACACACTTTTCAGATGGGGGGGGGGGGGGGGGGTTTCCGTGGCCAAATATATATCAATTTGGGAGTCCTTCGCACAAAAAAGAACTACTGAATTAGGTAATAATAATAATAATAATAGCTCAGATTTATCTGTGTGATTTATCTGTGTGAATCTGTGGACTTAAAAAAAAAAAAAAAAAAAAAAAAACAATCTTAAAACACATCTTTTTAGCATGGCTTTTGCTTAGATTGCTGCATTTCTCTTCCAGTTTTAGCCTAATTGTTCTTTTAAATTATTATTATAATAACTTTTTAAATGCATTTTTATGTATTTATATGCATCTCTGCTTATTTTTTATTATTATTATTATTATTATTATTATTAAGTCTCCTTAAAGACAATGTGCTTCACAGTTCCTGTGAAGCACATTGAACTGCACTTGTTGTCTGAATTGTGTTATATAAATAAAGCTTGATTGATTGATTGATTGAGATTTATATAGCGCCTTTCTAAGTACCCTACTGAAAGTCGCTTTAGGTAATGGAAAGAGACCGGCACAGACAAAGAGAGTAGAAAGCAAGGAGATAGGTGAGATGGATGCAGGGGGACGGTACAGTATTGCCGTTTCCACATATATCCCACCTCTCCCGGGGAAAAGCAGTGGTGTCTCTTTAAGAGCCCATACATCTGTCTAAAAGCACCATTTAGGTTGCACTTAAAAAGCCCTGTTGGACTGATCAATTTATCTGACTGTACTGTATGCTCGCACTATCAGGGAAGTACACACACACGTTTGTATTACTATACTTGTGAGGACATAAACATTTTAGGACAGCATTGAAAATGGCTGAAATTAGCCCAACAATAGCCGGAAAATAGCAGATCTACACACAACAAAGTATTTAACAGGGAAAACACTAAACCTAACTCCTAAACCTAAGCTCTGAATGCCTAATCGTAACAATAACCCCAACATTTAACCATTTCTAATAGTAAATCTAATATTTATATGATACATTTATAATTTATAATTCATAATTTATCATTTATATTTTAAATTCATATATATATATTTTTTTAATGATCTTGTGAGGTAGAATATGAGAATTAGACATGGTGTAGACAATAGAACGCATGCAGCGATGCCAACCGCAAATCTAATGGTTTGCATTCACTCAAGAGTCTCAAGTTGATTGATTTGTGAGACAAGTCAAGAGGCCAGTCTGTCAAATAGAAAATGTGGAAGAGCTGGGCTGAGGCCAGGAGGCACACATTCTTTTTTTCTTTTAATCGTTGATGTCGGTTGGAAACCTCATATGTCCAAAACTGTTACTTTTCAGCAGGGCGTTAATTTACGAAAAAAAACACAAAAAGTTAGAATATGGAGTTTCTGCCCGACAGCAACAAAATTGTGCATCAGGAGTGCAACATTAATCATATCTAATTTATCTATTAATAATCTATCACTATTTTGGGCATGTCATTATAGGTGAAAAGTTAAAAAGAAACTGAAAAAAGCCGATCTACAAGCTCACAACATGTCAAATTGGTCCTCCTTATTCACCTACTGTAATTTCTGTGCATCTCAGAATGAATACCAAAACTTAACACTAAATTAAATTAACAGAGCACTGCTTTCACTTTTACATTGTGCTGCTAATTAACACATCAATAAATGTCAATAATAACACATGTTCATTTAATTGTGGGAAGCCATAATCGTCATCACGATAAAAATGTGATTGCAGCCCCAGCAGCACTTATGTTCCAAAGCATTTACCCAATTATTTCAATTCATTTAAGAAAATAAACAAGAGAGAAACACATTAATCAGAGCTTTGATGTGGGCTGTGCAGAGCAAACAAAAAATGATGTATTTCTATTAAATTCAATAAAACAGCTTTCAAGGGGCTGGATAATGTGAATTCCAACCTTAACCAATGAGCCCAACACCTACACTGTTGCTCATAAGAGAGAAAGGGGGTACTTAACATTCCTCCACTATATCTACAAGCCATTAGCTGTACTGATACAGTTATTGCAGCAGCTCGAAGCTAACAATATCTCACAGCATGACTGGAGAGTGGTACTGGAAGTCAAATTCCATTTTGTTTTCACCCTCCCTGCCCTAAGCCCCCCTTCCATCTCCAGACAAAAGGCTAATTGGCTGCTAATGTCCAGTCCGGTAATTAGCGGAATAGCAGCACAGCGCTCAGAGCTAAATGGTGCTTTGTGGAGGAGACGAAAGTTTCTTTTTGGTTCTATTCAGTCTGAGAAATATGTATAGAGAGGACATTACAATTAGGTAAATTCAGGGGGAAAGTCTCTGGTAACCTGTAATATGCAATCATGTCAAACCGGTGGTGTACTTGTGTCTGCCTATATATATATCTTTTTATTTTTTTTCTGTTGTCTAATGTAATGTCTGTGTATTGTGGTGCCTGCTATTTTCTTTGTGTTTAAAAAAGGGTGGTTCTACACAAATTGTATGCTACAACAATGTTAAAACTACCAGAACCTCAATAAAGAAACATATATTTATTTTCTAAATGGTGAATTCTATCTCTGGAGAAATGTAATGGAAAAGAATCTGAACGTCTGTGTCTACTAGACACACTGTAATCCTATTACTAACACACCATCTCCACATCATACACAAACCACCAAAACATTATCGATCTATCTATCCATCTATAAATTCCAGGAATCTCTGTCTCCATCTGTCTATCCTTTGCATATCGACAACAGTTCATCTGATCAGCTCCGCACTTGGCAGATGTACTGCTGGGGACCCAAGGGAGAGCAGTGTCAAGTGTGGAGTCGATCAGATCAGATGAGCGGTTCTCCAGATCGCTGCAAGCAGCCATACAATGGTTCTTGACAACGTTAATACATCCCATGTATTTAGCGCGTTCCTCTGTAATCAAAGTCGCTTTACAAAAACAGAACAAACTTAATTAACCCATTTAAACCGGGAACGCATCTGTGTAACCACTTCAACCATTATTTTATACTTTGGCTATTCAAAAATAGCAGATCTACAAGCTCATGGCGCGGCACTCAACTCAAATCTTTGCTTGCTCTGGGGGGTCCCTGGAACAACTTATTTTGATGGGGATCGGTGGCCAAACACACATCATTTTAGGTGGTCCTTGACATGAAAAAGTTGGAGCACCACTGATATAGTAATCTGAGTTCCCAGAAGTTTTCACCAGCTCTGGCGAGGAACTTCTGGGCCAGAGCCCTGGTATTTGTGGGCGGGATGTAACTTACGCTCAGAATCTGAGCGGACACGCCTCTTACCGGTCTGAGAGCTGTGCAACTCGTCTAAAAAGTCTGACGAGAGGCAAACAGCAGTACACAACAATGGCGGCCGAAATTTCTCAAGGGGAAATTGCTTCCCGTCGCTCCTATTTACATGCAACACCCACTGCATGTGGATCCCGCCCCCTTTTCTTCATTGGCTGTTGATTTGAATCACAACGCAGTGGCCGCGCCCCTGCTGTCCAAGCTCCGACGCAATGCCTCCCAGACTACTGATATAGCAACAATAGTTTTTTTCAGAAAAATTAAGACTAAAAAAAAAAAAAAACGCTTTAAAAAAAATATATATTCAAAGATTTGCACAAATCTTCACGATTTTTCAAACATTTTTGAATAGCCAAAGAAATCTAAAATGACAGAGATACGAACCCACGGATTGAATGGGTTAAGTTATTAGGTTGCAGATCCTGGGCCTGGGCCTTCCCGGAACCATGCTGTCTGAACTGTCTCACAGCACACACCAGCGTGCCTCGGTACACCGTTTGGTAGCCGTAGCCACTCCATTAGACGGATGGTCACAATCCTGCAAGCCACCAATGCAGAGAGACAGAGTGCTGTCTGGCCCTCACACAGACTTACATTCTTGGGTCTCACTGGATGTGACATTATGCCAACGCAAACCCAACGACCGCCATTATCCACTGGTTCGCAAAGTGAGGTCTGGGGACCCCCCGGGGGTCCTTGAGGGGGTTCCAGGGAAAAGTAGTTAAAACAGTCATCACGGTCATTTGAACCACCACACGTTGGCTATTCAAAAATAGCAGATCTACAAGCTCACGGCTCGTCACGATCTGCTATTTTAGATTTTTTTCTTAAAACTAATCGAAAATGTTTGGAAACTTTTGAATAATTTAGCTTTAGTTTTTTTACATAAATCTTCTCTTCTGGGGGTCCCTGGCACAACACTTTTTTCAGAAGTGTTGGAAAAGTTTGGGAACTACTGCAATATAAGACTGTAAGGCAGCACCATTACAATGTCCTGTGGCGATCACGACACCATCAGGAGGCCAAGGTCCGGGAAGCCGTGCTGCTGGCTGAGGGCGTTGCTGCAGACTCACACAGCTGCCTGGTTTGTTCACAACCCTCGTTTTGGGGAGTGTATGGCATTCTCTCTGCATAGTAATTATGAAGGGAACAAAAGCGGCATTTAGACACAAAAGGCTCCGGGGACCCCGGAGTGGAGTGAGCGGACCGGCTCCCTTGCGCTGCGCCGCGAGCGGATCGTTCAGAATCCAAGGAGCATTTAAAGGGAGACGCCATTATGCCGGACAATAATTGTGGAGTGTGGAGAGTGTGCAGACAGAGTGGTGTCAGATAGCACCATCTGCACTCTTTCCTTTTTTCTAAGGGTGATTTTTTTACATGTAATTGCGCGCCGAAAATAGACGATCTACAAGCTCACAACGTGTCGCGTGTCCGTTGCCACATTGTGAGCTCGTAGAGCAGTGGTTCTCAAACTTTTTCAAGTCAAGGACCCATTTCAAAACTTAAAAAAAAAAATCGGATGTACAAGCTTGCAGATCTGCTATTTTTCAATAGCCTAAATATCAAAGTGGTTAAAATGATTGTGATGCAACATTAACTACTTTAGCTGGGGAACCCCCCCCACTCCAGGACCCCACTTTGAGAACTGCTGTTGTAGAGCATCCAAGTATAAATCAGGCAATACGCTGACTTCTAGCAGGAAATATAATTGCTTTCAGATGTAGAATGGGTCACACCGGTCTCCCCACACATTTTACCAGGTAATTTACTACCTTGCTCGGAGCCCAAAATCCTGCAACAATCCCGTTCCCAAGCCCACCCAGCCTGCTCCGTCCTCAACCCTGAAAGAAGAGAGGAGGACGACTAGGCAGTATATTGATAGAAACCTCTTATCTAACTTTTTGTGTTTTTTCGTAAAGTAACGCCCTACATGAGCATACTACAGCGTCACATAAAAGCATCAAAGTAGCAGATCTACAAGCTTGAAAAAAAACACAAAAAGTTAGAATATGGAGATAGAGGAGGTTTCTGCCCAAAAGCAACGAAATTTCTTCCGTCATACAGTCTCTAACGGAAGCGCTGAAAACGATCCGGAAGTAAAACGGATGTCCCGCCTCCTTCTCGCTTCCGCTTCGTCTTAGCAGTCGCGTAATTTTGTCCTAAAGTTAATCTAATTAGTCGAAGTATGCACAGCTTTGCTGCTTGGAAATTCTAAAATGCATTTGAACGACATTTTAAAATATATTTTCATGAACAGAAATGACAAACAGATGACGGCTTCCGGAATCAGCTTTCAGGGGTTGTAGTTCCAGACCAGTGGTGGAAAAGTATTCACATTTTGTACTTAAGTAAAAGTAGCAATACTGCAACGTAGAAATACTCTCATATTACAAGTAACAAGTGCGGAATAAAAAATGTACTCTAGTAAAAGTACAAAAGTATTGGTATGAAAATGTATTATGCCAAATGTCCCATACGTTTTCAAATGTATAAAATGTATAAATATCTTTTGAATATAGCAGAGCTACAAGCTCACAATGCGTCGCATCGCGACGCATTGTGAGCTTGTAGATCTGCTATTTTCAAATGGCCAAAATGTATAGATGGCTGAGGTGGTTAATGTATGTTTTGTAATAACTTAAGCCATATTTTATACTTTTTGCTAAGATTATGAATTTGTTTCGTGCAAAAATAGTCTCACAACCAAATGCGATGTGAGCTTGTAGATCTATTCATTTCGCAGATAGTAATGGAATAATGCAGATAAAACATTATTTTGGTTGTGTACATATTGCCCAGCCCTGATGAGGACCATCTCACAGCCCAGATGTTCTATTTACATCAACATCAGCAGAATGGAAGGTCAACAGCTTGTGTGTTACAGCTGAGACTTGATCTGGCTTCGTGTTTTTAAATAGGAAACACCTGCAAATAAACACATCAACTCAAACCGTCCCGCCATTTGTTTACAAAGTAACAAACACAGCTGATGGTCTAGCAGTTAAGGCGCATACCACATATATGCGCCTCTAATGCAGCCTGACAGCGAGTCACAGGTTCGATTCCCGGACCCCGACAACCTTTGCTGCGTGTCACTCCCCGTCTCTCTCTCTCTACCCGTTTCCTGTCCCTCTCCACTCTACTATCCAAATAAAGGCAGAAAAGCCCAGAAATATCTTTTAAATCATCCTTTTAAAGAAGTAATAAACACACTCAAGACACACGTAACACACAACCCATTGGCCCCACGGTTCGTTCGTACCTCTCTGATCTTGTCCCGTTTCTCCTTGACGTCGGGTTCCGGGGGCTCGCCGTCGCTGACGCCCACCACTTTGGGCATGGGCACGGGTGGCAGAGGTTTGGGGGCAGAGTCCTTCTTCTTCAGGTCCTCCACCACCTTGCTTTTCTCCGTCTGGATCTCGGCCTGCAGCTCCTCGCGGGACTTCCTCAGCTTCTCTTTGGCCTCCTGCAGCGCGCGCTCGTGGTCCGCACGGATCTTATCCCGCAGGCTCTCCTCCTCCTCTCTGCAAAGGGAGGACAGGAAATGGTTACGGGAAAGAAGAGAGGAAGTTTGTTTGTTATAGGAGGTTTAAAGTAAAGAAAGTTGCACAACTACAGGTGCGTAGGTGTGAACAGCCAACATGCAGACCAGTGGTTCACAAATATTTTCACACCAAGGACCCCAAATTGTATTTGGCCACAGACCCCCATCTGAAAATGTTTCAAGGGCCGAGAACAGCAGACCTCCAAGCTCACAACATGTCAGCTATTCTCAGCACGTTGCACGATGAAGTATAGACCAATTATTTGTTTACTAACATTGAGCCTGGACGCACAGGTGATTGTTTCACGCAATCAATTCCCAACCTGTTTCGGGGTGCACTGGTTTCAGCACACCCCAACCCCCTCTTGTGTGTGTTGGCTAGTGAGACGCGTCCTAACGAGACCTGATATAATGGGTTTCGTTGCGCGCATACTGGCTGCACGCAGCCAGTATGACGTCGTCTGTTAAGGGGTCTATAGATGTCTCACTAGGGAGCGCCTCACCAGCCAACACACACGTTGAAATGAAATTAAACCAGCGCTCCACAAAACAACAGGTTTGGGGCTCTGTTGGGAATTGATTACATGAAACCGGCACCTGTGCATGCGTGCAATCTCGATGTTTGTAAACAAATAATTGGTCTATTAGAAGAGGCTCTGTCAACTGACCCTCATCATATGACTGAAAACCTTCATCAGATACCCGACAAAGGTAAGTTGACAAAATGTTGTTTTCTTCAATACATTTTGCTGTAAGAGAAAACCGTGTGCCGTGTTTGTTATACTGTTATAGGAGGATAAATGCCTATTTTATACCGCCACTTAGAACTGATCTACAAGCAAGATGCGTCACATCTCGGGGAAGTACACGGTACTGGACAATTATCTTGTACAGGATCATTATTTACAAGGTACAAGTTTAATTTGTTAAGGCTAAGCTAACTAAATTACACAGGAGGTACATGGAAAATACAACATGCTTACAAATGATTTTGTCACAAATTTTGTACACTACCAATTCAGAAGCCACATTATTACGGTGTAGAAACGGAAAACGTCTTCATACACAGTACAGAGACAAGCGACCTGCAAAAAATGTTAATAACTGTGAGCCTTCCAGTGCTTTATTCTAAACCCGAGCACATTGTGTCCTGACCTTAAGAATAAGCACGCTTGAGGCTACGGGGCACGCGCAAGGATTTCCAGCACGCCTTCTAACATTGTGTCCACTGTGATTAGTGTGCAACATAAACATGTCCTGACTGATGCCCTCAATGAGATTCAAACTCCCTGGAAATACTCCTACAACACACAGCCAGTTTTACCTATTTTAACAGTCATATTGTTGTCATCTGGACTTTAACAACCAAGTGTAGCCTAGTTATTTCCAACAGCTCAAACTAAAAACGATATAGTCAATACCAGAGAGGGTCACTTGTAGAACTTCTTTGATGGTATCTTAGATTAGGTGTAGTTCTATATGATGCAGAAACACAACATAATTGCCTTGATGCAAGTAACATTAACGAGCATCAACGAGTGTAAGCTGGACGCACAACCCTCCCCCTCTGCTGTGCTGAACTGAAAATGACTGGAGTTTAGTTTGTCCCCTAAACCCCTTGAATATGATTGAAGACATGATAATGATTACTATGATTACTGTGATTATGGTAAGCTTACATTTCATATCACACACACCATACAGTAAGAACTCCTGTAACTTTCACCAGAAAAAAAAAATCCTACCGTCCTCATTAAGCCCAAGTTACACCTAGTTGCGTGCCCTTGTCGCACACCTCAAATAGCCGATCCGCAAGCTCCACAACGCATCCCGGCACGATGCACTGTGAGCTTGTGGATTTGGCCATTTTTGGTGTGCGACTAAGTATAATTCAGGCTTATAACGGCCGTCCTCGTTACATTACGGTTACATCAGCTACAGGAAGTAGGACAGGTGCACACAAAAAAAAAAACACTAGGCAGCGCCTCGATGAAGCCTCATTGATGAGGACTTCACACGCCGATGTGTGGAGAGAGCCTCACAAGGAGTTGAAACACCTCGGTCCCTCTGGATGCATAGGAGGCTAATAATGGAACACCAAAACACAGTTCGGTGGGGCTGGGGTGGAGGGGAGTTTAATGTTCAAGATAGGTAGCACAATGTACAGCAGAAGTGCTGTCATTGTAAGAACAATTGTTGAAATAAATACAATTATGGCAAGTACTTAACACATACACAGCCTTTATTTGACCTGGGGGAAGAGTATGATTAAAGGACTGAGAAGGTGATATGCCGTATCAGCCCTTGGGCTAGAAGTGACAGCTTCAAAGGGCTTTAACGCAAGCCAAAGTACCAGTGTTTGCTGAACTGTCACCGTTAAGACGTTACAGAAAGAACTCAACATGTCAGAGAGACATGGATGAAAATGGGGCCACCAGACGCTGTTGTCTGGGATACTGTGGTAGAATTCATGGCTGAGCAGACAGTGGAGTTTATCCGGATTCAAGGGAACAAGAACACAGAGCGAAGGAGACAAAAAAGTGACCTTTCACGGCTCACAGAACACCCAGGGCAGGCGACACCCACAGAACAAGCGTGAAGCCTGCCAGCAGCAGCCGTCATGTTGTCAGCCAACTCCCTCCACACACTGTCGGGGAAATCCCAGCAGTACTACCAATATATTTGTTTTGATCATATTTTTTGTTAATAAATTAGGATATTTATGAACTGCTGTCGGGCAGAAACTTAACTACACTTAATTAAGCACCCATAAAGTTTATAATTGCAATATAGTGACCAGCAAGGTTAAGTTTGCCTGACAAAGATGGCGGCGGTCAAAACATTTAGGGGAACATGATTCAGTGTGAGGAGTGGACAGTTTTTTAAGTTGATGAGCCTATACGTCCAGACCTATTTGGGTTGGATGTGGACAACAGTCTACATTTTTAACTGGAGTATGTGATAAACAAACCATCACCCTGTTATTCGTCGTTGCCCAAGGTTATGTAATCGAGGTCCTGCGTATCAGCTGAGCCAGTGCATTACTGCAGACATTGTGTGTGACCATACAATGACACAATGCAGAGCGCTTGGGGTACTGTATGGGTTTGTGTGTGTGTGTGTGTGTGTGTGTGTGTGTGTGTGTGTGTGTGTGTGTGTGTGTGTGTGTGTGTGTGTGTGTGTGTGTGTGTGTGTGTGTGTGTGTGTGTGTGTGTGTGTGCGCGTACCATTGTGAGTTATGAAAAGCCCTATACGTATGCTTAACTGTAACCATGTTGGGGGAGGTGCCAATTCCTCAGGTATACAAGTAAATTACAAAAATGTGCAATTACAAATGTAGTGTTCATATCTTTGTCAATTCATTACATGTTATGTATTGATCGATTGAATATTTTATAAGACAGAAATGAAAAACAGCACGATTACAGTGTGGACGAAATCATGTTATGTTATTATGATTGGTTATATGTAACCTTATCGTTAGTACATTATGTTGTTCATCTTATATTATTCATCTTTGTAACCTATGATACATTTTTTCTATACAATTATTTTACATGACGTAGAGCCAAGACGTCTCTCCTAGGCCTGATAGCTATTGTTTATGGTACAGCTTGTCCTTGTAACATGACGGCAGAACGTTTGTGCCACAGGCCTGTGCGTACTCAAATGTACATCTCCCCTGTCCGCTAATGTATTAAAGCACCAACCCCCCACCTTACTGACTCTGACCCCTTTATTTCCTAGTACCATTTGGTCATTGAATTCCACAACAACAGTAAAACACTTGGTCTAAAAGGATATCAGCAAAAAGTCCTTGCGGTATCTGTATGTGTGGGTGCACCCGTGTGCATGTGTCCATCCATGTGCATCCATTTATTTAACCACTTAAACCCCAGCATCCGTATTGTGGGGACAGCTTTCGCTGAAAATAACAGATCGTCAATCTTGTCGGTCATCTATTTTCAGCGAAAGCTTTTCCCACAATAACAGAAAATACACTAGTATTAAGCCCTGAGGGACTCCGGTTACCCATATGGGGTTTAAGTGGTTAAGTGGCCATACTGTCCACTTCAGCTTTGTGCGAGGGAGGATTTTTAAATGTTAGGCTAAAATCACTTACGTTTAAAGTGTTGTCCCAACTGCTCTCATCGACTATACTTTGTTTGATTTGTTGTGTTGGAAATAAGTTTAATTATTTCCACAGTGAGTTGAGATTAGTTAACATTGCGATGTTGTAGAACGGTTATTTTTGCCAAGCAACACTGTTGGAGTGTTTTTCTCCAGTGAGACAAACAGTGCCAATCCGCCAGTGTGCTAAGTAGTAACTCCACATGTAATCACTAAACCAAAAATGACACAGTTCTCAAGAGCATAGTCTCTGTCCGGTGGAAACCTCATATGTCCAAAACTGTTAATTTTCAGGACTCAAATTCAAAATGATCAAGTAGGGCGTTAATTTACGAAAAAACACGAAAAGTTAGAATATGGAGATAAGAGGTTTCTGCCCGACAGCATCAATATCGAACCATGGATGGCGAACCATACAGCTCGATATTCAACCAAGAACCGTTGCATCCCTAGTGTGTGTGTGTGTGTGTGTGTGTGTGTGTGTGTGTGTGTGTGTGTGTGTGTGTGTGTGTGTGTGTGTGTGTGTGTCAGCATGCATTGTGGGAGGGAGCAGAGGTCCTGTGGTGTGGTGGTGTGTGTGTGTGGACTCAGCTGCTGTTCTCCATACAGATCACAACACAACTCTCTTTGTGTGTGTTTGCATAATCTGTGTGAAAAGTGGGTATAGAACGTGTGTGTGTGTGTGTGTGTGTGTGTGTGTGTGTGTGTGTGTGTGTGTGTGTGTGTGTGTGTGTGTGTGTGTGTGTGTGTGTGTGTGTGTGTGTGTGTGTGTGTGTGTGTGTGTGTGTGTGTGTGCTGTAGTGAGCAGGGTATGCATGCAGTGTGTGTCTCTGTACATTCATGGTATGTGGAAGTCAGCATAGTGGCAATGCTGACTTGTGTGTGGGTGTGTGTGTGCCTGCATACTTATGGAAAGCTTATCCTATCTTGAACACTATTGACCATATGCGTATTGATCATGTGTGTAGGGTATGTATGCATATCGTTGCTGTCAGGCAGAAACCTCTTATCTCAAATGTTCTAACATTTTGTGATTTTTCGTAAATTAACGCCCTACTTGATCGTACAACTGCGTCACACAAAAGCATAAAAAATAGCAGATCTACAAGCTCGAAACGCGGCGCGAAGCGACGCGTTTCGAGCTTGTCGGTCTGCTACTTTTGATGTTTATGAATTTGAATCCTGAAAAGTAACAGTTTTGGACATGAGGTTTCCAACTTTCCACTCGACAGACACGATATGTGTGTGTGTGTGTGTGTGTGTGTGTGTGTGTGTGTGTGTGTGTGTGTGTGTGTGTGTGTGTGTGTGTGTGTGGGCCCTCGCCAGAGTGAAGATGAGGGGTGGAGAGAGTGCGAAATAAAAGCGAAGGAGGCATAGAGGCACAAGTCAAAATACTTCACGTAGGGTGTCGCACGCCCGAAAACAGACAATCTACAAGCTCACGACAAGTCGCATCATCAGGTTATTTCAGGGCATGCGACGCCAACGCACGATGGAACATAAATCAGGACAATAATGCTGTCATCCAGGCAGATTGCCTAGGTGACAAGAAGATGATGATGATGGTACAACCTGACCCTACGGCAAACAAACAACATTACCCAGCTCCATTATAGAGACAGAAAGACAAGATTAATATATTGTAATTCATTAATAGTAATCCATTTTCAGGAGAGGGGAGGGGGGGGGCGAGGAAAGGACAACATAGCGGCAAGGTGTTGCAGAGAGAGAGAGAGAGAAAGAATATGAATGAGAGAGAAATGGAGAAATGGTTGTCTTATGGTTAAAAAATATATATTTTGGAGTTAAAGTTTACAATTAGGTTAGGTGTTAGGATTACACATTTAGAGGTTAGGTTTAGGGGTTGAGGGGTGAGATTTTTCCCAATCAAATACTTTGTTGTGTGGCGATGTCAAACACCGGAAAATAGCCGATCTACAAGCTCACAACACGTCGCAGCAAGATTGTAGATCTGCGGTGTGTGAAAACTTTGTGTCATGCTGTAGTTAGTATGATCAAGAAGGGCATTCATTTACGAAAAAACACAAAAAGTTAAAATGCGGAGATAAGAGGTTTCTGCCCAACAGCAACTATATACTTGTTTTCTATGTGCATGTGTGTCTGAGTATAAGTGCCAAGTAACAGACCTGCATGCTTTGCATGCCAAACATTGTGTGTGCATGTGCGTGTGTGTGCGTGTGTGCGTGCGTGTGTGTTTGTGCCCTCAGCAACATGCATTTAAATGTGATATTTATGTGATATTTAAAGGGTGCTGATGTTGGATGCCGGGGCTAATGCCTGCACGAGTGTTTGTGTGCAGAGGAGGCGAGGCGAGGCAGCGTGAAATGAGACGGAATGCAACTCAGCTCACATCATCAGTCCTAATGGCTGCTGATGCTGCCGCAGCCGTCGCTGTGCGCGCTCGTGTATGTGTGTGTGTGTCGGGCAATGTCACAGAAACACAAATAGCGTCACACAAATTACACAAAACGCGCTTGCTGTAATTTACACACGGGCCCTTTGGTGATGATGGCAGATTCCACCGTAAATTTTCGTTCGCCGGCCATGCCCTTTCTATCTCCATCTGTCTCGCTCTCCCCCTCCCCCCCACCCTCCCCACACACACACACACAGCCCTCTGAACATTTTCTCACGTCCTCCCTCCATTACCCAGGCTCGCTCTAGCATCGCCTGCAATCCCCTCTTCCAGCCCCTCATAGAATGTCAAACATGCAATTAAGAGCATGTCAACAGCTGCCCGACTCAATTATCTTGACAAAGACGTGAGCGGCGCCCGCTACCGCGAAACGCCTCTCCTCTCGCTCTCCTTCTCCACTCTACCCCATCCCTCCTCCCATCCTCTCTCTACACCCCTCTCATCAGACCGAAAGCAAAGTGATCTGAAGAGCTCCGCCTCTCCGGTTAGTGACTTGCGGTCGTGTGTGGCTTCCTGTAATCACTTCCTGGTTCCATTAGAGCCATCCCGCTCGCTTGTCACCGGTGGCGAGAGAGGCATCGGGGGGACGGTCGCTCGCCCGCCCGTCTCCAGACTTGCCTGACGGCTCAGACGCCATGGAAACGATCGCAGGGAGAGATGGGGAGGGGAAAGGCGAGACGTAGTCATGGCAACAAGCGGACGGATGCACGGAGGTCCCGCGGCGCATGGGTCACGGCTTAATTGGTTAATCGCATGATGATCTGTGTGGCGAAAAGGACAATCGGTCGCTTAGTGACCAGACACACCGTCTGAATACAGCACAGACTCAGCACCGGCACACAGGAGTGTTTCAGTTGTTACTGTATGTGTCAGAGGTCACGTAAGCTAGAATAAGAGAAGTAGCAGATATACAAGCTCAAAACATTTCGAGCTTGTAGATCTGCTACTTTTGATGCTTTTGTGTGATGCTGTAGTATGATCAAGTAGGGCGTTAACTGATTCACTGCCAGAGTAAATAAATAAATAAAGCCCAGACTGCCAGCGAGTTTTCGTTTTCCTTCTCAACTACACAGAATATTTATCTCCAGTATGATCGATCCCCCGATTGTTGTTAAACACGGAGGGTTTCTCTGTGCTTCCGCGAAAGAAAACAAGTATTTCATTTCGACCGTCCATTATTGGTCGCTGAATATAGCATGTCTCGACAAAATTGCAAAGGAAAACACAGGAGGCAAAATACAGCCGGTTCCCTAAATAAGCTAACCAGGAAGTGAATGGTGGAGGAGATCTTGTGATCTCCTGGATCTGTGTGTGACTGAGAATGAAATGGTCACTCATATTTTAGCGAAGAGCACCATCTACTGTAAAAACACAAAACAGGCGTCAAAAGACGTCGTTGGCAGTTATTGAGTTTTACGGAAAAACACAAAAATTCCAAATATGGAGATAAGAGGTTTCTGCCCGACAACTACGATACACTTCACTCTACTAGGTCTGCTACTTTTTCCCTCAAAACCAAAATGTTTTCGGGGGAATTAGCCGACCTACAAGCTCGGCAACGCAACGCATTGTGAGCTTGTAGATCTGCTATTTCCGCTGAATGTTCGCCCCCAGAATAAGGACGCTATAGCGCGTGTTCAAGGAGTCTCACATAGCCAGACGATCAAAGATCTCAGCCTAATGATATGTCTGGGGAAATCTAAATTCCTTTAAATGGGCTTGGACACCAGCGCTAACAAAGCTACGCCCAGTGCTTTGAAAGCCAATCATGATACCATCCCCTAAAGCAGGGGTCTTCAACGTTTTTCAGGCCAAGGACCCCTTAGCTGAGAGAGAGATGAAGCAGGGACCCCCACTACATATTGTATAAAATTGCGTTGCGGATTTCACTTTTTTCATATATTTCATGGATAGCTTCATAGACTTGTTTGACAGCACTATCATCAGTGTTGTGTAAATTCATATGTTTTGTTTACACATTATGCTTCCTATTAACACTTACCCTGCCCTAATTATTTCAGATTTTTTGCAGTTTTATGCCAGAGATTTTTCATTGAAAAAAAAAAAGTACTCAGGAACCGAGATACAAATTTTTTAAGTTTTAAGTTAACAAGGAAGTGGATAGGAGTCTAGATCTTCGAAAAATCATATCTCCTTGGGTCAATTTCTTTTTTTTTTTAACGAGTTAACTCGATCTTGGCAATCAAGTGATGGATTTCCTTCTAGGCAATCAATGTGTTAATATGTTGGATTAATGTTAATGTGTTTTCAGACATTTAAACCCTCAATACTTGGTAAACTTGACCTTTGCCTCTGTACTTTTTTCCCTCTACACCAACCTCTTCGGCAGATCTACAAGCTTATCTGCCATTTTTGGCAAATGTTTCCACCAGAATAGGGACGCTAAGTGGTTACTTACCAAAAACAAAAAAAAACAGAAAGTTCCTATCACACAAAGATATGGCGGACCCCTTTTGGTAACTCTGTTGAAGACCCTGCGGTTATTTTATTACGTTTCTGAATTCTTTCACCCGGTTTTAGCCCCATTCGCTGTTATTTAGATGTCACCAGACTGATACTAGTAGGAGGAGATCTCTGATCGTATACTAAGGGTTAAAAGTGCTTAAAAAACTAAAGAGTGAGACATTCCGACGCTGAAAATGGCACAGTGCTGCAGGCGAATAGTTTTGAGTGTGTGGAGGCTCTGTGCTTTAGACCCCCCTGTGAAACTCTGGTCTCCATATAATCACCTTATTCAGCCCCTGGCTCTCTGCTTCTGCCTGACCACACACACACACAGACACACACACACACACACGTTTGAATTAATCGTCAACATTTTAGGATGGCATTGAAAATGGCTGAAAATAGCCAAACTATAGTCGAAAAATTGCAGATCTACAAGCTCACAACGTGTTGACGCGTTGTGAGCTTGTAGATCGGATTTTTTTGGGTGCATGACATTGCAACAAAGTATAAAATAGGGAAAACTAACCCCCCAACCCATAAATGCCTAATCTTAACCCCCAACCTGAACATTGTTCTAATTGTAAACCTAAATCTCTAAAAATCATATTTAACCAGAAAACAACCATTTCTCTTGGTCCTCACAACATCCATTTCTCAAATTCTACTATACTTGTGGGGACATTTGGTCCTCATAAGTATAGTTAATACAAACACACATACACACAATTTTCTGGCCACATTGAGTCACTTTACACAGAGAAGGGAAGGAAAGACGACAGACTGGGTCTCTCTCTCTCTGCGATTCACCATGACCGTCATTAGTCTTTGATCAGGGACCCCTCACTCTCCGGGGCGTCGATTGGAAGAAGGAAGTGGATCGAGAAAAGAGGACTATTTATTTCCCCTTTTATTTTCCGCTACAGAAAATGTGTGTAAAGAAAAGCGTTTTAATCATTTAACCACTTTCAATCCCGGTGTTCCCTCATTATAGGCGAGAATATTCAATCAAAGATCTTACGAATAGTCACATCGCGACACGTGAACTTGCAGATTTGACTATTTCCGCTGTGCAACACCATCATAGTATATCGTCTGTCGGGTGGAAACCTCATACGCATGTCCAAAACTGTCACTTTTCAGGATTCAAATTCAAAAGTAGCAAAAGTAGTAGATCTGCTACTTTTGATACACTCGTGTGACGCAGTAGAAGGACCAAGTAGGGCGTTCATTTAGGAAAAAAACACAAAAAGTTAGAATATGTAGTTAAGAGGTAGGTTTCTGCCCGATAGGAACGATATGATGTATTATAAAAAAGGGCTTAAGTGTCAAAAGAAAGAAGAAAGAATTTTGCTCCTTTACATGTACGTCATGTATAGGGTTGGGATCCGTTCCAACATTAAGGAACCAGAATCGGTTCCATCACATTTGGAACCGTTTCCGGAACCGGGTTTATCACACCGTCAACTTTTTTTATTTCAAGGACCACCATAACTCGGCGAGTTACAGACCTGTAAGGGTCCATTTGGAACCCCCACAAGTAACCCAGAAGGTACCTATGATTGAATTTGTGTTTATCAAAAACTATAATGAAGGCCAAAATGATATAGATTTCAAGAAATAAAATGATATAAGAATCGTTGAAGGGAACCGTTAAGGAATCGGACCGTTAAGTGGGAATCGTTACATATAAGTAACCGGAATCGATAAAATCCTAAAGGAACCCAACCCTAGTCACATCAATCTGTCCCAACATCATTACTCCACGGAATTTCACCCAATCTCTGGTTGAAGGTCTGTCAATCGCTGATGAAGCGTCCGGTTAATTCACAGCGTGGCACGGCAGTGGCAGTGTTCGCAGCGACCTCATTACCTCACCCGAGGAGGCCAGCAGCACTTTATGGCGAACGCAGAGCAGCAAGGGGCTGTGATGATCGCAGACGGTGCAGAATCTCCTCCGGGCTCGTGACACTGTTGCTAATGACAACCCAAGTGGCTTGTGACACCGTTAACCAATCATAAACTTTTTAAGTGACAGCAGCAGCATTCGCAGAGAGAGAGTCGAATTTATTCTCTCTTGCACACTTTCAAAAAGTGATTTTTAACTGCACACTACAGGGTAACAGCTCTTCCCGTTTTTTGCTGTCGCAGACACCGAGGATGCCAAATGTGAGAGAACAAACTCTCGGTGAAACATGTATCATTATGCTCAATTTTATAGTCCATTGTGTGCCTGCACCGCTCGCCGAAAACAGAAGATCTACAAGCTCACAACGTGGCGCATTTGCGACGCGTTGTGAGCTTGTAGATCGGCCGTTTTCGGATTCAGCGTGCCGTTCCCCTCTACTCTCCCTGCTCTGCTAACTCTTGTCCGGTCAATGCCAGAATTAAAGTGATACTTCAAAGTTTCTGCAGACAACTGGGTTTTTAGGATAGAGGGGAAGCCTCCAGACGATGATGGCTGGATACCTGCCAACGTTGCTGCTGGAGTAGACGGAAAGGAGCAGGCGGGGCCGATACGTGAGCCAGAGAGAGAGGGAGGGTAGGGGAGGAGCGGTGGTGCTAGTAACAGTGACAGAGACATGACTGTGTATACCGAAGGTTTCCATTTCATGAAGTAAATACACACAAAACACCTACAAATAAACAATATGCAGTAACAGAAGATGGATTTTTTGATGGAAGTGGCAGGACTGGATTTCAATTCCATAATATAGTCATAATACACACACACACACACACACACCACACCCTCTTTTTGAATAACTCCCGTTCTCTCTTTGTCCCCGACTTCTTTCTTTTTTTTCGGCGTGGCTTTATCCATCAATAAGACGGTCTGTCTGTCTGTCTATCTATCCGTCTGTGTGTGTGTGTGTGTGTGTGTGTGTGTTGGAGCTCTTCATGGTTCCAAATTGACAGACCCGAACCCTAATGGACCCGTGCAATTTAGTTCGGTGATCCGAGTGGACCAGACATATTTTTTAAAAGACAGACCTGAACCCCAATTGGACAGGTGAAATTTGTTCCGAGATATTGCTCCGAGATATTACAGAACGGACCCCGACTGTTGGGTATTATCACCTGACAGCTCAATGTTTTCCCCCTTCTTTTGTGCTGCAGTAATGATTGGCTGATGATTAGGTCAGCACCACATGCTTCTCTCTCCTGATCAGCGCTAAGTACGGGTTGTATCGTACATATGTATCCACTCGGGTATTACCCACAATGATCAACAGGTAATAGAACCTGAACCCGGCCCGGAAACCGACTGACCATATTAAAACACAAACCAGGACCCGTACGCGTCTTTGGGCATTGCCAGGTATTTCCGGTTAGGGTAGACCTGTGAACAACTGTGTGTGTGGCTTTTTTTTTAATGTTTTATTAAAATATGTAATTTCTAATTTTATAATGGAAGTCAACAGGACTCTGATCAGGCTGAAACCTTACCCAAATATGGAGTCATACCTATGATACGATATGCCATAGACGATTGACATTTCAGGCTAGCCACATCTAAAGATCCACAATGCAGCCACACCATTCTCATTCCATATGGATCCCCAGGTGATTTTAATGCTTTTTTGTTGTTATTGTGGCCTCCTATGCTTGCACTAGCGTGGCCATAGCAACAACACCACCCCAGAGAGAGCATGCAGGTCCTCTCCTGTTAGCCTGGCCTGGGCTCTATACCCTTGAAGTAGCCCTGGAGTGCCAAACGGGTTTTAAACACTTTCAACTCTTACCGTTTGGGTCTTTGCTCCACCAAACATAATACAGCAGTGTATACATATCATCCATGTTGTTTTGAAGTGTGCAGTTGGCCCAATTTCCATATAAAAGCTTACTTTAAAGTCAAACCGTATTGAATCCCATTTGGGTCTCCAGGGCTACCCTCAACGTTAAGTAACCACTTAAGCCCCATATAGTTTGTTGTATGACGAATAGCCAGCGGAAAAAGCACATCTACACGCTCACAACGCATCTCATTTGCAACGCTTTGTGAGCTTGTAGATCGGCATTTTTTTTTTACGTTTCGCCAACAATTACATGCCCCAAAACAGGGACGCCAGGTTGAAATTGGTTAACAACAAGAGGCACTTCACCAATAGCCCACATTACAGCCAGCCATGCATGCACACATCGCTGGCTTTTACCAGTCCATTTGAACCATGGGGAGAGAAACCAGGACTGCATCCAATAGCCACGTTGGCAGACACTCACCAGCCACTGGCGTCATTTCACCAGCCAAATAAAAATGCCTGCTGCAGGGTGCCTCGGCGCCGCACTGTCTGACTGTAAATAATCCCCCAAGTCCCCGGTTCGAATCCCTTTCAGGGCCTCTCTCTCCGTCTCTGCATTCATTCCGTATGGATTTTCTTTCTATTCAGTTACTTCTTTTATTTTCTTGTACCCAACTGTGTTGTTGTACATTTATCCTTCACAGACTCAAACACACACACCAACCCCTGTCCAGTGTTTACACAGAGAGCAGAGTCGAGGACGGAGATATTAATGAAATCACTGGGAGGATACGATGAGCGGAGTGAACACGGCCTGGGAGCCAGTTTGCAACACCGTCGCCAGCTGTAAATGAGAGCTGGAGGACATGGGAGATGACAGACAGACAGACCAAGGCTGGCAGGCAGGCACACAGACAAACGAGAGAGGAGGGAGAGACCCTGAGAAACAAAGTGCAAGAGAAGACGAGACAAAGAAAAGAAAAGAGTAAGAGAGAGTGTGAGTGAGATAGAGAGAGAGAAAGAGACAGAGAGAGGGAAAAAGGAAGGAAAGGAAAGATTAAGAGATATATCAGAGCAAACGCTGCCTGTCATGCAGGTGTGCCTGAATCACGTGTGTGTGTGTGTGTGTGTGTGTGTGTGTGTGTGTGTGTGTGTGTGTGTGTGTGTGTGTGTGTGTGTGTGTGTGTGTGTGTCTGTGTCTGTGTGTGTGTGTGTGTTATTATATCTCAGATATTGCTCTGACTGCCTCACGTTTAATTACATCTGTCAGCTCAGACACTGGAGATACAGTATGAAATAATTCGTTCTCACTGATTTCTTCACCTTCCTTTCTTTTTCTTGTCTCTCTCTCTCTCTCTCTCCTCTGCAACTCGGAAACCACACACACACTCCTCCCCCAATCTCTATCTCTTTCACCCATCATACTTTTTCCCTCTTCAGATTCTGTCGTTTTCCATTTTCCCCGTTTCTGCCACTTCTACAGCCAGCGTCATGTCATGTTAGGCCAGCCATGAGTGTGTGTGAGTCGTGTGTGCGCGTGTGTGTGTGTGTGTGTGTGTGTGTGTGTGTGTGTGTGTGTGTGTGTGTGTGTGTGTGTGTGTGTGTGTGTGTGTGTGTGTGTGTGTGTGTTTGGCCTCTGCTTGTCAAACGGCTCTCAGGCGGAGAGCTCTCCAGGGAGCGATCCTCTCCTGCTATGGAGTGCTGATGTACACCAGGCAGTCGTTGGCTTGCTCGCTCCACCGTCAGCGGGGAGAGCGAGGGCAGCTGCCGCGGCGTCTGGAGGGCCAAGCTGCCACACAACGCCAATGCCTTGGGTTTCACTGTAGGGGGGCGCTGCATCTATCCATGACATTCTACTATCTATTTGATTAATCGAATAAACTAAAGAGATTCTCCAACCCCCAGTTTACTGTGCATGGCCACATCATAATGGAACCAAATGGAAACCAAATGGTCCATTTGGTTTCATTTGCACACTCTCAGAGTTACCAATCACTTAGCTGGGGACCCCCCTCAAGGACCCCTGGGGGTCCCCGAACCCCACTTTGAGAACCACCGGAATTAAGGACTGTTAAGGATTATATTTTTTTATATGTCAACGAATAATATTTTTGTTTGTAAAACGGTGGCATGTAAAGACAGCGAAAATAGCCGATCTACAAGCTCATGCGAGGTGTTGTGTTGCATTGGTGAGTGCAGTTCATCATTTGGCAGAACAGTGCACCGGTTTTCAATGTGGGGTTTGAGGGGGGGGGGGGTTCGAAAAAACACAAAAAAGTATAAATATGGAGATCTGCCCGACAGCAACGATACGTGTGTTTTCCCGTGACCCACTTGGCTAAAACGGATGCTGGGGTTGACAGATCTGTCATGGAATTTCACAGCTCCTCTATGGCCTCTAATATCATCCTTCTCTCTCTCCCTCCCCATCTCTCTTTCTCTCTCTCTCTCTCTCTCTCAGCTGACTGTCCCTCCCAGTGAAATCAGTCTTGTCACAGATGATCTCTGCCTCTTTCTTATCTTCTCTCCCCTCCTCTCAAACCCTATCTATTCCTTCATCCTCACCATCTCTTCATCTCTTCATCTCTTCATCTCTTTCCTCTTCCATCTATCTTCACACCCTTCCACCTCAGTCATGGATTAAGAGCAAAAATAAAATCTCACAACCTGAAAATGTTTGTATGACCAAGAGTTATAATGTGTGATTTGTGAAACAGTGTGAATAAAGCCCCCCCCCCACACCAGCGCTGATTCCTAAAAAAGATAACACAATATGTAAAATGATTATGTTTTAGTAAGTAAAAAAAAAAGTAAAATCCTGCTGTTCTACATACTGCCAACCAGGTGAAGAAATCACAGGTTGAGGCTTTAAATATCCGATTGTAAGATTGTATGGAAGATGCTTCTGAACATATTGCTAGTTTTACCACTTCAAATGCTCTAATCTTAAATTAGAAACCCAAAATGTCCTATCTACAGGCTCTCAATGCATCGAGAGATTCGAGACGCAACAAGCTTCCATAGAAGACATTATGCTGGCTTCTGTGGAACCCAAATGACTGAAATCAATCAGAGAACTTTAATCTATCCATCTATCAGTTCCTTCCTTCCACCTCCTCTGTGTCTGCTTTCGTCTTCTCCCTATCGCTTTACCCCTCTCCCTTTTTTCCCCCTGCATCACTCCATTATTGACCCACTGTTGCATTCAGCCACCTGAGCTGCATCCCTTACCACCCAGCCCCAGGCTGTGTGATTCCATACAGGCATTCTGACCTATATCCCAGTGTGACTAATACTTCACATTATTATTACCAGACTCCCATCTCCTCCCCGCCAGCCTGGCCCAGCTGGCCGGAAAAAAACAAATAATGGAAGCCCCCCCCGCTCGGCTCGTGGCGCCGCTTTGATACGAGGCTTCCCAGCGTGGGAAGTGTCCCGAGATTGAACGGGTCAATCACAGAACCGTTAGAGGGAAAAGAACATAAAGCCATGTTCGCCATTCAGCCTGTTAAAAGCTAGCGCCTCGCCAGCGGGTGTAAGGAGAGGAAGACATCTGTATTTACCTGGCGTCCCTATTTTAGGCACGTCATTATATATCGCTGTTGTCGGGCAGAAACCTCCAATCTCCATGTTTTTTGAGTTGTTTGGTAAACCATGCCCCTACTTGATCATACTACAGCGTCACACAAAAGCACCAAAAGTAGCGGATCTACAAGCTCGAAACGTGGCTCGAAGCGTGGCTCGAAGCGTGGCGCGAAGTGACGCGTTTTGAGCTTGTCGATCTGCAACTTCTGATGCTTTTGAATTTGAATCCTGAAAAGTAACAGTTTTGAACATATGAGGTTTCCCCCCCGACAGAGACGATAATGTGAAAATTGCAGAAAGAAAAACATTGTAGATTGGCCTTTTTTTGCTACCCGAATCCGGCGTACAACAAAGTAACAAATAAGACTTGAGTGGTTAATCTGGCAATTTGTTGGCATTTAGAGGAACTGAAAGGCCGTAATTTTACCTTTTTACAGTGGAAGTAGGAACGTTTCCTAATTCTCCATACCACGGCCATCATAAATCCACTGGCCACAGCGTTACAGGCAGGGCATATAGAACTGCATTTATTATCAGCCCTCCTGTCTCCGATGCCCAGGTCAATTTGCTTTCCGTTTAAGACGGCTTATTTAAAATTCAGGCCATGGAGGAAACTCAGAGCAGCGCTCTAATTCCATTTCAACATCAGACATGTACGGCGGCAAAAAGGATAAAACGCTCGCCTGACATCTTAAAATGACCCCCCCCCCCCCCCCCCCCGATACCTGAGAGAGGGAGCTCAAGATTTGACACAAACTTTTTGGCTTAAATTGTTTTCCAAACATTTACTAGTCGAGGTTTTTACGTGAATGTGATGCATTATTCAACGTTGTTCATGTTTCCTGGGCTGACAAGACTAAAGGCTCCAAGGTTCTGGAAGGGGACAGGATTTGTTTAAAGTGCTACGGTACGTCTACGCCAGTGGTTCTCAAAGATGGGTCCTGGGGACCCCCAGGGGACCTTGGGGGAGGTTCCAGGAGGTCCCCAGCAAAAGTAGTTATTACAGTATCACAATCATTTTAACCACTGTATCCCTTTATACGTTGGCTATTCAAAAACAGCAGATCTACAAGCTCACAGCTGCGAGCTTGTACATCAGCTATTTTTCTCTTTCTCCCCCCTCTTTGGTTCCCCCTTTGGCTCTTGATGGTTCTTTTCTCTTTCTCTGCCTGTCTCTCTCTCTCCATCTCTCTGTCATCTCAATCACTCCCCCTCTCTTGCTCTGTAAAAACATGCCCCCCCCCCCCCTCAGACACATAAACAAGTTTCATCAGAACGATTAACTGAACTAATAAATGTAATCTATTATCAAAAATGTGTCAATGTTAATAACATAATACATTTTCCAAAATAGTGAACAATAGCCGAAGCTAATCAGACTAATCGATTTACTCAATTGTAAAAAATTAATTAAAAAATAATCAATTTGATTTTTTTGTGCCGATTCGTTATTATAAAAATGTATAATCTTGGTTATTTGATTAATGGAAAAAAGTTACGGATAGAATTATGGCTAAGATGATAATTGGATAGTTGCATAGTCTCTGAGCACAAGGCTGGTGTCTGGCCTTCAGCAGCAAGACAAAAGCCTCATTTATACTCACACAACGTTGTTCCCCCCCCAAAGAAAACAAACAAAAACAAATATTTTCAAGCCAACGTTGTTAGCTCTAAAATGTGTCAAAGCGTCGTGCGACAGACTGGAATAAATGAAGCTCCAGAGAGACATGCTGCAGACACACATGGAGTCAAGGCCTCGCAGGCAGATCCTTCCTCCATTCTACTCTGCACCTGCCTGCAGCCTCCCTCTCTTGCTCGCTTTCTCCATGTATGCATCCATCCATCCATCATGCATCTATCCACCCATCCATGCATCAATCCATCCATGCATGCATAGGCATGTCACAATTACTACATCATCACCTAATCGCAATTATTTGATCATTTTCAAAAACAGCAGATCTACAAGCTCAAAACGCATTGCGATGCGATCGGTTATTTCCACCATTTCAAGTATTTTAAGACGTTAGTTCAGGAAGCCTAAAAGCCAAACAGAAATGTCATTTATATTCATAATGTTCCGATGTTCAGCAACAGAAACACAATTAAATCGTTAACCCATTTAGACCTGAGGTCGATTCTTTAAAAAAAAACGACTAAATCCTGACCTAAGTTTTCTGGAAAAACTTCAAATATTTATTCAAAAATTACAAAACAATGATGTTGCTATATACTGTACACAACAACTACCCCTAAAGGGGTTCCCGGGTTGAACGGTATAGTTACGTATAGGGGTTACCGGGCCTAAATGGGTTAATCGCAATTATTTGTGCGACAATTAATCGTCATGTAAAATTTCATAAAATCGTGACAGCCCCTAGGCCTGTCACAATTATGACATAATCGTCTAATCGCAATTATTTGAGTTAATCACAATTATCTTTGCATAATCGTCATAATCTTTTCCATGTTGAAATTGTCACACATTTTCAAATTAAAAAAGCTTCCAACGTGGAAGCTTGTAGATCAGCTATTTCTGCTATTTTTACATGCATAAAATTATTAAATATGTCAATAATTTCTATGCATATTTCAATTATTTGTCATATCTGCCCTGTGCAATTTCTTATTACGAAGCCTAAAAGGCTTCATAATGTTCCAACGTTCAATGGCCAAACACACAATTAAATCGTTAATCGCAATTATTTGAGTGACAATTAATCGTTAACTTAAATCTGTAATGGCGACAGCCCTAACAGCCCCTATATGCATGCATGCATGCATCCCTCCATCCAGAGTGGCTCTGGGCTAATCAGAGGTCCGTAATGGCACGCTGACTCAATCACCAGAGCTGCAGCATCCGCACGTTTTACAGCTCACACACCCTGTACCGAGTCTGATTGCTGAACACAGAACATCATGATGGAAAGAGAGAGAGTGCTGATAAAGACTGTGGGGCTGGAAATTGGGTACGAAAAGGGGATCGGGGGGTGAGCCCAGAGGATGAATGGAGCTGATTTCAGAGCTGCAGCTATCAATTTGTCGCTGTCGGGCAGAATCCTTTATCTCCATATTTTAACTTTTTGTTTTTTCGTAAATTAACTTGATCGTACTACAGCGTCACACAAAGGCATCAAAAGTAGCAGATCGCGACGCGTTTCGAGCTTGTGGATCTGTTACTTTTGCTATTTATTTTTTATTTGAATCCTGAAAAACATATGTTTTGGACATATGAGATTTCCACTTAACAGAGACAAGCTATTATTTTCGAAAAAATCGAAAAGCACGTTTAAAAAAAAAAGCAAATCAACAAATCGATAGTATTTTATACTTTGTCGCACAACATCATGCTATAGTGTATAGCATATCTGCAAGCTTGCAAATCCACTATTTTCACTCTGATAGCCCGGATCACTATTTTCTTTATTGTTTTGAAACTTTTCGCCTATAACATGCTCAAAATGTGTTTGTTGTTTAGATCAATTAACCACTGTGCAGGGTCTCTGTAGACACACCAATAAAGAATAACACTCCTCCTACTACACTGTATCGGCAAGTGCTAAGTACTCATACCCTATATACTGTATACGTAAATAAATGGTCTACAGCGCCTTAGTCCAAAGTGCTTTACAATGTGCATTAGATTAACCCATTCACACGCAAAAACACAGTAGAAGCAATCATGCAAGAGACCATCCTTATCAGGAGGAGTGAAGAGGTGCAGTGTCGTTCTCAAGACGTGGACATTTCGACACAAAGCCAGAAAGAGCTGGGGATCGAGAACCTGATGTTCCACATTATGTTCCACATCTCTAAACAAGCTTGAGGCACAATGTCATGTGTCTTCAGTGTATTCAAGAAAAGATTAAGAAGGTTATGTGGAATTGATTCAACCCATATACAACCACCTGCTTTGCTGGAGGACCTTATGATGCTAATTGCTATGGATACAGGGACCTGAACCATTCTGTATTAATGAAGCACGTCATGGATTATTTACTTCCACTTGTGCATGCACAGTGTTATGAATGGAAATGTCCATTCTATACTTTTAGTATTTATTATCCTAGAGGCGTTACATTAATGCATGACATGAATAAGTAATGTAATTAACCATTATTATTATCTGTATAATTAATGTAGTTAATCAGTTATCAACCACATTAACCCTAGCGTCCCAAGATTCTGCAAAAATCGGTGTAACCCTCATGCAACCATGTCAAATCACACTGGTTACAAAATTCACTTGTGAATGTAATTACAGGCTCGCATTCTTTCGTTCACTTGTGAGCTACCTGACACTTTCTTTCAGTCTCTTGCCCCTCTCCACACACACACACACACACACACACACACACACACACACACACACACACACACACACACACACACACACACACACACACACACACACACACACACACACACACACACACACACACACACACACACACACACACACACACACACACACACACACACACACACACACACACACACACACACACATTGACTGCCTGAATTATTTTCACTGCCTATTGTTATTCATGCCAGAGATTTTTCAATGAAAAAAAAAAAGTACTCAGGAGCCGAGATACAAAATTTTAAAGTTTTAAGTTAACAAGGAAGTGGATGAGAGTAAAGATCTTCGAAAAAAAAAAAAAAAAAAAGTTTTAAAACGAGTTAACTCGTTTTTAGCAGATCTTGGCACTCAAGTGATGAAAAGCTAAACACGAGTTAAGTCGTTTTAGGCATTCAATGTGTTAAGAAACACTGCTAACACGGAGCTCTGTGCACTTTCTTTTCCTACACAACAATGCTGAAATGGGTGCCGATGGCCAAGATGACGCGTACCACTTATAGGCTCTGATGCAGCCTGACAGCGAGTCCCGGGTTCGATTCCCAAGCCTGGCAGACCTTTACTGCGGGTCATTCCCCGACTCTCTCCTGTTTCCTATCAATCACTGTGCCATCAAAATAAAAGCCAGAAAAACAAATATTTTAATATATGCAAATATAGGTTATTGGACTCCTTGATGTGTGTGGATCAGCAATTGGTCTACACAGCCACATGAGGTGGCACGAGTGCACCAAGCACTGAAAACCCCCATTTGCCCCGGGATATTTGAAGTCATCATCGACAACGATGGACTGCCATAAGCAAGTAAGTAAGTAAGTAAGTAAGTAAGTGTGTGTGTATATGTATATATATATATATATATCTTCTTTTTTTTTTCAGTCGATTCAGAACGAGGCCCATTCAGGTGACTGTGTAGTCGTTTCCCAGAGGGTTAGTTGTTTTAACATAATAGTTGTAATGCTTGCTAAGGGATATCCTCTGAGTTGCAGTTTGTTTGTGGCTCTCCGTGTGTGTGTGTTTGTGTGTGTGCGTATGTCTGTCTCACGGTGGCAGATGTGTCCAGACTCCTACGGTCTGTGATGCCGACTTCATTAGCAGCAGCTGCAGGAGGGCTCTACAGCTACATAGACCTGGCAGGCAAACACTCACACCGTCACTCTGACTGAACTGGAAGGCAGCCGTGTGTGTACTTGTATTGCCTTATTTTTGTGCGTGTGGTCACAAACACGGGCAGATGGCGTGCAAGCACGTGCACGTGCACGTGCACACGCACACACACACACAGGGACGGAGGTACACAGGCAGATCAATGCACCCACATGAATCTAAAAGTATACATAGAAGGTCTTCTGTGAGCACAACCACCTACTTTGCCGTGGGGGGATCTGATCACTCTTATTGCTATGGAAACCACAACCAACAAGCCAACCAATGGAACAAAAACGCATGGATCAAAGATAGGAGGAAATGCTAGCTAGCGATCATGTAAAAAACATTTAATTCAGCTGGAGTGGCTGAGCCTTCCAACTCAAGTTGTCCAAAAACTACTGTCAGCTAGCTAGTAGCTACCAACATTAAATGCCAACAGTGCTAGGCTCCTCTGTCCCGTGTGTGCATGTGTGCGCATGCATGTTAATCTAGTCCCCCAGGATGACATAAATACTCAACAAATATAGAAAGCATGGACTAGATCTAATCTTAAGATCATAGGCCTAGTTGGTTATGGAAAAACTGAGAAGAGAGAGAGAGAGAGAGCGTGAGAGAGTGAGAAGGCACTATTTGGAACTCTTTCTTACTTCCTAAAAGCTGGGTTATCATTCATTCAAAGCATTATGCTAATTTGCTAACCATGGTTATCTCTTGGAGTTTTCTTAGCAAAACATAATGGGTTAAAGGGGTACTTGGATTCAGATATCAGGGAAATGTTTGACAACCACTGGACTAGGAGGATGCAGGTGAACTTTACAAAAAAAGCTTGTGTCTTCTGTGGTTGACTTGATAAATGTGATCACATCAACTGAACACTTTGACTAGGGCCCACGTATTATATCGCTGTTGTCGGGCAGAAAGCTCCTATGTCCATATTCTAACTTTTTGTGTTTTTCCATGAATGAACGCCCTACTTGATCATACTGCAGCGTCACACAAAAGCATCAAAAGTTGCAGATCTACAAGTTTTGAGCTTGTCGATCTGCTACTTTTGCCACTTTTAAATTTGAATCCTTTGAAATCTGTTTTGGACATATGAGGTTTCCAACCGACAGAGACGATATAATATATTAATAATTTGGCTAAATCAGCCGTTCAAAAGATGCTAGAGTGCACAGCCTCATAATTATCTTAAGTCCAAAACATTGTCGCTTTTTGATAGAAGGCCAAAGCTTAATTAATTTTCCATCGTGCAAGGGTGTCACTTGCCAAAAAGAACAGATGCACAATTTAAGAGCTTGCAGATCTGTTCTTTTTTGGCAAGCAACGCTGCCGTACTACAGAGTATAAATTAGGCTTAATAAAAGGCTCCACCAAACAATGTTGAGTCTTTTATTTTTGATGGCATATAAAAATACCAATAGGCATGATGGTATGTGCCAGGAGAAGAGTAACCACACCCTCTGTGGCAGTTGTGAAAGTCAAAAATAGTACCCCCACTACAGTATTCTTTCAGCTGAGTACCCCCTTTAACGGCAAAAAAACAAACATTCTTCCTGATATATTTTTGGTGTTTCTGTCTTAGCTTTCTTTTCTTCTTTATTTCATCCACTTATCTTTTTGCTTTCCTAATCAAAAAACTCAGGCTAGGTCAAAAACAATGATGCAGTAAGCTAGCTAGCAACTTCGTTTTTTTAAATGGCGGGGTGGCTGACGTATTATTGCAAATGGTTGTATAGAAAATGTACGTCATATAAAAGATTTGTTAAGGTGTATCGTAGTTTCCAGATTTAACTGATTTTATGAATGTGCCTTGTGAAAGCCATCAAACAGACCAGTGCAACTTGCTTTCTGGTGATTGCACTGTATATGAAGAGGTCCTGAGGCTGTACTCTGTAATCACTCAGATATAAATGGAAATGCACGTGTGTAGGCACGCGCGGGCGCGCACGCACGTCAGTCAGTCAGTCAGGCAATGAGACAGAGAGGCTGCAGCTGGGCTCCCCAGGAGAAACATGAGCAGATGAGAGATAAACAGAAAACAACAGAGAGGAAATGAGACACGGAACATATCTGATAAGAGGAAATACAATGTTAATCTGTACTAAAAAATCTGTAAAAAAAAAAAACCTGTCTGTGATGCCTCTGTAATCAATGTATACCAGTACCACAACAGATTAGCACTGCATAACAACTAAAATGTTAAAATTTATGAAGGTAATACTAGGACACAGGTACTACTACTAAGACCAAGCAGGACACAGTAAACTGATGCTGTGATCACACTAGCAGTGACAGACAACACAACAGGCTACCAGTCATTTTCATTGGAAGCCAGAAACATAAAGCGACACTCTGTAGGTATCCAGTTCCAGTTTACCCGGTCCGGTCCAGACTCCAGTGTACAAGATTAAAAGGTTAGATTGTATGTGGACTGCTGAACCGGTAAGGCGGTAACCATCATTATGAATAGGGTTGGGTTGCGTTTAGAAATTAGGTTCCAAGTGGGAACCGAATCCAAATTGCAGGGGTAGCGGGTATCCATAAAAATGAAGGAATCGAAATCGATATAATCCTAATCATTATAATCCTAATCACTAAGGGTCCAATATTTCTTCTGTAAATTAAGTGTACAACAAGCTTTTTACATTGTGTTGTCATGGAATAAATATATGAGGGATGTAACATTAGCTTACAGGGACAACTATGTTTGGTTCACATAAACACCAGTATTTTCAGGACACAAAGTTTCAGCATTGGCTCAAACAGGTACAGTAACTAATCAACACAGGTAACCAAAAGACACAAGTAACTGATAGAAACGTTACTTGTGAAACAGGAAATTAGACACAGGTAAGTGAAGGACACATGTAACTTATATGTAGGGCTGATCCGAATGATTCAAAGCTCATTCAGCTTTGAATCAGATTCAGATTCTGACTGTTTGGCTTGGCTTCTATCCTACTTATTTATGGTGTTTTAACTTATTCCACATGCAGGAGTATTTACGCCAGGTCCAAATTTATGCAATCTGCCTTCATCACTTTTATCTGTATGAATAAACAACCTGATTGTTCCAGACTCACTAAATAAGTTGCAAATACAAGTATGGGACTGTTCAATTGAGCTTGTGTAAACAGAGGACCTTGACGTGTCAATGCAGCTTATAAAAGGTTTCTTGCTTTAAATCAACTTTCTTTTTATACAATTTTATATGATATGATTTAGTGCAGACATCAAATAAAAGCTCACATTGTATTCTTGTCACCTTGCTGATGTAGGTGTGCGTACAACTGCACATATCTTAGCAATTTTAGAAGGAATCCAAATGTTTTTATATACAGTATATTATTATAAACATGAAGTGTATGAGCTTTCCAAAGAAGTGTAAACAATGGCATTCGGCTGAGCAATTTGTAATAGCCTCTGCTAGTTTCCCCAAGTATTTAAAACAAAAACAAGCATTTGGGAGGCAATTACAAATAAATCCAAACAACTTTACATATTTTTTTTCAAACACACAGACAGCTGGCTGCAGGAGAGGAGAGGACGTTTCTGTCCAGAAAGCATCTGCCAAAAACTGCTGAAACTAACATAACTATTATGATAAAACAAGCAGCTCCAAATTACCACAAAATGTTTGTGTAGAAAGCGAGCAGGGATGGAGCCGGAGTGAAAATAAAGTCTTGAGTTTCTGTAGGTAACCGGCTGTAAGACAAACGTACTTTCTCAAGACTACATTCTACCAAATGCATTACAAAATGGAGTGAGACTAATGGTTAAATTAGTTGTCTCTAAACTGCACGGCTCCCAAATGGCTCAATGAGGAAAATGCTAGTGATGTTTAGCTATAGCTGGTAGGTTTGTCTGTTCGACAGGGAAGGGAACCAACCATCATTTGGGTTTCCTCCTTGCCTTGCATGTGAGATTTAAGGCTGGGACGATATGAAAATTTCATGTCACGATTATTGTGACCAAAATAATTGCGACTGGCGATATCGCGATAATCAAAATATGCTTAAAACTCTTAAAATGCCACTTTTGTTAACCACTTTAACCCCAGCATCAATAGTCTGGGGTGGAACATTTGCCAAAAATATCAGATCTACAAGCTCACAACGCATCGTGACGCGTTGTGAGCTTGTAGATCGGCTATTTTTAGAGATTTTGAGAGTGAAAATATGATTGTATCAAGTACGTTCTTTACAGGTGCGTTTTACCAATTATAGAGAGTTAAAGTGGTACAATGCAGCACGGCAAAGGTGAATTGAATTTCACGATAAATTAAAATCTCTGCGATACGATTATTGTGAGCGTTTTTTATCATTATAAACGATAATAGCGATTATCGTCCCATCCCTAGTGAGATTGTAGACCTGCTATTTTTGATGAATTAGAATTGAATGTTTGCCTGTTACGACATGCACAGAATAGGGATGCTAGGTTTTATTTGGTTAAGCATTCCCACAAAATAACCACAGGGAATATCCTCTATCCTGCTGGCAGCATTTACTTTTTCTTTTGCATCCAGACCAGACTGGGAGATGAGAATGAATACTATGAGGGAAGAAGGCCACTCAGACAGAGACATGTCTGGTTCCTGGCAGGGCCTTTATACCGAGACTAACAAGCATGAATACAGAGATGAACCCTGATGCTCACCCAGCCTCCCAACCACTCTCACACACAAACACACCCACCTTGCTGACCTCATCAACCAGCTGAGAACACACTGCACTTCACTACACAGCACGCCATGAAAAAATCAAAGGAACATTACCTAGTTCATGAAACTGACGAATCACGAATAAATAATACAATGTACCATGTAGATAAGTTTGATTTAGCAATTCATATGATTCTGTGTGTGCAGCTGGGGAATGATGATGCCAGAAATTTCAATTATTACAATTTAGTTTTAAGGCATTTAGCAGACTTATGAAGAGTGACTTACAAGTGCGTGATCGATGTAAGCAGAGTAAGCATGAACCCTGGACAAAATAAACAGGGTAAATACATAAGCAGAGTGCAAAGACAACAATGTACTGCTAGTGCCTCAGAGAAACTAGGATACCAGGTGCGCATCAAACCTAGACCAGCCATTGAGCATTAGCATATGCATACCGTGAGGAAGCCCGTTTTTCACTTTTCACAAATTCAAGCTGTTTATTAGCCTTTTTTGGAAACTGTCTAACTGTACGGCCACAGTTTTCGCCGTTACTGCACATGCGCGACCACGGGGTCTGTTGTCCGGGTTATGCTCTCCCAGGCTATGGGATGTACTCAACACTGTTAGGTGCTAACGTCTCTCTATGACAACGAAGGAGGATCTACCGTGTGTGTGTGTGTGTGTGTGTGTGTGTGTGTGTGTGTGTGTGTGTGTGTGTGTGTGTGTGTGTGTGTGTGTGTGTGTGTGTGTGTGTGTGTGTGTGTGTGTGTGTGTGTGTGTGTGTGTGTGTGTGTGTGTGTGTGTGTGTGTATGTATGTGTGTGTCAACTCTCTCCCCCAGACCCCGACTGTCTGTCTCACCAGCTGTTCTCAATCAATGCCATTATTAGAGCGCTGCAAACTTATAAAGGACTTTCATTTACGGCCTGTGTCCACACGCACTGTGTTTTATGAGAGGAAGAGCGCTTTGGTTAGCATATTCATAGCACTAGCACGCAGATTCACATGTGCAATGTTCTATGTTCAATGTTGTGTTATTAGCAGGGGCCGTGGCCGCGCGTGTGTTCGCTGGGGCTCCGCGACGTGGCGACGGGTCCACGGCCGTGTGTGCATGTGTGTGTGTTGAAAGTGTTGCAACAAGGCAGACATCGAACACAAGCCTTGCCCATACATAACTAAAAGTCTGCAAATACTTTGACTGCGCACATCCCCGGGTATGGACTAGTAATAATAAAATGTAAATATTTCACCTAGTAAGTACAAGAGTTCTTCACAAGAACAATGTTGGTGTCTAAGAGATTTGCTGAAAGGATATAAAAGTATTTTCACCTACAGTACGATCCACCTTTCAAACTTCATGACTTTTATGTCCGACATCTCCTGGTGCATACTGTTAATGCTGTGTTGGTTTATTGGATGGAGGTGGTTCTGTGTCATGATGTCATGCACATAGCGACATGATCCGAGTGGACAGACATACATAGCTACAGTACATATACAGGCCAATGCTTCTCAATGTAGGGTCCTTCAGGGGATTCCAGTGTGAGTGCCCAGCTATAATTAGGAACCAAATGGACCCTTATAGTTCTGTAACTCGAAGAGTGTACAAAATGGTACCAAATGGACGTGTACCATTCGTACGCTCTCAAAGTTAAATGAACACAGTGGATTTTATAGTGTAGATGGGGGTACCAGAAATAAGAATCTTTATCACCGTGACCTTAATGCATAAGAAACACGTGGTCCTTGAAATTCAAAAGGTCGAGAAACACTGTTCTAGACAGCTTAACCTTCGACTATGCTGTAAAAGGTAATGACTTTATTAGGAGGGAAAAGGACCCCCCGAGTCTTATGAAATGCCCTAGATTTTAAAACCCCACCACCGCCACAAAATTCAAGTCTTAAATTTCCAGCACTGGTTGTATTTCTTCCTCAAACCATGATACCGACGTGTAACTCCCCGCCCACCCCATCTCCCCAGCTTTACATCATGTGGTTTCTACCCGCAAGACACCCTACACCCAGCTGTGGCCGCGGGGGGGCTCTCTGTGTGAGCTCATAACAGCCGTTATTGAGCAGGCAACCTGAGAATGGTAGCTTTGGAGGATTTTGAACATTAATACTGAGAAAAGTGTCTGAAAGTGAAATGCGAGGTATGTGTATGTATGTATGTGAGAGCTGAAAAGGCTGCTTTTTAATGTGTAAGCTGAGAACAACAGCTTCAAGCACTTTGAGGTTTTAACACTAATACATAAGAGGATATCAAAAACATGCATTAAAGCCACAATCCTGAACTTATTTTAATCACAAATAACTTATATTTTAGCCTATCTGTATGGTATCCTAATACAACTTAACTAGTACATCTTCAGTGGTTGGACTGGAGGTCCACATAGAGTCTTGGTGGTAGGTTTTTGGAATATTAACTTTAACATTAATATTTGCTAAAGCTACCCTCTGTAACTTTCCTGTCCTACCCTGGATTCGAACCCGGATCTCCTGCGCCAACTAAGTGCTGAAATTTTAACCACTGAGCTAATAGAGCCTGCCTACTTGCCGAGGGGAGTAATTGAATTTTGACCTGCAAGCAAGTAACACTTTGTCAACCAGTCGTGTAAAGCCAGACACAGGATCTAAATATCTCGGTAGAAGAGCAGGGAAACCACATACAACCACCCCAATTGTACGTTATATTGCATTAACATACTCTTACATACAGATTGGACAGAATTACATTGTAATCACTTAACCCATTCAATCTGGGAACACATCTGTGTCATTTTAGATTTTAGCTATACTTTGGATATTCAAAAATAGCAGATCTACAAAGATCTACAAAATAGCAGATCTACAAGCTCATAGCGCAGCACCGAGTGCTTGTAGATCTGCTATTTTTGAAAATGTGTGAATATTTGTGCAAATCTTTGAATATATATATTTTTAAAGCAAACATTTGTAACTCAAATCTTTGCCTCTCTGGGGTCCCTGGAAATAAATATTTTGAGATGGGGTCGGCGGCCAAATACATAGCATTTTGGGGTCCTTGACATGAAAAGAGCACCACTGATTGTAGCAACGTACGTTTTTTCAGAAAGCCTGTTAGGATTTACAAGACAGGCCTTATTGACCCGTATGTGAATTGGAAAATACCAATAAAAAAAAAACCTGAACAAAAAACAACACACAAACTAATAAATCCAGCCTCCTCCTTACACTCTAGTCTACACAAGCGGTTCTCAAACATTTTCATGTCAAAGACACCCAAATTTATATAAATTTGACCACAAGATTTTGTGCCAGGGACCACCATAAGAAAATATGTGTTAAAATGTGTCAACATTATTTGAAAATATCAGATCTACAAGCTCACAATGCATTATGAGCTAGTAGATCAGCTATTTTCAAATAGGCAAATAAATTCAAATTGGGCTTAAATGTTCAAATTGTTCCTCATTTTGCTGGAGGATCCCTGGAACCTCCTGAAGGACCTCTGGGGGTCCCCGGACACCCGCTTTAAGAACCAGCGTTCTACCACACACCCACACACATACCATAAGAACCAGCGTTCTACCACACACCCACACACATACCATAATGGGTCTTATTGCATTACTATACAGGTAACCCAATTTCACCTCTTACTGGCCTGCCGGTTACTATTAGTGTTACAGGCCTTATAACTTCGCTGTGGGTTGTGACAGAGCCATAAATCTGAATTCAGCATCACAGGCTTTGAATCATAGTCAGGGTTCCAGTAAGGCCAACATCGCAGAACGCTGATTTATCATAGTTAGCGTGAACTGAGAAATAATTTCTGTGTTTCCATGCCTTGTTCGACCTGTCACACACACAGCACAGTGTGATAAATCTAGACTGGGCTGCCTGCATGTACAGTATGTGAGCATATGTGTCGTGTGTGTGTGTGTGTGTGTGTGTGTAAGTAAAACCAGTCCTAATAATAGCACCCGGGTGAAAAACCCCACATGAACACAGACATATCATGACACCGCAACCTAAAGCATCACTCAGGCCGCCGTCAGTGCCAAAGGTCTTCACGAAACCACACATATAGGATTCCAGGATCTATAGAGCATTGGTACTGGGGGACTCCCAGGGGTCCTTGAGGTGGTTCCAGGGGGTCCGCAGCAAAACGAGGAACAATTTAACTGCTACTAACACAGTCAATCTACAAGCTCACGTGTCACGATGCAATGCTTTTTGAGCTTGTGGACCGGCTATTTTCATTGCCTGTGGCATGACAAAATAGGGACGCCAGGTTGAAATTGGTTACTTTCACAATGATTTCACCCACTAACAAGGTAATCCAATGAGAGAATGTAATGTATAAGAATGATTGTAGGTTTCTCTTTCGCTATAGACAGTTGTAGTATTCTCTACTTATTCCAATTAACAACTGAGACCTTCTCTTATGGGGGACAAAAAATATTTTCAAACGCAGGGTCCACGACTTAATCCTTGAAATGAAAATGTTTGAGAACCACTGCTATAGAGCCTCATTTAGAATCAGCCTCTCTTGGTGCAAGCAGATTGAGCACTAATTCGCCTAGACTGCCATGGAGGGGCTTTTCAGACATTCACAATCAATGGTGAGCTATTTTTGCTTTTACAGTGGCAGAGCCATTGTAGGAGTTCCCCCATCATGCATACATTCTCCGTCTATCCCGCCTTGGTACTGTGCATAGGTGGTGTGGCCATTTTAAGTCCTCCTGTAATGCTTTTATATATTCCTTAAAACTACCATCAGCGATGCATACAGTGGCTTGCCGATGTTTTCAGACCCTTCCTATCACGTTACATTTTTGGAAATGGCAAACTATGGTTTACATTAAAGAGAACATTTTATTGAAACCCTGAACAATCAAACTGAAGGCAAGTAAAATGAAATTCCAGTTCAGAGTCTTAATAATGGTGTGGCTCGTGAATGAAACTGGGCTAATCGTAAGGCGGGCGGGCATAGCTGAATGGGTAGAGACAGGTTCCCAGACAGGCCGTCTTGGAATCGTAAGCTCGCCGGTTCGAAGTGTCCCTGAGCAAGACACTAAACTGGTCCCTGGGCAGCGGATGCTGTTAAAAATAGCACTCATTGGTTGTCATGACTGTTTACGGTCCATTTCTTCTATGGCCAAATTCAAAAAGCAATCTTTAACCACAAAAACTAAATTATTTTCAAAATAGCCGATCTACAAGCTCACGGCGCGTGGCAATGCAGTTCCAGTGCTGGCTGTACACGGTTTCTGTCCGAGAGAGAGCGACAAGAGCAAGCCGCGGTGTTGCTAGGCAGATTCATTGAGCTATACAGTATGGGCAGATTACTGAGTGGGCCAGGTCTGGCATTCAATTTCAGAACTGAGTTCTTCTGGGGCAGTATAAAACACTTTCGTCCACTCCAAACTTTATTCATGTCGGTAAACCCTACAAATACCGAAAAAAGGTCTGGATGGATAAAGTGGTTAATATGATTGTGATACTATATTAACAAATGTTGCTGGGGACCCCCTGTAAGCCCCCCGGACCCCAATTTGAGAACAACAAAACAACAACAACAACCCTGTGACCCTACCCCTTCAGAAATCAAATGAAATGTCAACATCAGTGGTTTTCAAACTTTGTGCCCAAGTAACACCAATGGGCAAGTCAAAATGCCATGGCACACATTTTCATTCATATTCATAGCAAACATATTTGATCTACGAGCTCAACATTTTGACAGTGTAAAATAAAGTATGTGGAAAAGAAACAAAATCATAGAAATGTAACAATTTCATGTTATGAACCTGGTGTTCATAATAAGAACACCAGGTTGAAATATATATTTAGAGTATATCATTGCATCTGCATTGGGAAGTGAATGCACTCAAAGTACTGGCATAGTTAATTTGAACAATATCACTTTTTTGTACAGTATATATTGCAATAAGTGGTTGTCACAAAATCGCAGGGCACAAATGGACTCGTCTCACGGCCCACCGTTTGGGAACCACTGATATTGATGAAGGAACAGCTACTATACCTGTGCATAACTGCTTAATATGGATTTTTTTCCTTTTCTTTTTAACCCATTCAATCCGGGAACGCATCTGTGTCATTTTAGATTAGCTATAATCTGGGGAGTTCCTTATTTTTATACTTTAGCTATTCAAAAATGCCTCCTCCCGAGCGTCTCCCTATATAGGGAGGTCCTCGCTGCACGTCCCACTGGGAAGAGACCCCGGGGCAGACCAAGGACCAGATGGGGGATTACATCTCCACACTGGCCTGGGAACGCCTCGGGATCCCCCAGGAGGAAGTGGCTAATGTTGCTCAGGAGAGGAAAGTCTGGAGCTCTCTGCTGGAACTGTTGCCCCCGCGACCCGACTCCGGATAAGCGGTTGAAGATGGATGGATGGATGGCTATTCAAAAATAGCAGATCTACAAGTTCATAGCGTGGCACAGAGGGCCGTGGTACGAGCTTGTAGATCTGCTATTTTTGAAAAATCTTGAACATTTGTGCAAATCTTTGAATACATATATTTTTCTGAAACAACATTTTTAACTCAAATCTTTGGATCTGGGGAGTTCCTGGAACAACATATTTTGATGGGGACCGGCGGTCAAAAGAAAAAGTTTGAGCACCACTGATACAGCAAAAATAGCTTTTCAGAAAAATTCAGTCATTTGTTGAGACAAATGATCACTTTAAAAATATATATATATTCAAAGATTTGCACACATTTTCACCATTTAAAAAAAATAGCAGATCTACAAGTTCATAGCGCGGCACTATGAGCTTGTAGATATGCTATTTCTGGAATAGCCAAAGAAATCTTCAAATGACACAGATGCGTTCCCGGATTGAATGGGTTCTTATGGCCTTTTCTCTTTTCTTTTTAAGAATTGTTGGAGACATCCATGCTTTATTTAGACTGGACACCAGACAGTGGAGGGAGGGGAGGGGAGGGGAGAAAGGAGGAATGACGTGCAACACAGGTCCGAGTCAAAACCCAGGAGGTTGCGGTTCATGTGGTCAGCACATTGACTGGTTTGGAAAATCAGGGCACCCCGCTCAATGGGGCTTAAATGGGAGCTTTATTTTACCTGACAGCTTAATTAACTACAAGCCTATTTAAGGATACATTGTTATACATTTCATTTAACCTCTTGTGGTTTGTACCAAAGTGGGAGCTTGGTCAATGAATGAATGATGCGTTGCATAATTAACAGAAGGAAATGTCAAAATCTTCATGCCGTTGCAATTTTCACCAGACAGACTCCAATTAATCGAGGCTTTCCGGAGTTGTGTAGAATGCCTGGCCTACAAGTTAAAAGTAAAGGGAAATATTTGTTTTGCATTGACGAATAGATGTTTGGATGGATGGATAAACAGAGTTAGATTGCAACCCTTATCTGTGCTTTCCCTTGTATAACATTAATTAGTAAGTGACAATGATTTTACCTTTAGAAGCATTCAGCATGACAATTATGGTTTTGAATAAAATATTAACTTTTGAGTTCATTTTGTAATTTCAAGCTTTATGTCCACTTGCCATTTCTCAAATTGGTAATGCAAATCCTGGATTGTCTCAAACAAGTCTAAGAAAAACAAAGGCAACCCAACATAACGTGCTCAAAGTGAAAACGTTTTGGACCAATGCGATTTTGTCTACAGAAATCCACAGGGAACCTCTGGTTCCCATGTTTGTCCCTGCATATTAAACTCATTTGTTGCCCACATTAACTGGATCACAGTTCATGCATTGTTCTCAGATGAAAGGTAATTCATTTCAATTGAGAGAGCATTTTACTGCTGCCCCACTGCAAATGAAACGCAGGTGTTGGACAATATGGTTTTCGGGGGGAGGCTGATATTCTCATTTGTGCTTTTTATTATCACGCTTACAGTATTTTCCTTTTAATCCTCATATTCATTTAGGGTTTTTAGCGGTGCCAACCGCTCTACACTTGGCTTTGACACCGTGTCTGTGTGTCTGTGTGTCTGTCTGTGTGTCTGTGTGTCTGTGTGTCCGTATGAGCCCGGGATGAGCACGGCAAAGAAGCAACACATACAAACACACGCACACACACACACACACACACACGGACTTGGAGATTGCCTATGTCATCTCTCCTCTCATTGGCCACACGTGCCACCGGTTATCAAAGAGGGGTCCAGGGACCCCCAGGGACGTCCGCCCGTATGAGCACGGGATGAGCACGGGATTTTAAACAGCTATAACTCCAGTTTGCAGCATGCCACCAAGTCCAAATTTGGTATGTGGACTTAGACCACCAATACGGGACCAGCATGAATTGCTCAAGCCCCGCCCCCTCTGTCTTCCCATTGGCTGGCCTTTAAACAGCCATAACTCAAGTTCGCAGCATGCTACGGAGTACAAATTTTGTACATGGACTAAAACCACCAATAGGGACGAACTGTAATTACTTAAGCCCCGCCCCCTCTGTCTGCCCATTGGCTGGCCTTTAAACAGCCATCATTCCAGTTTGCAGCATGCTACCAAGTACAAATTTGGTAAGTGGACTCAGACCACCAATAGGGACGAACTGAAATGAGTTACGCCCCGCCCCAAAGGCACCGCTTCCTTCACACAGGGTGTGATTTTTTTCTGTATAGCAGCTTCATAAACTATGGTAACTAAGTAAGTAATATAATAACTACTACTACTGGATTTCCCCTAATTATGCACTGATGATGAATGCATGGAACTGTAATGTTTTGTTCAAGTCCAACTTTTTTGCTGACTCGAAGTTTTGGTGCTAAAAACATCCTCATTGGATGAATTAAAACACAATTAACATAATACTGTATACTTCCACCTTTTATCCTTGCACAAAACACATACTATGTTTAATTTCTAAGCCTTACTAGCAAAAGCTATGGAAAACATCCAGCTCGATCCGTTCAGATCAGGAAGAGACAGAGATGTTGGATAATACAGCTCCTTTGGCACATGTTTATGACAGTGCGCTCAATTCTGGCATTAAATCAAATCAAACTTTTATTTGTATAGCACATTTCCAACAACCAAGGTCGAACCAAAGTGCTGCACAGAGCATATTAAAATATAGACAGGCAAGAAAAGAGAAATAAATTAAAACGGAGGAAAAAAAGAAAAGAAACATGACACAACATCAGCAGCTTTTCTGCATCAGCAGAAAAGCACATGTGACTGATCCAAAGTTTCCCTCGGTACAATTTCTTTCTTACCTTGCTGCTGCCAGAAAGATACCTAGAGCCCGACCGATATATTAGTTTGGTCAATATATAAGACATTATTTCACTTTTTTGAGGACATCGATACCGGCAACTATGCAGCCGATGTGTCCCGATATCTTCCCTTTGAAGAATTTTGATTTTTTTTTTAATGTGTATTTCTACATTTACTTGTTTTCTTGTAATTGTTGTTTGCTCATAATTAAATATTGAAGTTAAATATATATGTTTTTTCAAAAGTTATTTGTATTTGTTTAGAAACCTTAACTCATTGACTGCCATTGCTGAGATTATCGTCATTTGGTGTTTTCAGTGATTTACGATAGAGGGCGCTCTTCCGCAACCTGTGAGTTAATCTAGGGCTTCCAGATCAGAGGACAGCCGGAAGAATCGCCACGATCAAAACAAAACCAACCATTTTATCATGTTTTATTTCATTACCAGGGGCAAAGTGCCCCTTGATATTCAATGGAGAAAACCAGGGAGGGAGGGAGGGAGGGAAGCCATACACATTTGCCCTGCACAACAGAAACTCAATCGGATCTCTACCGTCTGTAGTGATGGGATGTTGATGACAGATGACAGATTCGTTCTAAAATGCTTCGGTCTTCACTTCCTGAAACTGTTAGGTGTAGGCTTTCGTTCATGCTCCACCCTGTTCTCCCTTCCACAGGACGGGCGAGCTGCTCTCCCGTGACAGACCATCAGACAGACAGACAGTGTAGAGTTTGCCTCGCGAATCGCGATGTGATCTCGCCTCTCGCTAAATTTGTACAATAAATGAAATGAAAGTTAAGCTGCAACGATATCTACCTATCTGTTTTATCTGAATGGATGGATTACAGCATGAATGGATCCTTGTTTTTTAATGAAATTAAATGAAGAGATGTATGTATTTATTCTCTATGTGAAGTATTTGATGATGATGATGATGATGACGACGTATGATTCATACATCGTCATCATCTTCTTCATCATCATCATGAAGAAGTGATGGAGTGAGACTATAGTAGTACTGTAAAGGCTGTAGTGTCCCCTTACATTTTGGGGAATGTTACACATTGTACCACTCAAAGTTGAATTATGATGAATAATTGTATTGATTGTATGTATATCATGTGTATGTGAAGATGGATGAAAATGAACTGAAAATGGTGTCAAAAATTCACCTTTTCCTTTGAGAGAGTCTCTTTCACAAAAATGCATTTTTCTCTACTTTGTTCCCAGAGAGGTGTTTTTGGTGAAAACAAGCTATATTCAACTGCCGATAACTAAAAAAACGGAACATGCTAGAAACTCCTGGGGAAAGTAGAGAGTCTCCTCTTTCTTTTGAGATATTTGATGTCATTTTAGTCATAGCACAAAATATTCTGTCTGTCTTGAAAGATGCAGACTTTTATGGAAAACTCTGGCAGTCAAAAAGTTAATGAAATCTAAGTTTCAAATCGATCAGAAAACGTTTTGACAGAATATTGCAGGGATCAGAATTGGACCCTTAAATCTAGCATCGGTCCATTCCTCCCCTGCTGATACCCCAAAATCATCATCATCATAATAATCACACCTCCCTTGGGCTAAGAGATGGAATGCTACAAAGAAGCAGCGTACAGTACAACACAGCAAGAGCACAGGGCTAGATGGTGTGAGCTTTCACTTGCCCACATTCCTACATTTTGGATTATCGTCGACATCGCAAACATTCGCCGGAACAAACGAAACAAAACCAACCGTGGCAAACAGACCAAAAGTACTTCCTAAAAACCTTCACGCGATTATTGACCACTTAAACCCTATATACTTAGTTGACCGGAGTCCCCCCCGGGCTCTATAATAGGCCAGCCTCCTGTTTTCACGCCACACTAAATATCTTCGCAGATCTACAAGCTCACAACACAGTGCAACGTGATGCATTGGGACCTTGTAGATCTGCTATTTTCTCTGAATGTTTGCCCAGGCCAGAATAGGGACGCTATGGTTCATGTAGAAAATGTGAGCGGTGAGGTGATTCTTCCGTGTGGTTATGGCCTGGTGAAATTAGCTGCCTATGAGCTTGTCTGTGCTCCCTAACAGGCTTCTTTAGATAAACAGGCTTCTTTAGATATCCTCTCTATATGGTTCACTCCCAGGGGAGTGGGGCCCTGGGGAACACAGTGAGGTAGCACCAACTGCTGAGTCAGATACACAAAATACTAAACTGAAGGTAATTCCATGAACTAAACTACAGTTGTGGGGGTGCTTATGAGGGGTTAAATATAAAGACTGCACTTTCGAGACTTACAATTTGCATAAAACTAATTTTGAGGGATCTCAGAGGTATTACTCTCTCTCCTTGAAAGCTGAAATTGCCATCCTCAAGACATGAGGGTAAAGGGGAGGCGTGCCGTTTGTGTTCGATGTCTGCTAGTGGTTGCTTCTTTTATCTCACCTTAAAGAGCCTCCCCCAGTCAAAAGAATAGCGCTCACATTCAGTCAAATGTATCCTGTGATGTCCGCAATAATGTAACAGAATATATTTGTTTGTGGAGGTTATCAATCACAAAACAAGATTATAATTTTGTTATTGAACATATTCACGCTCAATCATGTGGGAATACCCTGGATTTCTGGACATACCCCAACTGGGAGGCAAGGGACACACAATATTGATAATAAGCCATATTGTATTTTGTGTGTGTTAAATAAATATTCTGACTGCGACACACAATATGATAAGAATTGTGTGATACATACATGTGTACACACCTGGGGGAATTGCTCGGGAATTTACATACATTTGCAGTGGGAACATTATGCACAGGTTCTTTGCTCAGTCTGAATACAATCCAAGATTTTCTCCAACATGCAGCCTGATTTGTAGGACAGGGATCCTGCAAAGCACCAGTAAACATTGTTTAGAGATTAGTCCCTGCAAAAATGCAGCCTCTTGCAGTTTGCAAACTGCGGCAATCACTTTTGTGATTTCGATTGTTTTTCGATTAGTTGTACAGCCTCTGGGCAGGTTAGAATCCACCATTTTCAGGGCCCTTTAATGCAAACTAGCGACTCCACAGAAGGGAGGGCGCTGTCACTTCGCCTAGCCATGTCTACTCCTTTTATCATTTGAACAGCTACCTCCAGAAAGCCACACCGTGGAACATTTCCAAAGCTCCTGCAGCTAGTACTGCCCTTCTTTCTTCAGAGGGGCCGTCTTAGTCCTGGTGTTGACATACAGGACCACACTATACTGTAGCTCCATGCCATAGTTTTCTTCCTTCTCAGTTACCAAAGTACAGAGAATTAGTTATTTTGAACAGGTGGCGTGCCAAACCGTGGAAAGCTTTCTGTGACAAACGGAAAAATGAAACGGGCCCCACAGGGGACCAGAGTGGCAAAATACTCAACAGTCCCTTGCTGCACAACAGGCAGAGAAAAGGCTTTTAACACCTAGCCCACCATTCTGTAAGTAACGACCACTTCCCCAGCATGTACAGTAGGTTGATTTAACTGTACAACTGTGGCTGGTAAGACAGTCAATAATTCCACAACAATGTCTTTCTTTCTTTTGTACAGTACTGCAATGTAAGCAAAAGCTGAATTAAGTCATATTTTCTTGAATTACATATACACCGAGCATAGCGATGTGCATGCTGGGCTTGATGCTAGCAGTATGACCGGACTGTGTGGAGGTAATTTAACAGGAATGGAGAGAAAGAGAGATTTAATAAAAGAGACAATGAAAAAAAGAGAAAGATGCAGCAAAAAGAGAGAGACCAAGCGAGGCAGCAAAAGTGACAGAGCTCGTGGTGATTCTGGGAACTCCACAAATGCTACAGCAGGCTGTACTAGCCTATCTACTTGGAGCCATTGCATAAAAATACCTGCAGCCTTGCATATACGCTGTATAAAATCTACAATGAAAATGTATTAAACAATGACACTTAAATTTAACTGAAAACGCTTTGTCCTGCACCCCTACTGCGTTACCTAGATGTCGGCCTCCATGGTGAATGAACTGCAAAAGGAAACTGTGGAAATATGCATATAATAACAGCTTTTCAAACAGCCTCTGTGTTCTGGTTCATCAAGTTGCACCATGTTCACCCTTGGGGGAACATGGGACACTGTGTCCAAGGTGACTATTTCCCTGTCATGCAACAATGAAACCGGCCATACCTGTAGACTATAATTTTGAGAATCTTAACCCAAGGTACAAAAAAAATAGGGCAGTGTTGACAAAAAAAAAAGGAGGAAACTATTATGTGGAGCATACGTGGAGCTAGACGGTTTTACAGGCTATCAACATCCCATTCCACAGCCTCTGGGTGTTTTCCACATGGCTACCGAACAATCGATGTGTGTCAAGAGACCTGTATAAGTGGCCTGCAAGGAACAATACCCACACACACGTGACGTCATGCACATAAACCTGGGCAGTGGACCAGAAAAGCAAGTGAGAATTTCCTTGCGTGTGATGGATCAATAGTCGAGTACTTTATCATTTCAACCCACCGGCGACCCATCTCAATGACATTTTCAGAAGCCACTTTCTTGCTCGGCGGCAGCATAACAGCACAGGGAAAAAAATTATGATGGCAAAGAAGCAAAGCCAAATTACAGCTCTCCCAAAGTAAAGCCAAATCACGGCTCGCCAGTGAAAGTGAGCCAGGATTTTTTGGAAATCAAACACTGGGAGGTTCATGTCAAATCAAATGATGTCAGATCTGCCATTTTGACGTACCTGTGTCTGTGCTCGTAGTGGGCCCCCTGTCCATGTATGACCACGGGGCCGTCCGCGGCGTGCTTCTTGTGGGAGTTGATGTGGGGGATGAGCACGTCCTCCAGGCCCAGGTCAAAGCGCTTGTGCTTGGAACTGTCCGGCAGGAAGAAGAAGGCTCCGAAGCACAGGGTGATGAAGGCACTGAGGATGAGGAGGAGGATGAACTTCTCCGAGAGCCTCAACGTGGCCCTGTGATGCGGGAAGGACGAGGCACCCGGAGACAGCGTGGGGATCCTGCGGCCCGAGAGCGGCAGCAGGGCCGGCGTCGTCATGGTTTCGCCGCTTAAAAGTCAACTCTGGTTGGGGGTCGGGCTGAGACTGGGGAGGTGTGGGAGGGAGGAGGGGAGTGGATCTACAAGCGCCACGGGTCCTCTTGTAGCAGCAACATGCAACGCACCCTCCGGGCCACTCTTATTATCTCATCCCGGCAACGGTTAGTCCAGAATCAACAAAGACGAGTTGCTGAAGCCCCTCAGTGACGAAGCGACGGGCTGCCTTGGAACTGGTCATGTTGATACTGAAAGTGAACATGTCAGGTGTTGATCAGTGATGAAGCATTGAGTTGCACACGCGGATATTTACTGAAAATGACAGCACAGATTCTTCAACGTTTTTCAGGCCAAGGAGGGACCTTAGCTGAGAGAGAGATGAAGCAGGGACCCCCACTACATATTGTATAACATTGTGATGCAGATTACACTTTTTCATAGATTTCATGGATAGTTTCATAGACTTGTTTGACAGTCTGACAGTTTGAGTCTGTCATCAGTGTATGGATTCATGTTAATGTGTATGTTCAGACATTTAACCATCATTACTTAGTAATAAACTTAACAATACTTAGTCAACGTGGCTCTGTACTTGGTCTGCTCTTTTTTTCCCTCAACACCTAAAACCTCTTTGCTGAAAATAGCAGATCTACAACGACTCGCAGGCTTGACATATGCTATTTTTGGCTTAAGTTCTCCTCGGAATAGGGATGCCAGGCTTCAAGTGGTAAATGTAAAATAGCCTATCACAAAAACAACTGTCAGTCCCCCTGCAGTAACTCTGTGAACCCCCTAGCAGTCCTGGACCCCCTGTTGGAAGACCCCAGACTTAAACCCTAAGTACTAAGAGTCCGCCAGTGCTCTACTAAAATGTAATGTCATTACATTGTGTCACAGTGAATTACATAGGCTATCTTTCAGATCAGAAGGAAATGCAGTCATCCATAATAATAAGATAAATATTTTTCTATTGGTTGACAGAATCATATGTGGCAACAGTTCCTAGCCAGCCAGCATCACCAAAAACGGAGATAACCAGTGACGGATGAGCCCTATAATGTCTACCAGCACAGATGTTGTAGGGCTTGGACATATTTGATATACCCTAAACAAAAGATTATCAACGGATAGACAGAGAACAGCGAGGAAAATCCACCTACCGAGCAAATCCTGTTATTCAATGCCATCCTTTAGGCTGCATCGGATTGGACTGGAAGACAAATCACACAGCCTCAGTGAAAGCTGCACAGGAGACTCAAGCTGAACACACTAGGCATGCACTCACTGTATTGGGTTATTATAATTCATCCTAGCAAGTCCATTAGCATGCTGTTAGTGGCTTACAGAGCACAGACATCACCACAAAATGTGGGAAGCAAAATAAGGTGCAAAAATAAATGTTTCCCCTCAAGGAAAGAAAAACACATCCACTGTCTGCCCACATTTTGAAAACACATTTGAATATGTCATCATGTCAAGCAAACAGTGCTTACAGTACAAGCCCTGCTCATTTATACCAGATTAAGGTTTAAGTATTAAACATCAATCAACCTAACAGGCCTATTTTTGTCTAGTTTCCGTCCATCCACCCAGGCCTCCATCTCTGTGTGTGTCTCTTGTGCCAAAAAAGAACAGACCTACAAGCTAACAAGGCGTCGTATCGCGCCGTGTGATTAGCTTGTAGATCTGTTCTTTTTGGCACAAGAAGAGACATAGCTCGCGCGACCGACCGTGTCGCTCGATTTAAAAAATAATAAATGACGTTATTTCCTTTAACAACTTTAACAGGAGGAGGGGGGGCGGTGTTGAGGTGACGCATGTATATATTGTACACATCTTTTTCGTTGAGAGGGAAAAAACAAACATAAACGTCATTATTTATTTTTTTCGTGAGCGACGCGAAGACAGAAGTGTCACCGTGTTGTGTATCCTAGTGTCGGCGACGTCTGTCTCCCAAAAAAAAATATTATTATTATTATTATTTTTTTAAAGACGTCCGTCTCCCAAAAAATAATAAATAATAATAATAAAAAGACGTCCGTCTACGCCCTCCCACCACCAAAAATAAATAAAATTAAAAAAAAGACGTCTGCGTCTCCCCCCGCACAGAATGCCAAGTTCATCCTCCTCCTCTTGGCTGGACTGAAACGGGGGCTTCGTAATACTTTATTGGGCGCCGGGTGCCGCGCGCCGAAAACAGCAGATATACAAGCTCACAAGGTGCTTGTATATCTACCGCTTTTGTCGCGCGACAACCCGGCGCGCAGCAACTGTAAACGCGGCTTCGTTCCTTCCTTCGCTCGCGACGAGCTAAGCGTGTTAGCTAGCAGCAGGAGGTTCAGGCGAACGATAACTGTTAGCTACACCTCGCTGCTAACGGCCATTAAACTGACAACACAAAGCGACTACGGTGCACAAAAAAAGGCATTTAACACCCGGAATTCAGACCCTTTTACTCACCGACTTGTTTTCGCTGTGGCCCCCACCGGGGTGTCGCATTAAGAGTGTATTCGCTATATAACGCAGCTACTATAGCAGCAGTTAGCCGTAGCTTTGGGGTTATCTATCTATCTATCTATCTGTGGCGGTGTACCGATAGAGGCGGTGTGTTGGTGTGAGCTCTGCTGCATCACCTCTTCATTTACTCCGACGGACACAATCGATGAATCCTGGACACACGAAGCCTCTCCTCCTTATTATTATTATCCGTGGCGTTTGTGAAGACGAGGAAGAAGCGGTCAACGTCCTCCTCCTCCTCATGTCTCTCCACGGACGGCTACGCTTTCATAACCCAGCAGCGAGTCCTGGTGGTCTGGTCGGTGGGTCCGTAGTGCTGCCTGGCTACAACAACATAGCGCTGTGTTGGTGGATGTGTGGCCGCCACACTGCTGCTGCTGCTGGGCTGCAACGGCTGTCTGTCTGACTGGTTTGGTTGGTTGGTTGGTTCTTGGTTGGCTGCTCCCTCCCTCCTCCTTTCTCTCTCTCTTCCTCTCTCCTCCTCCTCGACGTTCCAGGCTCAACTACACAGCCTTGGTCATGATGTTAGGGATGGGCTGACAATTCCCCGCGGTTGTTAGAACCGAAAAATGGTTCTACTGTACATTATGGATGGGGTAAAGGTTCTACGTGGGGGAGAAACATAGTTCTATAGGCTATAGAACTGAAAAAAGGTTCTCCATGGAATTGCAAAAGGTTCTACATGGAACTGGAAAAAGTTATTTATGTAACCTAAAAAGGGTTCTGCTATAACAAATGCTCTTTACAATATGTCATGATTCACAAAGCCCTTAAACACTAATGCACTAATATTTGTATTTTTTTTTCTGTGAAAGTTCGGCAGTCGGCACCAATATATCAAACAAGTCAAATTAAACGCAATCAAATTCGGCAATTTATCAAAGCACTAGTAAACAAGTCGAGGTGCAATTTTTATGCCATAGTGAGTGACGATTTCAGGACAATGGACAGTTCCTCACGCCTAATAGGCTAATTAATGTTGCCAGTGCATATTATCAACTAAAATACAACAGACCTATGAGTATATGTTTTATTTATTCATTCCACTCACCAATAGTATAGAGCTGAAGGTGTCAATCGTGGCCTTTTGATTGAATACTTTATTAGTCAGAAATGTAAACAGCACCTGATACAGTGAGACATTAAAGCTAAAAGGATAACACAAAAAAGTCCTGGGGCCTGCATGAAACTTCCTGAGAACGGTGTCCTCCCATTCATTTTGGCACATTTTTTGCTTGCTGAAGCAACATCTAGGGCTACAATCTCTCTCCCAGAACGGCATCAAAACAAATCTAGGAATTCATTTGGAAATTAACATATTTAACATTTTGTAAAACATTAAAATGTTGGTGGGCTGGGGACGGGTACTGGCCAATCTGGATGAGGGGGCACAAAGTCCCATTTTGGTGGGCATTGCCCACGAATGCCCCCCTGTAGCATTGCCACATTGAACTGAAAACAGTTCTGCATGAAACTGAAAACAGTTCTATATGAAACTTAAAAAGAAACTGAAGAGGTTGATTGTTTGTTAAAGTGCTCCTATACTAATTTGATAGCGATTTACCAAATTAATAGAGCAGCATATGTTAATTATGGTTCTCCTCTTTCCCTCAATCATTAATCCTGACCAAAGATCTGTGAGAGGCTATGCTTCAGGTCAGATGTTTCACTTGTGAGTCATCATGCTCCTGAACCATTCACTATAGACATGTAGAGTAGAACGATATCCCGTAACCCTTGAGAAGCATGTCATGGAATGTTAAGAGAGCAGTTACTGATATTGACAAGAAATGCGACACCCTGTTGGAGTGACAACAAAAGGAAAGACTGTAACATTATCACCCCTCCTCTATCTCTCTCTCTCTCTCTCTCTCTCACTCACACACACACACACACACACACACACACTGTTTTCCTCTCAAAGATGGAAGCTTTTTGTTTACTTGAGGAGGAAGAGGTGATCTCATGACATTAGTATATTTCCTTTTGCGTCGTGCCCCAACTTGTAACCATTGGTAATGACTTTGCAAAACATTCCATTTGCTTTCCAGTCAATTATGTATGAATAAACTACTAAATACACAAATGTCACAACTAGAAATCTACCCACCCTACGCATAGAGCTACTGTATATCATATCTGGTAGAGAGCACAGAAAATCCCTGCCCACTCATTTAAAAATAACCAGCTCAGTGGCCTTGTGATTAGAGTGTCCGCCCTGAGATTGTGAGGTCGGGGTTCAATCCCCAACCAGGTCATACCATAGATAGACTATAGAAATGGGACCCAGTGTCTCCCTGCTTGCCACTCTGCATCAAGGGTTGGATTGGGGGTAAATTCCTGCTGCAACATACTAGCATACTAGTAATGTCCAGGGGGTGTACCTGTACATCACGGCTCGGGGATGTACTTGTACATCGAGTTTTATGTAGCTTCACGCTACATAAAACAGGAGATAGGCTCTTGCCCTATGGGCCACATAGCTCGGGAACTGTTGGTTCCCAAGGCTATACTTACTTACTCATTTCAATGAAAGTTGCTCACCCAGTGCATATGCCCCGAGGGACGCGTAGTCGTGACGTCTCTGACTGAGTAGGAGGGTGTCCCTAGGGGCATATGCGTTGGGTGATAATCAAAGTGAATTAAAAAAAACAACACCATAGGCTATCTTAGGGAACTGTCCTGAGAGATGAACTGCCAGGAGTAAGAGGCGTTAGAAACATTACCAGAGAATTTCAGTCAAGGCCTTAGTCATGTTTTGGCACCCGTACCCAGCTGCCCTGTTCCCTCCCCAGCATGGACCTATGCATTATAAATGGACACAACACAAAATTAAATCATCTTCTCAAATGCACTCTCCTTTATCAAATGCAGAGACTGCTCTGCTGCCAGGAAGGTCACAATTCATCATATTATTTCCTTGGCTTGTACTCAGAGCACACTCCCATAAGTTTGACCATGACAATGAGCGCTCTGTGCCTGTCCCTTTCAGTACAATAGCCACCGCTGAAAATGAGACAGGTGTCACTTCGCTTTGGCTGGAGCTTTTTGTCTCTCTGGTGCAGCTCCTCCACCTCTCACCCTGGCCAAGATCACACTCTGGGGCCAAGAATTTGCTTGACCCCCGCTAATCGGTTTGAAACGTTCCATTGTGGTTCTGAGACCAATAAGCCTGCACCGCTCCGTTACGTGAACAGTTATCATTGTGTTTCCATTAGCAGTGGAACTGTAATCAGAATTAGTAAATGAAACTCCAGTGACATTTTTGTCATGGGACAACAGCATAGTATGACATTAGTGCCAGGGCTACACAAATTAACAGTAATGGCATGTACTGTAGCATGAGATTTACACAGTCATATCTGAAAGGCGGCAGACCATGTAGACTGGTTTTATTTTTTCTTAAACCTGGGTTTTTGGAATGACAAAAGTAGCCCCAGGAAACAGATCTGTGTGTGCGTGACAAAACTGACGCATGCAGAGAGAGAGAAGAGAGAGAGAGAGAGAAAATAGAGAGATTAGAGTCAACCCACACGCACTGCCTCACACCAAATTGTCCGGAGATCAAATGAAAAGTGTCCATGCTGACACGGTCGGGCATATAATGTTAACCACATGAACCCTAGCATCCTTATTCTGGGACAAACATTCGGCTAAAATAGCAAATCTACAAGCTCGACTTATAATAGTTTAATTGCAACATTGAATTAGAGTTAGTTCAAAAGATAGAATAGGGGTCACTGCTAAATAGTATACATACCGGTATCTGCCTTGCTGATGCAAGTTGTGGATAATGTCGGTGTTTATTACAGATGTAGCACAATGGGATAAAATGATCAGAAATCTATTGGGCTTAATATAGCCGTTGATGGATATGTTTTGTGGACCAGCCTGATATGATCTAGAAATATCGATCTAACCAGTCAAATTAATATAGTGATGTCTTTTTGGGCCTGTACTTCAGTCTTTTAAACATGCTTTTTGTAACTCTACTATACTTTCTCTACCAAGGCCATGTAGCTGGCTCCATATTTGCTATCTGGTGCTGGCTCCATATGTTTCCAATCAGTAAAAACCTGTCTTGGTCAACACTTTGTGATTAAATGTCAAATGACCTGTATCTGTGTTAGATGACCTGTATGACCGGGATATTGTCACTAAATTACTCTGTCAGCTGTCCATCCTACGACTCCTATCCTACGTCTGAGGGTCTTAAAGCCAATCATAAGGATGCACCTATGTCTGATGTCATTGAAGTCCAACTGTGTATAAATACCGTTGTTTGTTAGTACAACTTTAGTGTGTGTGTGTGTGTGTGTGTGTGATTGATATTCTTGTCTGTAACTTGTACTGTCTCCGTGTGTGCACTCGGGCAATACATACTGATCATTTTGGACGTACCGGTGTCTGACTTTCATTTCTTTGGGTGTTGACTGGACGGGTATTGGGGGGTCTTAGTACCAAACCATCTTTTCATCTTTCTTGGGCTCATGCCTTATTTATAGGGTTCTTATTTAACCCTATCAGCCGTAACCTTGTATTTATTTACTTTACTTATGCACATATTAGATACTGCCTTCCCAACATGGACAGATATAGAAAACAAAACAGAACAAAACTGTTACACAAAACCATTTTGTCTAGTGAGAACCTGAACTATTTACCTTATTAGTCTGTAATCAACCATGTGATGATAACATGCAATTGAGTGTCTAAAGGTGACTACTGTAGTATTCTATGTTTAGTTGTGTTTGTAGATAAAGTATTGTTGTCTCTTCTCAAGTGTCTGGTAGTAGTAATTATTCAGACGTGCATTTTGTGTTGACTCTCAAGAGTCCCACCGCAGCGCCTAAAACCAATAATTGAATACGTACATCATTAAGCCCGCCCACCAGTTCGGTTTGGCTGAGATCACGGTTGTGCACCCGTGCGGACTGTTGGCACGGTTTACACCATTGTCAGCCAGACAGTCTGAAATGCAATTGGAACGGTTATTAACCGTTCTCAGAACCATTCTATGGTGCAGTGGAAAAGGGCCTTAAATAAGCATTGACACTGCATATGCTGCCAGAAGCGTTGGCTTTTACGCGGTGCAACTTGGTAGTGGGCCACAAACTTTGGCTGAGCCACAAATTGCTACCTCTTAAGTGCAGGTGACCACGATTTATTCACCCTCTTTCCTGCCGCTTAGGAGTACCATGTAGGAGCTGTCTAAAGGATTGCAGCGGATCATGTTTATTATCTTTGGGGAAAAAAAGGATAATAGGTAGTTAGGAGTGCATTTCTACCTCATTGTTTAGGCTACTTACTGAAGGCAGACAGGAAAGTTGAGGAGGCGGCAGCATTGTAGAGCCATGAAGGAAGGCTCTAGTCAAGCACGTTTAGACCAGGGCGGGGACGGAATGGATTAAATGTTGTTCCATTCTTCCCATCAGCCTGATTTATTTGTTGTCGTAACAACAGTGTCATGTGCCGAAAGTAACCAATCTACAAGCTCACAGCGAGTTTAAGATGTGACGGGTTGTAAGGTTGTAGATCTGCTATCTTCGGCACGCCATACACCGTCACACGACGGAGTATGAATTAGGTATCACTTTTACCCTACTTTTAAATTAGAACTTTCCTCTCTGAGCGCTGGGCGTTGAAGGGCATTTTACGTTTTTTTTTAGGGCAGAATTTGAGAAACTGTCTGGCCCGCCGAGCAGAGCGAGTGCTCCCGTGACACGTGATCCATCTCCCATCTATAAGGTCCACTCGTAAAGCCAGTCCCCACATTTCTGCTGAGTCGGATGACTCCTGCTACTTTCCGTCTGTCTGTCATCCAGGTCCTTGAACTGCCACTAGCACCCCCGCCCTCAAACCCCCCCCCCCCCTGTACCTGCAGCAACAACGGTGCCACCCAGGCTGTCTGATTTACACACCCCTCCCTCAGTGAGTGAATTAGTGGCAGCGGTGCGGCACAGAGCACACTGTAATCACTGTTAAAAGTGGTGACTCACCCTCTCAATGGCCCCGTGAAGGCCAGTGGTTGAGGCAAAAGAAAAGCAAAAGAAAATCTCACGACTGAAAATGTTTGTATGACCAAGTTGTCATGATTTATGACTTCATCTGCTTGACCAAGCACACACATGTGCATCTACGTAAGCATATTGATATCCGTGATACGATGACCATCAAGTACTTTATCAGAGATACTGACGTCTGTGCGCAATGATACAAGATGTATGTTCTATTCCTATCCTTTCTGTTCTTGGCCTTGTTCCATATCTTCTGGTCACGTCATGTATCCACTGTACAATGCTGTATATATTCTCTATGTGTGTATTAAACTTTAGAGCTAGTCGTGTGATACTGCCTGGTGTCAACTGGTTCTCTGCGCGTGCGTCTCAACAGAAACCTTCACTCACCACCACCCTTATAGATGGAGACTCTTAGGGACCATATGTATGGTCAACCGAAATCACAACACAAGTCCTTTAATGTGCGATTTGTGAATCAGTGTGAAAGGAGCCCCCCCCACGCTGATTCCTAACCAATTAACATTATGTCAAAATATGATGTTTTAGTAGCCTCATATTGTTCCTGCTGTTCTACATACTGCCAACCAGGTGAAGAAATCACAGGTTGAGGCTTTAAATATCTCTCAATGTGCATTGAGAGCATGTAGATTGGCTGTTTTCCCTGCGCAACATGCTTCCATAGAAGAAATGCTGGCGTCTGTGGAATCCACATGACTGAAATCAGTCGTCGCGACTGAGAACTTGAATCCTTGATTACCGCTTGTTTTGTTTTTTGTATAGTTGTGTGTCTACTGTGTGCTTGTGTGTGTGTATGTTTGTGTGTGTACAGTGTGGACACATGTGCATGTACTGCATGTGTGGATGCATGTGTGGTTGTATCTATAAGGGCCAAAAGACAACATATACAAAAGAGCTGTGCAAACAGTTAACGTGTTGACAGTTGGAGTGTGTGTGTGTGCGTGCGTGCGTGCGTGCGTGCGTTGCTATAGTTGTGAGGGCAAAATGTCCCCACAAGTATAGTCAAATGTGAGAGATGAGAGAACCACTTTCCTGGTCCTCACAAGAAAAATGGTTGATTTAAGGTTAAAATGACATTTAGAGGTCAGGTTTAGGGGTTGGGGTTGTAGAGTTTTCCCTATTTTATACTTAGTTGTGCGCCGATGTCACACACCCAAAGATAGCCGACAACACGACACGGAGAGATGGCACTGTAAGCTTGTAGATCCCAATGCCGTCCTAAAATGTTGATGTCCTCACAAGTCTAGTAGTACAAACGTTTGTATTGACATATTTGTGAGGACACACATACACGGTTGAGGTGTGTGTGTGCGTGTGCGTGCGTAGCAACAGAAAGCTCCTGGTGTATGAGCAAAGGGATTTTGTGTTGTATATTTTAATGTATTGCACCTTTTTAAAGTTTTTTATTCATGGGTTTTCGATTGTTTGGACACAATGTTTTTTGGACTGTGGACTTACTTGTAACAGAGCATTTCTACATTGCAGTATTGATACTTTTACTGAAGTAAAACATGTGAATACTTTTTCCACTGCTGTGTGTGTGTGTGTGTGTGTGTGTGTGTGTGTGTGTGTGTGTGTGTGCACGCGTGCGTGCGTGCGTGCGTGTGTTTGTGGGGGTGGTAGATTTGTGTGCGTGTCATCATTGTCAGTGGGGGCGGTTCACTGTACCTGGGAGGGATTCATCACACATTTTCATGGCCATGCAAGAGTGACGCTACAAAGACAAAGCTGTCATTCCAATATAGTATTTATATGCATGCAGGGGGTGTCAACTGTGTGAGGCTCTGTAAGACCAGATCTCGGTATACATTATATATGAAATAAGATGCCATACTACAGCTGGTAAACATGATGAAACCATATCTGTTTATCTGTGCACAAAAGGAGGAATGGGTGAGTTCTGGCAGTTAAAGCTCCACTGTGTAACTTTAGTTTTTGTGTGAGTAAAATGTTATTGAATTATTTTTTACCAATCTGTATGGTAGAGTGTACTAATACACTTTAACTAACACAACTGCTGTGGTTGTATTTTGGTCTCCTTGCATTTCTATTGAGAAATGGACATCTGGTAGAACCACTGCTGGTTGACAAGTGGTACTGCCGGAAGCATATAATTCAATTTCTCCTGTGAGTAAATGTTTGGGTTTTTTAAATAAATAAAATAATAATAATAATAGCTCAGATTTATATAGCGCTTTTCGAAGTACCCAAAGTCTCTTTGCATAAAAGAAAAGGAACTTCATTAAGAAAAAAAAACCAAAAGAATAAAAATAAAAGTGCAAGATTGAAAATGATAAAAGGCTATAAGCATGGGTTAGGAGGGGCATCTTAATTCGACCTCAGCTGGGAAAGGCTATCCTTATTATGTCAGCATTTGTGCAGGGATCCGGGTTCGAATCTCGGGTAGGACATGATACAAGTTACAGAGTGCAGCTTTAAAAACCCAGTGAATAATGTACAGAAGCATAGCTTTACCTTAAGGGACACTAGTGACTAGTGTGCACCACGTAGGCAAGGTCAGCCCAGAGAGCCTATCAAGCAGGATGTGTGAGAGTGTGAATGACTGGGGTGGACGTGCGTGTGTGTGTGCGTGTGCGTGTGCGTGTGCGTGTGTGTGTGTGTGTGTGTGTGTGTGTGCATGTGCGTGCGGTAGAAGGTTTAGTGTGTGTGGGCCTGCGTGAGTGCATGTATACCGTATGTTTGGTGTTTGGTAAAGGTTTATGAGTGGTAGCAGAGAGTGTGTGTGTATGTGTGTATGTGTGTATGTGTGTGTGTGTGTGTGTGTGTGTGTGTGTGTGTGTGTGTGTGTGTGTGTGGTAGTGGTAGTGGTACTAGAGGTGTGTGCGTCGTAAGTGTCAATCCCACGCTCTAGCGATGATAACTGCAGATAGGATTAAAGGGGAGGGGGAGAGTATGCCACACACTTCATATATGTGACATTCCAGTTAATGGCCCACCACCACTGCAGCCTCCCACTGCGCTCACAGCCCTGATCATCAACGGTTAGCTGCACTGAACAAACTGCACTCTGTCTGCAAACAAGGCTGGAGAGCAATTCTAGTTGATGATAAATGCAGCCATCATAAAATAACAATATAAATATAATAATGTTTATTTACATGTATATCGTCTCTGTCGGGTGGAAACCTCATTATGTCCAAAACTGTAACTTTTCAGGATTCAAATTCAAATGCTCTTGTGTGATGCTGTAGTATGATCAAGTTTTTTTGAAAAAACACAAAAAAAAAACACAAAAAGTTAAAATATGGAGATAAGAGTTTTCCCGCCCGACAGCAACGATATAGCACCTTTTCAAAGTGTTTCCCCCTATCCAATATTTTAAAATAAATAGTTTTGCACATCCACTGTGGTCGCTGGTGCCTGGACTAAACACGAACATGAAAATAAAAGGAAGGCAACTGCTGCTCCTTTGCACATTCAACTTTTTTGGAGTAGCAGCTGCCTGTGCAGACTTCCTTTTATTTTCACTTATTTCCCCTAGGTCCATAGGTTCACAGGTTCAGTATTTGTAGTGTGCCCCCCCCCCCCCCCCCCCCCTCGTTATTACACTGGCCTGGGGCGCAGTCCGAAGAAAGAGAAAAGAAAGGACAATTCAAAGAAGACTAGACCAGGAAAACAAGAACTGAGTCACACTGTCAGTCAGTCACACACACACACACACACACACACACACACACACACACACACACACACACACACACACACACACAAAATAACAAGTGAACCTAGGAGTCCTGTACAGTGAAAAGGTGGGTCTTAATCCAGTATTTCTTGGTATGGCCTTCATTACTCCTTGAATTAGTCATGCATGTTGATGATTACGTTGGTATTTAATATAGACTTGCGGACAGTCAGGATGGCCATCACAAAAACACCATCAGTAAAGAAATGACTATATACACCTGGCACAGTATCCTCTACTATGCAGAAACAAATGCACACAATCACAGTGTCATTGCATTATCCTGCACTGAGCATAAACAAGTCCACACATCACAGTGTAGATACCACCTCAACAGAATACACTGATATCAATACACAGTGTCAACAGTATTATCAGTATGATACCCGCACCCTACAGTGTTATTGAGGAATGGAAAACACTGATGGTATTACAGTATAGCTAAGTGCTGGGGATTATGTCTTAAGCACACCTATTCTTGGTCCATAGGCTCCATAGGGTTAATGTCACATTTGATATTGATGAGCCAAACATTGATGTTCTGTCTGTCTGTCTGTCTATTATATCCATCCATCCATCCATCCACGGTATCTATCACACACCCCACTCTTGTATTTCAACATCCTTAGTATTCAGTATTTCATCATCCTCTTGTCACCTTCCATAAAACAGACAGGTCCTGTCATTGAGCTCTGAGATGTCTCTGCAGCAATATACTATGATATCCAGCCCGCTCTGTTGCACTGCTGCAACACACATCATTCTACTGCTATATTATGACCTTCACTACAACATGCTTTATATTCCCTTTAATGAAAAGACATGGCCTAACATTAATTACTTAAAGGAGTACTTTAACTACCCCAACATTTTTCAACTTTTCAACTAAGAGGTCCAAGCCTAACAGCAGCAAAACTATATATTCCGATTCTACTTCTGTCTGCTAATGTTTCTGTTTAATCACTTCCAATTTCACTTGTTTATCCTGTTCCTGTATGCGTTCTCTCTCATGGGATGAAATTATCCATAACTGAACATTAATTTTCTGTTTACTAAAAAGCTGTTACTGAACACAGACACAATGATTACTATATGAATGCAGAGCTATTTAACACTTATAGTGTTAAATAGCATAGACATAGTATTGTCTCCGCCAGGCCAAGACTATGTTTTCGCCCCTGTCTGTCCGTCCATGTCCTGTGTGTCGTCTGTCTGTGAACATCGAATCTCCGGCACCATTGGACCGATCAGCGTGAAACTGTGCACTCACACTCCCTGGAGGCCAGAGCAGAATCTCTGCCACACAAATCGGCCTGTTATAGCGCCACCAGGAGGCCGATGTTTGCTTTTTGATATTACTCCAACCGATTTTGTCCACACCACACGCAAATCGGTATATATTATCTCTGTAGTCATGTGATCAAGACGTATCTGTCACGTGAGGGGGTGTCCTGTTTGGCACAAAATGTCACACATCATGAATGCAGAGCCCGATTGCTGGGAAACTTTTCACGCGAAATCATTCCCACTAAGCCAAAGAAGAACCTCCACCCGAAAATTATTAAAATCTCCTCATGGTGGCGCTACAACAGCCCACTTCACGTTTTCTTATAGCACCTTTACATGTGTTGAAAAGAACAAAAAAACATTGTGCAGCAGCCCTTATTTCAAATGATGGATAGCTCACTTGTGAACCATAAATCCCCATATTGTTCAACTGTGTTTGGTTGCAGCAGTGGGACCCAACAGGCCTTCCTTACAGGCTCATTGTTTTACCAGCAGCTGCCCCGCTCTCCAGTGATAGCTGCTAAGGTACCATTTCGAGCAGTGGTTCCAATTTAAGAGCAGATGCGAGTAACTGGGTCCGAAAGCAGATGAGAGTAACTGGGTCCGAAACTTATAAAAAAAATACATTATGATTTAACCACTTAAGCCGTGTTTAATAGTGAAAATCGCAGATCTACAAGCTCACAACACGTCACGATGTGTTGTGAGCTTGTAGATCTGTTTGTTTATTTTATTTTTAAAAATCTTTTGAAATATATTTTTTTTACATCGTAGGCAGTGTTCATTTTGTCGACTAAGACTAAGACTAAAAGAATAAAAGACTAAGGTTTTGATATTTAGTCGACTAAGACTAAGACTAAGGCTAAACAATTTCAGAAGACTAAAATGGGACTAAGACTAAATGGTGTGTTATTCAAAAGACTAAGACTAAGACTAAATCAAAATTTGCTGTCAAAATGAACACTGATCGTAGGAAATGTTATAAAAAATGTACTTGCAACCCACAAAAATGGGTCTGCAATCCAGAGATGGGTCCCGACCTATTGTTTGGAAACAGCTGATTCAGAGCCCAGTAAGTACATTAGTGAGGTGGCTGTGGCCTGGTCTCCATGTCTGTAATTTGGTTACACTGTGTTCATCCTGAATAAACCTGCAGTCTGTGAGTCTCTATTTGTCACGCACGTGCACATGCATGCACTTTCACGTCAGCACAACTCTCTCTCTCACTCACTCACACTCTCTCTAACACACTCGCACTCACACACACTCTCTCTCACACACACACACACACACACACACACACACACACACACACACACACACACACACACACACACACACACACACACACACACACACACACACACACACACACACACACACACACACACACACACACACACACACACACACACACACACACACACACACAGAAATGGCCAACATTGAGCGGGGACTGAGTGGACTTCCTTGACACTTTGAAATGCTTGTAATATCTCCATATTTAAACTTTTTGAGTTTTTAGTAAATGAATGCCCTACGTGATCATACTACAGCATAGTATGATCGTAGTATGAAGTATCAAAAGTGGCAGATCCACAAGCGACGCATTTCGAGCTTGTTGATCTTTTGCTAGATCTTTCGCTATTTTTTAATTTGAATCCTGAAAAGTAACAGTTTTGGACATATGAGGTTTCCACCCGACAGAGACGATATGTTTTGACATGAGAATGTCTTTATTACCGCTGATTTATACTTTGTCGTAGGACAGAGTCACGCGCCGGAAATAACAGATCTACAAGGTCACAATCGCGTCCATTGTGCATTGTGAGCTTGTAACTCTGCTATATTCAGGTTCTAGTCGGCCTCTCTTTTGCATCCAGCTGCTTTTGGCTGCCCGAGCTCTCAGACAGGGATTTTGAGTAATCGAATACTGGAAAATGAGAAAATCTCCTGATGCCCATGAAGAATGTGACACCGCACACCTTTTAACCAATGAAAATTAAATCACTTGGAGAAAATAAAGGATAGACAGGAACATTAGTGCCTATTTAGATTTTAAAAAATGTCTGTGTTTCCTTTTTATTACTTATACTTTCCTTTGGCACAATAACGTTACGATGACTCTAATTGTGTAATAGATTGCGTTTTCACTTTGCAGTTCCTACTGCAAATCATTCAGCTTTTTCTGTTATTAGCTGGTGTATGACCTCTATTGAATTACGTTGTGGACATCTTTATATGTGCTAATGCCCCCATAAAAGCTTAAAAGCTTACGCCGCCCTGGGGGGCGCTATCCATTGCGTGCTTCAACCACATTATTGCAACATCTCCGGTTCGATGTATTCTCTGTAAAAAATGTGTTCTGTGATGTGTGTTGTTTCTATTCAAGGAAATTCCACACAGGGTCAGTGTTGCCATGTCCGCTTATTATAAGTGACTTTGGGCTTCTTTTTCTGTAAAGTTGCTTGTAAATATTGGTGGTTGTGGGCTGCGTTTTTTTGGGCTTGTTTTCTAAGTATAGTTGCTTATTTGGGCTTGCTGCAATTTGTTTTTCATTATTATTTAAACCACCAAATATTTTCACGTACCAGCTTTGTTAAATATTCCAAGATTTTTTGAAAATAGTAGATCTACAAGCTTGTTGTGAGCTTGTAGATCGGCTATTTTCAAATAGCCAATGTATCCAGACATCCCAAAACAAACTGGTCAGTCTACTACTTGGCCTCACACCTACAACTCATCTAACCCCTGCTCGTTATGCTAGGGTGGGATGGCTCAGGGTAGAGGACAGAGTAAAGCAAATTGCAATGGGCCTGGTCTACAAGATACACTATGCCACAAAGACACCCATGTACCTGTCAAACTACTTCAAAAACGTTAAAGACGTCCACAAACACAACACCAGAGGGAGCTCCACAAATCACGTTCAAGCCAGATTTGGCTCAAACAAGGGGTTAAATTCATTCTACTGCTATGCCATCAAAATGTGGAATGCCCTACCAACAGTCATAAAAAAGTGTGAATCTTCACTCTTGCATAGTATTGTCTGTCTGTCACTAAATGTTTCTATGAATTGAATACACAGGACCCCAATGGAAACAAGCCATAGTGCTTTCTTGGGTTCAATCCTTTTAGCATTGTATTAGTATTAAACGGTACTTTGTGCAAACTGTTAATAAAGTATTCAATCAATCAATCATACACTATATAGGTTTAAAGTGCTCATGTGTCCTATAATAGTCGCTTCTTTTGGGCTTGTTTTCCTAGACCTGGTGGCTTACTTCTCTCACAAAATCTGGCGACACTGCCCAGGGTGTGCTTCTCGGCTGACCTTTCAAAACACACTGTCCTAGATGATGATGGAGGCCTTCTATCAGAGCTCCGAGATGAAGGGACTAGCGAGAGTGGTGTCACACTGTGTCACAGCACTAGATCTGAGGCGGTGGCCTGGAGAGAGAGAGGCACTTCATGAAAAACCGAGAGAAAAGAAAAGAGCCATCACCTTACACATACAGTAGAGGGACGGGCAAGAGATGAAAAAGCAACTGCCACATGTCTACTCACACACACTCTATCAGGAGTGAATCATTGACAGACAGACAGAAAGACAGACAGACACTCACTCTATCAATCTATCTAGATAAAAATACATCCAGAGAGAGAGAGAGACAGACACAGAGAGACGCGCGCGCACGCACGCACGCACGCACGCACGCACGCACGCACGCACGCACGCACGCACGCACACACGCACACACGCACACACGCACACACGCACACACGCACACACACACACACACACACAGGGGGTTTATCTTTTCTCCTCTGGTCTTTTGACCTAGCTCTTCAGTATCATGTCTGCTCTTTCCTGGTGTCACAGGAGTATTTTGTTACACTCTCTTGTGTCAGGGCGATCAGACCTTTGCACTCTGTGACCCATGTGTACTCTCGCTACAAAGGTCTTTCAAATGTTAAAGAAAACAAAAACAACTATTGTGATATATATATATCGTCTCTGTCGAGCAGAAACCTCCTATCTCCAAATTCAAACTTTTTGTGTTTTTTCGTAAATTAGTGCCCTACGTGATCATACTACATCGTCACACAAAAGTATCAAAAGTAGCAGATCTACTTCCACCCGACAGAGACGCTATACATATAAACAATGGACAAAGCTTGCACAAAAGATGAATAACTGAAAATTGTAAACTGACTGAGAAATATAAGAGGTAAACAAACAAAAACAACGGCATGAATGAGTTAAAATCAGGCTAGATGGTAGGGGGAGAGATGTCTCATGTCTGTTGGACAATATTGTATTATGACCATTAGATCTCTCAATTACAAGGTACATTACTTGAGAGCTCAGTCATGGGTGAAGGGGGTTTATGGGAGTTGGCATAAGCCCCTCCTCTCTAGGGTCCACTTTGTAATCCGGGAAGAAGCACTCTCCGTTTTTTTACGACCTCTGTTTGCATGCGCATCGTCATCGCTCAATTCAGTGTGTGTCAAATGGTTCGGCTCCTATTAAATATGCTTCCATCCCCTGAAAGCACCGGGTGTGCGTGTGAGTGAGTGTGAATGAGTGATGGGTAGCGAGAATATGAGAGAGGAAATGAGAGCTTTTTGCCAAATGTATACATGACAGGAACAGATCTCCAAGCAAACAACACGTACTGTAGGGAGCTTGTAGATCAGTTCTTGTGGGAAAGCAACACTGCTGTGCAATGGAGTATAAATGAGTGACTGAGCTTTTATCTTTCTCTCTCTCCTCCGAATCAGCCTCTCCTGATCTCTGTACCGTAGAACAGTAACATACAAATTAAGTGTATACAGGGTATCTGCACATTTCTAAAGTGACACTTTAAGGACTCTTAAGACCTTTTTAATACCTCTAAAATGAAAAATAATAAGGCCATTACTGCGTCAAATGTAATCAACTAACTATATTATAAAAAATGCTTAAACATTGGCCAAATTGTCAAATATCTAAAAATCATCTACATTGTTGCTTGTAGCTTGGCTATTTTCACAATATCTATCTGTGGCACCAAGTCAAACAAAATGCAATGCTGCTTCTCCTACAATTCCTAGTGCTAGACCGTGGAACCCCATTTGAAACAATTTAGTTCCAGGCACCCCCATAGGAGGATAGTTTTGTTTTCAGAATAGATTCAGAACAGAATTCTACAACCATTATAGGTGGAGAGAGTACAACATATGATCTGAACAGTCCTTCTTATACATTCTCTCATTGGTCCAACTTCTAGCCAGTGAAATAACAGGGGAATTAAACTGTTGCTAATTTTGCTGGGGACCCCCTGGAACCCTTGAGAACCACCGCCGTAGAGGTCAAGCCATCCTTATCCTCACTACTATGTATAGTACAGTACAGTGGTGTAAAGTAACTAAGTACATACAATGTTAAGGTATTTTTTAACTTTACTGCAGTATTACCAATTTTCTGTACTTTTACTGCTACTCCACTACATCTCAGAGGCAAATATTATACTTTTACTCCACAACAATTATTTTAAAACTTTAGTTACTTGTTACTTGGTAGATTTTGATTATTATTAGAAAACATACATAACCCACTTCAGCCCTATATACATTTTGGCCATTTGAAAATAGCAGATCTACAAGCTCACAATGCATTGTGAGCTTGTACATCTGCTATTTTCAAATGATTTTTATACATTTTATTCATTTGAAAACTTTACATTTTGATACCAATACTTTTTAACTTTTACTCAAGTACACTTTGAATTCCGGACTTTACTTGTAACAGAGTATTTCTACATTGCAGTATTGATACTTTTACTTAAGTAAAACATTTGAGTACTTTTTCCACCACTGGTACAGCACAGGTATATACTGTACATACTACAAACCTGCCTGATAGCTTTAGAAAATGACCACCACCATCACACATTATATGATAATATTTATGATATCAGCGTCTATATTGCATTTTGCTTCAAGTTTGATCCCTGTACATGCTTAATGTTTTTATGGTTTGTCAAATGTAAATATTCGTATCATGGTGATAAAGGATAACACGCAGAGTCACTGTGTGTTATCCACTTAAAGCTACTTTGTTGACCGGAGTGCCCCACGGGTTTGAGCTACAAGCTCAAAACTGTCGCAATTTGACACTTAATGAGTTTGTAGATCAGACATTTTCACAATATATCTGGGCAATTTCTACCAAATGTTCGCCTATTATGACATGAGGGAGGTTAATGAGTTCGATTGAGAGAGAAAGACAGAGAATGCACAGTGTGGGAGAGTGCTTAATCAAAACTAATGGCAGTTTTTGAACCTCTGTCATCTTTAGCCCACACCTGCCATCATCTGGTGTTTGACTGTGTGTGTGTGTGTGTGTGTGTGTGTGTGTGTGTGTGTGTGTGTGTGTGTGTGTGTGTGTGTGTGTGTGTGTGTGTGTGTGTGTGTGTGTGTGTGTAGCGAGCAGGTAAATGACTCAGTCCCAAATTGCTATAATTGAGCAGGTATTCTGCTTGATTAATCAGTGTTATCGCTGATAGACTTGAGCGTGATGGCTTTTTATGAAATGGCCGTTTGAACCCCGCTCATCAAACATTCATGCTAACAGGCTCAGTCTTAATCCGCTTAAGACATTTTTCATGATAATGCAGTATTCATCTGTGCCTTTTTCAACCCGAGCTGCACTCTTCAAAGACAGCTTTTCAGAGTGCTGACTGTGTATTAGGGCTGGGCAATTAACCATTAATATAGCAAAGCTGACTTTTAGAGCCAATAATCGACTTAATCTTGCTCATGTAGGTTAGTCGAATAATTGAGAAGTAGGTAGGCCTATTTTTAGCGGTGCCAACCGCTCTACGTTTGACTCTGTCTGCGTGTCCGTTTGTTTGAGCACGGGCCGTTTGTTTGAGCACGGGATGAGCACGGCAAAGAAGCAAACAGCTATAACTTCAGTTTGCAGCATGCCACCAAGTCCAAATTTGGTATGTGGACTTAGACCACCAATAGGGACGAGCATGAATTGATGACGTTATCAAAGAGGGGTCCAGGGACCCCCAGCGCCCGTATGAGCACGGGATGAGCACGGGATTTTAAACAGCTATAACTCCAGTTTGCAGCATGCCACCAAGTCCACATTTGGTATGTGGACTTAGACCACCAATAGGGACCAGCATGAATTGCTGAAGCCCCGCCCCCTCTGTCTTCCCATTGGCTGGCCTTCAAACAGCCATAACTCAAGTTCGCAGCATGCTATGGAGTACAAATTTTGTACATGGACTAAAGCCAGCAATAGGGACTAACTGTCATTACTTAAGCCCCGCCCCCTCTGTCTGCCCATTGGCTGGGCTTTAAACAGCCATCATTCCAGTTTGCAGCATGCTACCAAGTACAAATTTGGTAAGTGGACTCAGACCACCAATAGGGACGAACTGAAATGAGTTAAGGACCGCCCCAAAGGCACCGCTTCCTTCACACACGGTGTGATTTTTTGGGGACAATTTGGTTTTATTTCTTATATCAACACATCGACACCAAAACAATTCTAATAGTTTTTTATAATGGACTAAATCAATTAGTCTGATTGATGAGCATGTAGATCTGATATTTTCAAACACAAAAGAAAACATTAATTAATCCTCATCGAGGCAAAAGTTAGAAATAATTGTGATATTGATTTGAAGTCATATCTTCCAGCCCTACTGTGAATAATTAGTAAGACAGCAGGAAGAGTTCACGTTAGGAGGCCCATAGTCAATGATTGGAAATGCAAAAACCATATACTGTACATATAACATATATTCCAGACATCTACTGCCTCCTAGTGGTCAACATAAGCATTTTCAACTCAAAAGAGAAAACATGACATCTTGTTCCCTCTGGCTGTTCTACATTTTTTAACACTTCTCTGTCATATACTGTAATTTATATGGTTATTTGGTTGAGCGTTGAAGCGTTTATTTCGAAATACAGTCAATAATGACAAACATTTGTCAAAATGTTATACAGTTATGTAGTTAAAGGATAAAATGCTAGTTGCCAGTTCGAGTTGCCAGTTTGAGTACTGACATACACAATGTGAAAGGAAAAAACATTTTATGGTGAAAACAAATAACAACAAGGCAATACTAACAGTGTTCAAGTAGTTTCTCTTTACAAAGAGATTAAATTAGAAAAGTATATTTCTGATGCGAGGTACTTGCATAGATTTATTTTCTTTTATAACATTAAAGGCATCGCTGCTTTTCTTTTCTTTTCTTAACAGAGTGCCAGACAGGCACATTTCTTCACATGCCGGATTCGAACCCACGATGTGGGGACGGCATGTGTATAAGCCAGTGGTTCTCAAACTTTTTCATGCCAAGGACCCCCAAATTGATACATATTTGGCCGCGGACCCCCATCTGAAAGTGATTTGCGCCAGGGACCCCCAGAAGAGAAGATTTGCGTATAAAAATGCAAGATTATTGAACACTTTCAAGATTTAAAAAAAAAAAAATTAAAAATAGCAGATGTACAAGCTCGGTATATCTGCTATTTTTGAATAGCCAACGTATAAAATATGGATTAAGGGGTTAAGAATTAACACATTTTACTGGGGACCCCCTGGAGCACCCTCAAGGACCCCACTTTGAGAACCTCTGGTATAAGCTGGTTAAGCCACCATGGATTTATTCTGGTAACCTTTAACCACTCTGGCGTCCATAGTTCTGCGTTAAAAATAGCAGATCTGCAATCTCACAACGCTTGTAAGCTCATAGATTACATACAAATAGTATACAAAAATGGAGTAAAATGTGTAAAATAGGACTTAAGTGGTTCAGAAACAGCAAAAAGCTTACAGTAAGTATACAAAATGAGGGTAAAATGTGCAAAACAGGTGGGTTAAGGAACAGCAGAGAACTACTGTAAAGTCCATTATCGACAAAAATCTAGTTCTTAATATTTTAGAGATATGGAACTAACTCCAGGTCATTTTCTCTTTCAAACGATTGAGAAATTAATCTGAAGGCCGACATGAAATGCAGGCCTGCAAGCCCTGTTCCAGATCTCACATAAACATTTCAAAAACCTCAGTGCTGATGTGAGGCCTTGTAAGTTCATATTAATAATGATCTTCACCATCAATAACCTAAATGATAATCTGCCCTACTTTGAAGTCCTTGAGCTGTATAATGCTCAATTTATGCTCTGCTGTACGACTGCGTTGCGTGCCAAAAAAAATCCGATCTACAAGTTCACAACGCGTCGCAGGTGAGCTATTTTCGACACGCGATACTGTCGTACAACAAAGAATAAATTGGGTTTAAAGGTTCCAGCTCGGTTATATCCAAGATAAGGCAGAGTCATAATTCAGGAGAAGCAATAGCATACATATATGCATAGCAGTGTTCCCTTGTGACTTTGAAGCTATAGTGTTTCTTAGTGACTCTTACTTCTGAAGAAGAGGCACAACTTTATATTCCCAGGACAGTGTGACTTTAGATTCTAGGTCAGAGCACTTTCTTTCATAGATAAATCTCTGCGTCGCCACAAGGCACAGAGTGGCTGATCTCTCAAATGGAGGATGTATTGCAGATAGAGGGAACTTTACAAATTCTCCACCAGTCACACTAGTTGTTTTGCTGCAAATATAAACCGAGGGATTTAGTATTGGCCATGTTGTGTCGTCCTTGAGTCTTCTGTTTTTTTTTTACTGAATATTTGTTGTTATAGTCTATTTTCTTATCTGTTTCTACCACAGTGAAGCCAAAGATTGATTCCCACTTGCATAGAAAATAAAGTTCCTGTTCTATTCAACTCACTTATAGTGAAATCGCTATGTACACAGAGCAATGGGTAGATATTAATTCAATTCACTATAAATATGTGATAATATAAATCACCTCCAGATTAGTCTTTAGACAAGTTCTGTATGGCTTTTGTTATCTTTTGTAATTGGCAAATTAGGAGGCATTGAATTATTATTATTATTATTTTTTCATTCAAAAGCCAAGTGTTTACTTGAGTGGCGATAAGATGATGGGATAAAGTGTCCTGTTTACATGCTCCACAATAAGAGCTCAGGGTTCACTTTAGAGCAGGTGCCCCATATAAAAAAAACACAACAAAAGTAAACTGAGCAGAGCTATGCTGTGTGCACAGGGTGGTACCCAACCACTTCGGTATATAGAGCAGCATACGTTTCTTTTTAAATGGGTCAATGCGGGTACAGATATTCTGAATGTATGACCTGAGAATGTATCTGTCCCATCTGTCGAAACGGATTCTAAAAGTTTTACTTTATACCACCCCTTTCAAACAAAACTAAAATGTATTTCTGAATGGACCAGTTTATTCTGATCAAGGAGGTTACAGGAAGAACCTTTATTCTGATTTTGGCCAGTTCTGATTATTACTGGAATAAAAGGTTCCCCATGTAAAGACAGCTCATGATTACATAGATAAAGAATTAAGGCAAATGGCTCATACCTCGATTTATGTCATATTAAGATAAACTATTCATATACTATATGTTCACATCATAAGGTATAAATATTTCTACATACACAAAGTAATAACAATATTCAGTATAGTACTGTACCACCAAAACAAAATGTAACACTGTGCCCATGATCATGTCTTATGACTCTCTTTTGTGATCAGTGACATTAGTCAGGGATTGTTCTTCACAAAGGTCCAACATTGCGTATGGTTTGGAAACACTAGTTTCAAGCAATCATTTTCCACAACAAAATGGCAATGCTCAATATAGAAAACCACACTGCATTGGTCTGGTGGCCTGCATCATAATGTGTTGTCTCCCTTGCATTCTCTCATGCTGTTCATAATAAAAGTCACAAAGGGACCTTTGTGTCAGCAGCACCTCTGTAAGCAGCAGTAAAAAAAAAACTAATGAATGCAAAACACGTCTCCCTCAGAAAACACAGCATTGAGCCCTCTTGAACAAGGCACTTAACCTTTACCTCCAATAGCACCAGCGGAGCCACTCAGTGACCGAGTATTTGGGCGGCTCCCGTTTGTGAATGTGTTCAACTGGAATTGATAACCGGGAATGACCAAAAAATAGCAACCAATAGCCTCAGCCACCATTCCATCTCTGGACAGATAAAATTGAAAAATAAAACCAATTTAACCCATTCAATCCGGGAACGCATCTCTGTTATTTTAGATGTCTTTGGCTATTCAAAAAATAGCAGATATACAAGCTCATAGCGCAGCACCGAGTGATCTTGTAGATCTGCTATTTTCGAAAAATCGTGAAAATGTGGGCAAATCTTTCTCCCGTCGTCTACAGTCTATCCTGTTTGTTGCGACTGTGTGGATTTGCTGCAAACAAAAAAGACAAATGTCTGGCGCTGCTGGAACAAGTGGAACAACGCGAGGGTGTGGGGGGCGGCCCGTTACCTCAGAGCTCCACGGTTCGCAGGCGCCCCCGTGGGGAAACGGCGGCCATTATGCTCTGAGGCAGACACTCTGACTGCTCCGCCGTACTGCCACAGCAGGACCAGTGGGGCTTCCCTGGGTGGCCCTTATGACCGTGACCACAGCCCTGGAACCCTCCTGCAGGCACAAACACACACACACACACACACACACACACACACACACACACACACACACACACACACACACACACACACACACACACACACACACACACACACACACACACACACACACACACACACACACACACACACACACACACACACACACACACACACACACACACACACACACAAACATGAACCAGAGCTATTGAGAGAGACACTCCATAGACTTACATTGTAGATGAAAAATGTAATATCCAATATTCAGTCAATTTATCCCGTTAAGACCTGAGGCCTTCTAAATCAGTAGTTCTCACACTTTAAAAAAAAAAATAGATGTAAAAGCTTGTAGATCTGCTATTTTTGAACAGCCAACGCAAAGATCTAAAATGACAAATGTACCACGCGATTGCGTCTTGCACGACAAAGACTTTCCCCCACTTTTATTAAACCTGTGATGTGACAGTGAAGACGAGATGAGTTGAGGCCTAAGCTGTTTTTGAGAATTTTCGCTTATAACATGCCCAAAATAAGGATGCTAGGGCATTGGTTATCAAAGTGGAGTTTGGGAACCCCCAAGGGTCCTTGGGGGGGGGTACCAGGGGGTCCCCAGCAAAAATTAGTTAATATAGCGTTACAATCATTTTAAGAACTTTATCCAGTTGTTTTGTCTTGTTTTGTCTTTGTTTAAAAAAATGAAAATCAATAAACATACTATTGAAAAAAAAGAACTTTATCCAGATTTTATACTTTGGCTATTTAAAAATAGCAGATATACAAGCTCGTAGTACGTCACTTTGTGCCGCGCTATGAGATTGTACATTTTGCAACTTTTGCAAATCTTTGAATATATATTCAAAGTATACATATACAGTATATATTTTAAAGCGAACATTTTTAACTCAAATCTTTGCTTCTGGGGGTCCCTGGCACAAAATATTTTTTGAGAAGGGGGTCCGCAGCTAAATGCATATCATTTTGGGGGTCCCAATGTTTGAGAACCACTGCCCTGGGGTTCATGTGGTTAACGTGTATTTCACAGTAGAAACGTAGGATTCTCTTTTCTCTTTTCCCCGCAGTGCAGTGTTCCTTTCTGTCCTGCAACGGCAGGTTTACATTGAATATTTCATGTCTTTAATCAGCCTTCCCTCGGCCTACTGTACCTGGCATGGTTCCAGGGCAGCCGCACTGGGACTGTTTGGCCCCCCCACTGGAGCAGAAGGAGCAGCAGTGGAACGTCCCCCGATGACGCCTCAACTTCCTCTGCACTTTCAGGACGAACGGCGAGCCCTATGGAGAGAGAGAGAGCGAGAGCGAGCGAGAGCGAGAGAGAGAGACATTTTTATTACACAATACTTTTTATGGCCTTTATGAATCTCACCCTTGACGAATACCCCATATAATAATAATGAAAAACAAAAACTAATACTAACACTAATAAAAATAAAAAGTAAAATAAAACGAGCATTTAAAAAAAAAAAGAAACTAGCAAACCTTCTTTTAAAACCAATTAAAAGTAAACTGATATTGAACACAAAAAGTAAAAACAAAAATCTAAATAAAAACGAATGAAAAATGCTAAACTATAATTAGCCTTGCGGTCTGTCTCGCAATGCGCCACAGCGCGACGCATTGTGAGCAACAAAGTATAAATAGGGTTTAAAGCTGAGGGAAATTGACAAATGGCTGCGTTCCCCACAAGCCTTCTAGGTTTAAATATGTTTGCAAATGATAGTTTTGTAAATGATCAGAGCTTTTCATACAGTGTCCATTTTCTTTAGTTTATACGTGGAGGGGGGGAAATGAGCAGTGAGTGAATTTCAGGTCTTTTAAAATCAGTGTGATTCAAATAGACTGAGTGAGGCATACAGGACCCCAGAGGTGATAAGCTGTGATCTCTGTGCCAGATCAGATTTTCAACTACACCGTACTAATCATAACACTACTACTCCTACTGCTGCTACTACTATTACTAATAATAATAATATTAGTACACTTTTAACAATTTAAACAATTTGAACCCTAGCGTTTTACTCTATTCCGGTGCAAACATTTAGCCAAAAAAGCCAGTCTAAAAGCTCACAATGTAGCTTGTGAGCTTGTAGATGGGCTTTTTTTGTATATAACCCTATATAACAAAGTTTATCGGGTTAAAGTGGTTAAAGGCATACCTGATACGGTTATAACTATGAAACTGTCTTTTTTTTATTCTTCTTATTGAAACTGTCCCAGAAAACAAACTGAGATTAAAAATTCTAAAATGAAAAAGTAGACGACAATAATTGAACCAAGTGTACCTTGACATGCTGGGCCTTAACACACACCCAGACAGAGTAGAGGCCTGGCTCCACAGGAGTGTAGGAGACACCATAGGATCCATCGCTGTTATCCACCACGGCTGCTTCCACCGTGCTGAACCCAAACAAAAACAACATGGAGTCTGATAACGGTGTGGTTTCCACATGCAATCTGTAGCTATCAATCAGGGCTGAAATGTCTTGGCGATTATTCTACCGATTACGTTTTCCATTAAATGTTGCACCCCTACACCGATCTTAACACGATACTTACAAATAATCTTTAAAACAAATATGAAAATCTTATGTAAATGCGTGTATGTATAAACAGAAGGCTGTTGTCACCAGTCTTTTTTGTCCTTGTGGATGATGCTGACCAGGACATGGTCTCCTCCACGTCCCATCTGCTCCCCCGCAGAGTCCCTGCACATCAGGGTGAACATACCCTGCTGACCCTCCCTGCCCTGCTGGAGACCTGGAACGAACACACACACACACACACACGCGCACACGCACACACACACACACACACACACACACACACACACACACACACACACACACATACACACACACACACACCACGGTTCATAGAGTTCCATTGTTGCTGTTGTTCTTTTGCTATTTTAGTTGTCTAGCCCTTTGAGAGCGTGCAAATGTAACCAAATTGACCCAATTTGTATGCTCTCAGAGTTACAGACCTGTAAAGGCCAATACATACTTCTTCTGACGTCCAAACCTTTCTTCATAAAGGTAGGTCATTTAACTACAAATTAACTTAATTCCAAACTTCTGATGGGCGGTCTCAGACCTCGTGCTCCCCCCCAGAGATGTCCCGACTCTCCGAACTGGATCGGAAAGCCCGGATGAAACTAAAGGCATGAATTGGCCTTTAGAGTCCATTTGAAACCCCCTCCTCAAATAGTCCTGAGCTTCCCTTGAACCCACCGGTCTAGTGCATTACATATTGTATGAAAGTATTTATTATGAATTATGTGTTAACATTTACACACAAAGGACCACAATTGAAATAAGCTCTTGAGCTTATCCTATGAGTTCTATCCTATGACAAATACACCTTATGTTTTCATGTATGCATCAATCAAACTAAAACTAACTAAAATGGAATAAAGTAGTAGTCTTTAAAGTAGGCTTTCCTCATAATACCTGAGAAACT